>NC_056662.1:38012300-38320400 GCF_018350195.1 Panthera tigris
TACAAAAGAAGATAGATGATAGATAGATAGATAGATAGATAAGTAGATGTTTAACTGGGGTCCTTTCTGTCTTTAATCTGGCTCAGGCTCTAAAAAGCTAAGAATGAACCAGTAAGTGGCAGGTTCTTGCACATTCTAAAATGAAGTGTTAAGCGCCATCTTGCACAGGATATTGGGGAGTGTATGAAAAGTTTAAGAAGGAACATCTCAGAGAAAAGGAATTTGGGGAGAGCTGTTGGTTTGCTTTGGATTTTCCCTCCCTGAGCCATTTTGTCCCCAGCCTATTAGAAGTTTCAGAGGATCTTTTGGAAACTGTCTCCTAGGTGATGCGAAACAGGTGGAAAGACTCATGGTGAGAAAGAGACTGTGGCTGTTTCTATTAGTTGGTAAAGTGAGATTTATTTATAAATGAAAAGAAGAGTTTTGACTAGTCCATGGGGACCGGATACTTTTATTACTGAAATGAAACTGTTTTGTGCCTAAAAGTGATGGCAGAAATTTTTATGGTTGAAGTGACGATAGTTGAAGAAGAACTGGGATTGGACCAATATTTCATCCACAGAGAGTAAGAACTCATTTCACAGAGGGTTTGAATAAGTTGCAGACAGGAAAGAATGGTGTTATTTTGTGATAGCTCCTTCTAGATCTTGCTCTTACAACATAGCAGTTATATATATTTATGTGCTTGCTTATTTTCTGTCTTCCCCATTGGAACATAAGCTCCCCAAGGGCAAGGACCTTATCTCTTTTTTCTTTGTTGATTCCTCTGAGCCTAGAAAAATGTCAAGCACATTGTGAGTGCTTAATAAATATTTGTTGAGTGGATACATAAGTGAGTAGCAATGCATAGGGGATTAGAGGCTCGTCTGTATGATTTTTCTTGAGGGAAATGTCTTGGCTGAAATAAAAAAAAAATAGAGATACACTTAAATGTTCTTTCCAAAAGAAATAGAGTAAGAATAGTGCCTTCTCAATGTAGCCATCATTTACACTGGCTTCAGTGGAGGAGGCTCAAACTCACATTATAGCTCCCCTTGTCTAAAATCTCAGCTGCCTAACGATATTCAGCTTATGTAACTAATTGCTACTGTGGCAGCTTTTATTCCTCCTTTGCATTTTCTCATGTGATATTCTATTACTAATAAAACTGTCAATTTTCTTTTACTTCAATAAAAGGTCACAGATGACAACAACCTCCTTCGCCTACTAACAACAAGAGCCTTTATTAATATTTTAAATGTACACAGTGATATTTCCAAAAGGTCAGATTTTTTAAAAGACATAAAATGTCAGTCCTAATTCTTTTCCCTCCTTTTCTCTGCCCCATATCACCACCGCTTTGCTCTTCAGCCTCAGATATTGTGCTTATTATAAATTATGTTCGACCAGGTAAACATGAGGGGGGGAGCATCAGGTAGGGGGCACAGAATAAGAGGCACATGTCTCTACCATCCATAGTTCTCCTGCAACTTAATGTACAACCATGGCCATAATAAGCTGCTTTCTGAATATAAAGATTCTAAAGGGCCATCACCTACTGGTCTTATGATTTTCATCCTTTTTTTAACAATGTATAGCAAACTATACCAAAATTTAGTGTTTTAGAATAACAGACATTGGGGCACCTGGGTGGCTTGGTCGGTTAAGCGTCTGACTTCGGCTCAGGTCATGATCTCACGGTCCATGAGTTTGAGCCCTGCGTTGGGCTCTGTGCTGACAGCTCAGAGCCTGGAGCCTGCTTCAGATTCTGTGTCTCCCTCTCTCTCTGCTCCTCCCCTGTTCATGCTCTGTCTCTCTCTGTCTCAAAAATAAATAAACGTTAAAAAAAATTAAAAAAAAAAAAGAGTAACAGACATTTATTTTGTGAATCAGAAGCATAAGTGAGGCTCATGTCCACTGTACTTCAATAATATATATATATATATATATGTATGTATTTTTTTTTTTAATTTGGGTGAAGCTTAGTGAGTTCTCAGTCTCTAGGTTTCTCAAAAGCTTCAGTCAAGAAGTTGATGCAGGTTGTAGGCACCTCAATATTCAATTCAGGAAAGATTAATTTCCAAAATCACTCATGTGGCTGTTGATGGGATTCAGTTCCTCACAGGCTGTTGGGCTGAAGGCTGGCTTTTGGTCAGAGGCCTTGACAGTTTCCTTACCACATGGTCATGTCCATAGGGTGGCTTACAACATGGCAACTAGGCTTCCTCAGAATAAGCAAGGAAGAGGGCAAGAGAGAGAGAACAATATAAAAGTCATGCTCTTATAACAATCTTGGAAGTGACAGCTCATCGTTTTTGTCATATTCTGTTTGTTAGAAGTGAATCCCCAGGTCTAGTCTGCAATCAGGGGAAAGGGATTATAGGAGGGCATAAATACAGGGGTAGGGATCATCAGAGCTCATTTTAGATGCTGCCTACCACCAATATTAAGCATGAATTTGCAACAATCGCTGAAAAAAAAAAGCTGTTTGATGGCTTACTATGTGGCAGGCATAGTGCTAAGGATTTTACATGAAATAATTCATTATTTTAGAAAAGCTCTATAAGGGGAGTGCTATTAATACGTACATTTTATAGGTAGAGGCTATAAACTGAAGCTCAGAGTCATAAGGCAACTTCTTCAAGATTTTGCAACTGGTCTGAGGCAGACTTTGACTTTTATTGACTATTCTTCACAACTTTATTCTGCTCCCTTTCAAACCCTTCTTTGTGAGCAGTGATAGACATTGATAAAGATAGCTGGCTTGCATTTGGGCCACATCTGTGGCTGTGAGAGAGTACACAATGAGCCAGGCTATTTAAGAAGAGAAACATAACTGACACATAACAATTTTTTTTTTCTATGCTGGGAACTAGAGATAGAAGTTAATCAGATGGAGACATTACCTTCCAGAAGCTGCTATGTAGTAGGGAAGCTGAAATCTAAAGTTGCTGGTATAGGGCAGAATGACCAGTGGTGGAATTCTACCTGGAGAAGGGAGCATCAGGACAGGATTTGATCACTCATTTGCCTAAGAAGGGCCAAAATGTGTTTTCTGACCATGGATAATTCTTAAGAAACCTACCACACAAAATGAGGGTGGCAACATCACTGCAGTATCAGTGAACACCACAAAGAGAACTAGAACTCCAACAAGGAATCCCCCTCAGCTTAGTAGTCGACAGAACCTGGAATTCTGTCTCCATCTGACAGTAGCGAGATGGCCCTTCCAATAGCTTGCACTGCTGGGACTGTGTAAGAAAAGGCCAACTGAAATAAGAGGTTTACATAAGATCCAAAGTCTCATGATGTAATATAAACATATGAAGGTTTCAATAAAAAATCATTCGTAATGCTAAGGACCAGGAAAATCTAAAACAGAACTGAAAATGACAGTGAATCAATGCTACTACCAAGACTGCAGAGATATTAGAATTACTTGACAAAGATTTTAAACCATCCATGATAAAAATGCATCCATGAGCAATGATGAATATGCTTGAAGAAACAAATAAAAATATTCACTAAAGAAATAAAAAAGTTTCAGCAAAAAAATATAAAGCAGGGCCAAATGGAGATTTTAGAACTGAATAATAAAATAACCAAAATATGGCTCAATGGATGAGCTGAACAGCAGAATGGAGGTGACAGAGGAAAGAATCAATGAATAGAAAAATAAAATAATATAAATTACCAATCCCGATACCACGGAGAAGTTAGAATAAAAATTAGAATGAACATGGCCTCAGGGATCTGTGGCTCTAAAACAAATATCTACTATTTATGTCACTAGAATCTTGCAAGATGTGAAAAAGGAGAGCAAAGTTGAAAAAATATTTAAAGAATTCATGGCTGAAAACTTCCCAAATTTGACAATGTACATAAACCTACAGATTCAAGAAGCTGAGTGAAACAAACAGGATAAACTTAAGTAAATCCACAAAATATATCCAAAGCAAGCAGAAGAAAATAAATAATAAAGATAAATCAATGGGATTGGAAAAAAAAAAACAATAAAGAAACATTAAAACAAAAAGCTGGGTCTTTGAAAATATCAGTAAAATTTACAAATCTCTTGCAGTACTGACAAAGAAAAGTAGAAAATAAAAACTGCCAATATCAGAAGTGAAATGGGATATTACTAAAAAACCTGTAGAAATTTAAAAAATACAATAAAGGAATTCTGCAAAAAAACTCAATATACATAAATTTGGCAACTTAGACAAAATGGTCCATTTTTTTGGAAAATGCATTTCAACAATTTTGAAATAGATAATTTGCATAACTTTATTACTGTTAAGAAAATTGTATTCTTTTTTGCAGGATCCTGTGCATTTAACTATACAATAGCATTTTATTTTATTTTTTATTGAAGTGTAGTTGACAGGAAATTGAATTCTTTGTTTTTAGTGATTATAGATTTATTTTTTTTAATGTTTAAAAATTATTTATTTATTTATTTATTTAGTTTTTATTTAAATCCTAGTTAACATATAGTGTACTAATGATTTCAGGAGTAGAATTTAGGGCTTTATCGCTTACATATAACACCCAGTGCTCATCTCAACAAGTGCCCTCCTTAATGCCCATCAACCATTTAGCCCATCCCCCCCCCCCACTATCTCCCCTCCAGCAACCTTCAGTATGTTCTCTGCATTTAAGAGTCTCTTATGGTTTGCCTCCTTCTCTGTTTTTATCTTATTTTTGCTTCCCTTCCCCTATGTTCTTCTGTTGTTTCTTAAATTCCACATATGAGTGAAATCATATGATATTCGTCTTTCTCCAACTGACTTATTTTGGAAATTTTATTCTTAATTTAAAAATGACCCCCAAAATAATCTTCAAGCCCAGATGTTTCATTGGAGAATTCTATCACATATTTAAGACACACAATTTAATAATTAAGATCAATTCTATACATCCTTCCAGAAAACTTAAGAGGAAATCATACTTTCCAACTGATTTTATGAGGCTAATATTTCCCTGATAACAAAACAAATATAGTGCAGAAAAGAGAGTAATAGTTCAATATTTTTGATGATTATAAATGCAAAATCTTTAACAAAATACTAGCATTTAGATCTGCAATATATAAAAAGAATTATGGACCATGACAAAACAGGGTTTATTTTAGGGACATAAGGCTGGTTCAATGTTCAAAAAATCAATCAATTATAGTGCATAATATTAACAGGCTAAAGGATAAGCATGTGACTATACTGGTCAATGTAGAAAAAGCGTTTGAGAAAATGTAACACTAATTCATGATAAAGCTCTTAGATAAATAGGGGAAAATGGGAATACCCTCGAATTGATAAAGCACATCTATTTTAAAAACCTTCCTACTAATATTATAATTAATAGTGAAATACTGAATGCTTTCTCCCTAAGATTGAAAATAAGGCAAGAATGTCCTCCCTCACTAATTTTATTCAACATAGTACTGAAAGTTCTAGCCAGTGAAATATGGCAAGAAAAAGAAAGAAAACACACATATAAACAGTACTGTTCCTATATGTAGGTGACATAATTATCTATATGGAAAATCACAAGGTATCTACAAAAATACTCCTACAACTAGCAAGTTCAGCAAGGTTTCAGGACACAAGGTCAACATACTAAACTCAATGATATTTCTACATACTACCAATGAACATATGGGCACAAAAGTTAGATATAATGCCATTTACAATCTTTCAAAAAATGAAATACTTAGATGTAAATCTAACAAAATATTTACAGGATTTATTTGCTGAAAATTATACAACACTAATGGAAGAAAATAAGAAGATGTAAATAAATGGAGAGAAAATGCCATGTTCCTGGATTGGAAGACACAAAAATGATGTCAGTTCTCCCCAAACTGATATGCAGGTTTAATGCAATTACTATCAAAACCACAGCAAGATTTTATATAGATACAGACAGAACTATTTTAAAATCTGCATGGAAGAGAAAGAGAACTAGAATAGCTAAAACTGGGTAAAGAGCAAAGGGTATCTCTCTGTATTATTTCTTACAACTGCATGTGAATCTGCAATTATCCCAGAATAAAAGGTTTAATTTCTAGAAATTGGGAAAAACCCATAAAAGGTGGGAGTGGGGTGGGGAGGAAGGATGACATCTGTGTCTTCTGTGAACTCCCAAGATTTATGCTGTCCTGTATATCCAGAACTACCCCAGGATCCCTCTACTTCGAGGGAAGCTAAACCCTGCAGAGCAGGGGTTTTGTTTTGCATTTCTCTTTAGACGTAATGAACTTAAGCGTCATTGAAACTACAAGGTAGCCACACAAAATGATGATGAGGATGTGGTCACCAATTTAAAGACACTTAACAGAGATTGTAACTGAAAATCAGTACTTACAGAGATTCAGTAACTGTATATGTTATAGAAATCTTCCATATTCTTTCTTTCACAGAATATTAGGAAATCCCACTTAAAGAAAAGGAGATACCATGCTTGGCAACCACAGGACAACTGAACCATTCCAAGCAACTGGGAGCTGCTAGCTAATACCATGTAATTCAGGGTCACCTTAGAAAGAATTTTGAAATATGTGGAGAATAAAGCTCAGAAAGACTAGGTGAGTAGGCTCTTGACATAGAAGGGAAATGGGTTTTGCTAAACATACTTCTTTCAAAACAGAATGTAAGGAAATCCATGTCAGAAGAAGTGTAGAAATGGCCAGCTTACCCATCTCAGTCAAAGCGGCAGGGAGTTAAGATCTGATTCATTTTCTGTCTTTTGTCCCAGGTTCTTTCCATAATATCAAACTATTCCTCCTGAAAGGCAGTAGTAGATTGTACACTGTTGTTGGGTCAAAGTTATTTCACTTTCTACTGCCTCAAATTTAAGAATAATTTACTTAGGCGGAGGGAAGATGGCGGCTTAGGAGGACGCTGGGCTCACCACACATCCTGCTGATCACTTAGATTCCACCTACACCTGCCTAACTAACCCAGAAAACCACCAGAAGACTAGCAGAACGGAGTCTCCGGAGCCAAGCGCAGACGAGAGGCCCACAGAAGAGGGTAGGAAGGGCGGAGAGGCAGTGCACGCTGCACGGACTGGCGGGAGGGAGCTGGGGCGGAGGGGCAGCCTGCCGGCCAAGCAGAGCCCCGGAGACTGGCTTGCAAAAGTGGAGGGGCCAGACGGAGTGTGTTCCGACAGCAAGCGCGACTTAGCATTTGGGGGGTCATAAGTTAACAGCTCCGCTCGGAAAGCGGGAAGGCTGGAGGACAAAGGGAGGGAGAGTTGCTGAGCCCCAGGACGACAGAGCTCAGTTTGGCGGGGAACAAAGGCGCTCACCAGTGCCATCTCCCTCGCCCATCCCCTAGCCAAAATCCCAAAGGGAACCAGTTCCTGCCAGGGAACTTGCTGGCACCGCACAAACACCCAACGCTGTGCTTCTGCGGAGCCACCCCTCCGGCAGCGGGTCTGACTCCCTCCTGCTGCCACAGGGCCCCTTCTGAAGTGGATCACAAGGAGAAGGGAGCTAAGCCTGCCCCTCCTGCCCCGTGCACCTTGCCTACCCACCCCAGCTAATACGCCAGATCCCTAGCACCACAAGCCTGGCAGTGTGCAAGTAGCCCAGACAGGCCACACCACCCCACAGTGAATCCCGCCCCTAGGAGAGGGGAAGAGAAGGCACACACCAGTCTGACTGTGGCCCCAGCGGTGGGCTGGGGGCAGACGTCAGGTCTGACTGCAACTCCACCCACCAACTCCAGTTATACACCACAGCACAGGGGAAGTGCCCTGCAGGTCCGCACCACTCCAGGGACTCTCCAAAATGACCAAACGGAAGAATTCCCCTCAGAAGAATCTCCAGGAAATAACAACAGCTAATGAACTGATCAAAAAGATTTAAATAATATAACAGAAAGTGAATTTAGAATAATAGTCATAAAATTAATCGTTGGGCTTGAAAACAGTATAGAGGACAGCAGAGAATCTCTTGCTACAGAGATCAAGGGACTAAGGAACAGTCAGGAGGAGCTGAAAAACGCTTTAAACGAAATGCAAAACAAAATGGAAATGACGACGGCTCGGCTTGAAGAGGCAGAGGAGAGAATAGGTGAACTAGAAGATAAAGTTATGGAAAAAGAGGAAGCTGAGAAAAAGAGAGATAAAAAAATCCAGGAGTATGAGGGGAAAATTAGAGAACTAAGTGATACACTAAAAAGAAATAATATACGCATAATTGGTATCCCAGAAGAGGAAGAGAGAGGGAAAGGTGCTGAAGGGGTACTTGAAGAAATTATAGCTGAGAACTTCCCTGAACTGGGGAAGGAAAAAGGCATTGAAATCCAAGAGGAACAGAGAACTCCCTTCAGATGTAACTTGAATCAATCTTCTGCACGACATATCATAGTCAAACTGGCAAAATACAAGGATAAAGAGAAAATTCTGAAAGCAGCAAGGGATAAACGTGCCCTCACATATAAAGGGAGACCTATAAGACTCGTGACTGATCTCTCTTTTGAAACTTGGCAGGCCAGAAAGGATTGGCAAGAGATCTTCAATGTGTTGAACAGAAAAAAATATGCAGCCGAGAATCCTTTATCCAGCAAGTCTATCATTTAGAATAGAAGGAGAGATAAAGGTCTTCCCAAACAAAAACTGAAGGAATTTGTCACCACTAAACCAGCCCTACAAGAGATCCTAAGGGGGATCCTGTGAGACAAAGTACCAGAGACATCGCTACAAGCATAAAACATACAGACATCACAATGACTCTAAACCCGTATCTTTCTATAATAACACTGAATGTAAATGGATTAAATGCGCCAACCAAAAGACATAGGGTATCAGAATGGATAAAAAAACAAGACCCATCTATTTGCTGTCTACAAGAGACTCATTTTAGATCTGAGGACACCTTCAGATTGAGAGTGAGGGGATGGAGAACTATTTATCATGCTCCTGGAAGCCAAAAGAAAGCTGGAGTAGCCATACTTATATCAGACAAACTAGACTTTAAATTAAAGGCTGTAACAAGAGATGAAGAAAGGAATTATATAATAATTAGAGGGTCTATCCATCAGGAAGAGCTAACAATTATAAATGTCTATGCACCGAATACCAGACCCCCCAAATATATAAAACACTTACTCACAAACATAAGCAACCTTATTGATAAGAATGTGGTAATTGCAGGGGACTTTAACACTCCACTTACAGAAATGGATAGATCATCTAGACACACGGTCAATAAAGAAACAAGGGCCCTGAATGACACATTGGATCAGATGGACTTGACAGATATATTTAGAACTCTGCATCCCAAAGCAACAGAATATACTTTCTTCTCGAGTGCACATGAAACATTCTCCAAGATAGATCATATACTGGGTCACAAAACAGCCCTTCATAAGTATACAAGAATTGAAATTATACCATGCATACTTTCAGACCACAATGCTATGAAGCTTGAAATCAACCACAGGAAAAAGTCTGGAAAACCTCCAAAAGCATGGAGGTTAAAGAACACCCTACTAAAGAATGAGTGGGTCAACCAGGCAATTAGAGAAGAAATTAAAAAATATATGGAAACAAACGAAAATGAAAATACAACAATCCAAACTCTTTGGGATGCAGCGAAGGCAGTCCTGAGAGGAAAATACATTGCAATCCAGGCCTATCTCAAGAAACAAGAAAAATCCCAAATAAAAAATCTAACAGCACACCTAAAGGAAATAGAAGCAGAACAGCAAAGGCAGCCTAAACCCAGCAGAAGAAGAGAAATAATAAAGATCAGAGCAGAAATAAACAATATAGAATCTAAAAAAACTGTAGAGCAGATCAACGAAACCAAGAGTTGGTTTTTTGAAAAAATAAACAAAATTGACAAACCTCTAGCCAGGCTTCTCAAAAAGAAAAGGGAAATGACCCAAATAGATAAAATCATGAATGAAAATGGAATGATTACAACCAATCCCTCAGAGATACAAACAATTATCAGGGAATACTATGAAAAATTATATGCCAACAAATTGGACAACCTGGAAGAAATGGACAAATTCCTAAACACCCACACTCTTCCAAAACTCAATTAGGAGGAAATAGAAAGCTTGAACAGACCCATAACCAGCGAAGAGATTGAATCGGTTATCAAAAATCTCCCAACAAATAAGAGTCCAGGACCAGATGGCTTCCCAGGGGAGTTCTACCAGATGTTTAAAGCAGAGATGATACCTAGCCTTCTCAAGCTATTCCAAGAAATAGAAAGGGAAGGAAAACTTCCAGACTCATTCTATGAAGCCAGTATTACTTTGATTCCTAAACCAGACAGAGACCCAGTAAAAAAAGAGAACTACAGACCAATATCCCTGATGAATATGGATGCAAAAATTCTCAATAAGATACTAGCAAATCGAATTCAACAGCATATAAAAAGAATTATTCACCATGATCAAGTGGGATTCATTCCTGGGATGCAGGGCTGGTTCAACATTCGCAAATCAATCAACACGATACATCACATTAATAAAAGAAAAGAGAAGAACCATATGATCCTGTCAATCGATGCAGAAAAGGCCTTTGACAAAATCCAGCACCCTTTCTTAATAAAAACCCTTGAGAAAGTCGGGATAGAAGGAACATACTTAAACATCATAAAAGCCATTTATGAAAAGCCCACAGCTAACATCATCCTCAACGGGGAAAAACTGAGAGCTTTTTCCCTGAAATCAGGAACACGACAGGGATGCCCACTCTCACCGCTGTTGTTTAACATAGTGTTGGAAGTTCTAGCATCAGCAATCAGACAACAGAAGGAAATCAAAGGCATCAAAATTGGCAAAGATGAAGTCAAGCTTTCGCTTTTTGCAGATGACATGATATTATACATGGAAAATCCAAGAGACTCCACCAAAAGTCTGCTAGAACTGATACATGAATTCAGCAAAGTTGCAGGATACAAAATCAATGTGCAGAAATCAGTTGCATTCTTATACACTAACAATGAAGCAACAGAAAGACAAATGAAGAAACTGATCCCATTCACAATTGCACCAAGAAGCATAAAATACCTAGGAATAAATCTAACCAAAGATGTAAAAGATCTGTATGCTGAAAACTATAGAAAGCTTATGAAGGTAATTGAAGAAGATATAAAGAAATGGAAAGACATTCCCTGCTCATGGATTGGAAGAATAAATATTGTCAAAATGTCAATACTACCCAAAGCTATCTACACATTCAATGCAATCCCAATCAAAATTGCACCAGCATTCTTCTCGAAACTAGAACAAGCAATCCTAAAATTCATATGGAAACACAAAAGGCCCCGAATAGCCAAAGTAATTTTGAAGAAGAAGACCAAAGCACGAAGCATCACAATCCCAGACTTTAGCCTCTACTACAAAGCTGTAATCATCAAGACAGCATGGTATTGGCACAAAAAAAGACACATAGACCAATGGGATAGAGTAGAAACCCCAGAACTCGACCCACAAACGTACGGCCAACTCATCTTTGACAAAGCAGGAAAGAACATCCAATGGAAAAAAGACAGTCTCTTTAACAAATGGTGCTGGGAGAACTGGACAGCAACATGCAGAAGGTTGAAACTAGACCACTTTCTCACACCATTCACAAAAATAAACTCAAAATGGATAAAGGACCTGAATGTGAGACAGGAAACCATCAAAACCCTAGAGGAGAAAGCAGGAAAAGACCTCTCTGACCTCAGCCATAGCAATCTCTTACTCAACACATCCCCAAAGGCAAGGGAATTAAAAGCAAAAATGAATTGCTGGGACCTTATGAAGATAAAAAGCTTCTGCACAGCAAAGGAAACAACCAACAAAACTAAAAGGCAACCAACGGAATGGGAAAAGATATTTGCAAATGACATATCAGACAAAGGGCTAGTATCCAAAATCTATAAAGAGCTCACCAAACTCCACACCCGAAAAACAAATAACCCAGTGAAGAAATGGGCAGAAAACATGAATAGACACTTCTCTAAAGAAGACATCCGGATGGCCAACAGGCACATGAAAAGATGCTCAACGTCGCTCCTCGTCAGGGAAATACAAATCAAAACCACACTCAGATATCACCTCACGCCAGTCAGAGTGGCCAAAATGAACAAATCAGGAGACTATAGATGCTGGAGAGGATGTGGAGAAACGGGAACCCTCTTGCACTGTTGGTGGGAATGCAAACTGGTGCAGCCACTCTGGAAAACAGTGTGGAGGTTCCTCAGAAAATTAAAAATAGTCCTACCCTATGACCCAGCAATAGCACTGCTAGGAATTTACCCAAGGGATACAGGAGTATTGATGCATAGGGGCACTTGTACCCCAATGTTTATAGCAGCACTCTCAACAATAGCCAAATTATGGAAAGAGCCTAAATGTCCATCAACTGATGAATGGATAAAGAAATTGTGGTTTATATACACAATGGAGTACTACATGGCAATGAGAAAGAACGAAATATGGCCCTTTGTAGCAACGTGGATGGAACTGGAGAGTGTGATGCTAAGTGAAATAAGCCATACAGAGAAAGACAGATACCGTATGTTTTCACTCTTATGTGGATCCTGAGAAACTTAACAGAAACCCATGGGGGAGGGGAAGGAAAAAAAAAAAAGAGGTTAGAGTGGGAGAGAGCCAAAGCATAAGAGACTCTTAAAAACTGGGAACAAACTGAGGGTTGATGGGGGGTGGGAGGGAAAGGAGGGTGGGTGATGGGTATTGAGGAGGGCACCTTTTGGGATGAGCACTGGGGTTTGTATGGAAACCAATTTGACAATAAATTTCATATATTGGAAAAAAAGAATAATTTACTTAAAGAAAAGATAAAATATATGTATAATCATCCATAGAAGTAAGAAACAAAGCAAACAAAGAAACAAAGAAACAAACAAGCAAACAAAAAGTGGGAAACAAAGAAAGGGGCAGCAAGAAGACCAGGAACGAAGTGTCACTACTATTATGAATATTCTTATGACTTTAGTAAATTCTACCATCTTTGAATGGGTTTCATGCCTTCATTTCCTATTGCTGGAGCTCTTGTTTTAATATCAAATGAAATAAAACAAATCGATGTAACCTGAAGAGTTAAAAGCACCATGTAAAGCACCATGTAAAGATAGATCTATTATTAAATAGTTGTTGCAAAAAGAGAAATTAAAGTAGCATACATCCAATAAAAAATACATCTCCTGCCTGAGCACACCTATTCCAGATCATGCCTGAATTTCCACCTTTCTTTACCTGTCTTCTAAAGCCTCTCAGTTGTAAATCTCAATAAAACCTTCAAAGGGCAATTTGGTAGAAAAATGTTTTAGCTAAATGCCTTTTGCAATGATATGTCAAAGAGGATTTAATTCCTCCTGCTTATGCTTCTCTCATCTTACAAGGATGTTGAATACCTAAATATCCCTTTCTGGATGGTTCCTCAAGCAGAACAGAGTTGGCTTCCAGTTGATAATCAATTTAACTCCCATGCACACTAAAATTTATTTTCAAGAACTGCATGAAAGAAAGAAGAAAGAAAAGAAAGAAAGAAAGAAAGAAAGAAAGAAAGAAAGAAAGAAAGAAAGAAGAGGGGTGGGAAGTGGTGAAAAGCTTTTAAGAATCTGAGTTCTTGTTTTTATCCATTTCTCAGGAAGAATTCAAATCTGTTTTTATGAGCAAGATTTAATGGATGTGGCATTGCATGTCTTGCTGCTTTTATACCTATGTTACCCACAGTCAATATAAGCCAGATCATCAGTGATTAATCCAAAGAACCAATACCAGGGGTCTGATAAATAATGGTGAAAAAACAGAATATGGAGGGAGGATAAAATAAACCAGCATGGGATTATTAGGAGAAATGTACAGGGCAACGTTGGTTCAGCTTAAGGTGACTGGTAATAGAAATTAAGAAAATGAAATTCAAAGATAATGAAAAAGTTCTGTTTTCCTATCTCTCTCCTTTGCCTTGGATACAGCTATGGATGTGTCTGAAAGTTTTGACAATCTGTATCCTCCCTGAAAGAGTCATTAGTAAGAACGACAACCCAGAAATGTGAAAATGACTAAGTGGCTGCTCTGATTTGTTAATGGAATGTTACGATTCAAGACTTTACAAAGATGGAATGAGCCAGCTAGAGTATCAGAAAATGAGCTACATGTTCTCCAAAATGGAGTGACATCACCTTGTCCTAACACCTCTCCAATTTTTTCCTGTTGCTTGCCCTTCAAGTACCACCATTCTTCTGGGGACACAGAAAAGGAACCTTTTCCCTGTAATAAAGCAAAATTGATGTTTCTTCCTCTCACTGATTCCTTGATTTTGCATAGAACAAGTCAGTCATCTCTTCCACATGGGATCCTTTCAAGTATTGGAAATGAGCTATCACCTTTCTGTTTTTTTTTCCCTCACAGCTATAATAAAATACAAAAAAAGTGTATACATTTTAATTAGACTACATAAAAAAAAGAATTAAAGAGGCACACTAAAATGCAATGGATAGGCTATGGATTTTTTTTCTTTTCTATTTTTTCCAAATGTTTTCCAAGAGTTTGTGAACTTGCTTAGGTAGTGGGGAAAATATATGAAAATGAAAAAAACAATATTAACTTTCCCCCTGGAAAAAAAAATGTAAGTAGAAAGAGAAATGAATATACATTTGCTGAATTTTGGCAAAAGAAGAGATTGTATAATGCGTATTTTTCCTTGTGTATATGGTACAACTGAAGCCAGAAGAGGTAAGGAGTTGACCATGGTGACCGCTCTAGATGTGCGGCCATGGTCTTAAATATTAGCCTTTTGATTCCTAGACTAGCACTCATTTTGTTACACAGAATCACATAGATTGCCTTAAAGCCATGGTATTGTGGTTTTTCCGTTTCCTTAGCCCAACTGGTTCATATTCCTTAGATTGCTTCTCAGGGTTCATTCCTTGGTAATAGAAATTAAAGAAACAGAATTTGAAAAAGTCCCATTTTCCCCTGTGTCTCCTTTGCTTTGCCTTGGAGATATCTAACATTTTTCACATTTGCGTTCTTTCTGGAAGAGTCATTAGTAAAAACATCAACCCAGAAATGTCAAAATGGCCACTTTGAGTTTGCTAATGGAAGGATAACATTGAGGACTTTATAAAGATAGAAGATTGCATGGGGCACCTGGTGGCCTAGTCGGTTGAGCATCTGACTCTTGGTTTCAGCTCAGGTAATATTTCATGGTTCGTGAGTTTGAGTCCCACATTGGGTTCTGTGCTGACAGTGTAGAAACTGCCTGGGATTCTCTCTCTCCTGCTCTCTCTCTGCCCCTCCCCTGCTTGCTCCCTCTCTCTCTCCCTAAATAAAAAAAAACTTAAAAAAAATTTTAAAAAACAGATAGAAGATGGCAGTTAGTAAAATCTCTCAAGTTTCTATGATTTGAGTTACAGACATGCCCATTTTTAATGCCACATGCCAAGAATGTCAAGTAATAGCCAAAGCATTTATCCAGCTCCCATTTGTTCCGATTCATCAACTAACCAGGTTTTTGAACTTCAGGTGCCTATCCTGAGAAGACAGATAAACACAGAACTGAAGCAGCCTAGACATAGAGTGATGTTACTAATGTCTGGGTCGGGGTAAACCCAGGTAATGTGCTCTACTCTGGTTCTACATTACCTAACTTCCCCATCAGTGTTAAGCGCCAGTGGCCCACAATGAAAACCTGCCTGATGACACTCCTTTTTCTTCCTTACTTCCCTTCCATTACTTCCTGGAATCACTTCCCAGTAAGCTTTTAACACTCACAACTTTGTTTTAGGATCTACTTCTGGGAAAACACAATCTATCACAACCCCTCTACATATCTTCACACACCTGAATACACACATCTAAGACCAGCAGGTGTGCTATCATGTCCATCAGTTAGAAGAAATCCAGGTGCCAGCTGGAAAATAAATGTCTCACCTATTCTTGAACACGATTGAACAGGACCCTGTTTTGAGTCAAGTCCCATTGGAATTTGACTAGGAGGCAAATGATTCAGGGAAAAAATTAAGTCCATTCATCTTGAAGGCACATCCTTAGTTACTCCATCACCTCCTTCATAGGTGTGTCCTCTTCTCCATTGTACTATGAAATATCTCTATGGAACAACTTGGATGGAAGACAGATTTAACTTATCAAAACAGTCATTATAGCAGCCTCAGTGGAAGTGACAGGAGTAAACATAGCAACAAGCCTTGTTTTACTAGATAGTGACATGCTACCTTCCTCTTTCTTCTCAGGGTGTGTCACTTTATAGGCTATTTCACCAAAGTTTCCCATTAAACACCTGAATTTAGAAGACAAATGAGCTGACTTGCCATTAAAAGTCACATTACTAAATCAGTCCATGGACATAACTAAAAATGTCTGGACCTTCCAGATAAGGAAGATAAATTAACCTATGAAAATGCCAAAATGTGCTGCTTTTGCTACCTTCCATGATGCTTTGGAATTTGTTCTCTTGGGGAGAGAGTTTAAGAAACAGTATGCAATTTCATTAAAGTATTGACTCACAACTTATGAAATGGTATAACAATGATCTGGCAGACTCTTGTCCATGTGTGCTATTGCAAATCTTGATCATCTGTGGTAGAACACCAAACAATCAGATCAGCAGCAGGAAGCCTGGGAAGACCTGAAGGGTCCTGAGAATGGGCTTGGGGAAACCAGAGTGGTCACGGGGTCTTAGAGAAACGGCTCTTTACCAACCAGTTACTGTACAGAAAGGTTTAAATATTTTATGACCAGTTTGATTGTCAGGGTGGGTCCCAACTAAATATCATGCCCTGAGCAAGGCTGGGGTGACGAGCTTCTAGCAGGCGCTCACCACTCTGCTTCTGTTTGCTGCCACACAATGAAAGCTGGAAAGTGTCAAAGACTAACAGGTGCTAGGTAACCACAGGCAGTTCCTTTACCTCAAAGGGAGGCTCCAGAGCTTCCATAGGCTCAGGCTGAGGCTGGGATTTCTATAACTGTATACTAATTAGCTCCACCCTCCCCTTTCCCTGCCATGCTTCCCCTCCACCCTCACTAGTTTCTCCTGGAAGCACACCAATCCTGACCTCAGGGTCTGTCTCTTGGAGACCTGACCTAAGAAACTCTGTAAGCTGCAGCAATTATTTAGCTCTGAATATAATGGATTCCATTTTTTTCCCTTCCTTGACCTTGTATGAGGCTCCACACTGGCCCTTACCGAATGGCATCTTAATGTTTATTTTCTTGTACAGAGCCTCTGTTCCAATCCCAGAAGATATTGTGTCTCCAAGTCTCAGAGCTTGGTTTTGAAAAATCACCAAGTTTGTGTCTATTGCTTTAACTATATATGCAATGAATTGGTGCTGCTGAATTCCATGCAAATGTGGAATTTCCAAAAATATGATGTTCTTTCAGAGGAAATGGTTCCCCTACAGTGCCCTTAACCAATGTCTGAACATCTTTCCTAGTTGTGGTGCTGCTACCACTAATAATAGCTATCATTCACCAAGCACTTACTTAGATGTGGGTCTCTAGAAGGAATGTTTTATGCATTACATAATTTAAGTCTCAGAAAACACTTCAAAATTAACATTATTAATTCCAATGCACTTTGGGGGAAACTGAGGCAGCAAGCGTTAAGGAATTTTCCAAATGTCACACTTCTACCATTGGGTAGAGCCAGGCTATGGGTTCCCAACTATTTAGTACCAAAAATTGGTTCTGATCCCACTGCTAATTGTGTCTCCCCATAGGGAACTAGGACTCCCTGTAGGACAGAGCTTCCTGCCATGGATGGGGCAAGGATAGAGCCCAGGTTATTTTCTTCAATCGCTGAAAGCTCTTTGGACCCAGCTGAGCCCTGCCTGTTTTTCCTCCTGTTATCAAGACCTTCATGAGAGCAGCCTGGGCACAAGCTGTCTATTTTCTGCCTTGTCGAGGTCCTGCTCAGACACCCACCATCATCCAATTACATTATTGCTTCATTTAGTCCCAATAGCCAGTTGTCTCATTATCCTTTCCTGAGGTTCTCAAAAAGAACCCACAAAAGCATTTCTAGTCAATGTAAAATTTATGGAAGCAAGCATCTTAACAATTTGTATGGGAAGCAATTAATAAGTGTAGGGATCTGCTCCCTCTTTGAACTACCCCCACACTCTTTGTTCAGCTGGTCAACTTCCTTCTTCTCACAACATTATTAAAATTCTGTCTCTTAGGTGGATGTGGAAGCCAGTCTGAAGCTGACTTCCATACTACAGCCACATATCAAAGGCTTTTTTTCAGAAGAGCCAGCCTTCTCCCACAAATTAATTTCTTAAATCTGTTGCTAAGAAGATAAATATTTCTTTTCTATGTTACTTACACATAAGGAAAGCTATCTAAATTGGGTAACGGAGCACCATTTACAGCATCTTTCTGACCCCCAGAAAATGCAGAGGACTGAGATGCATGGCTTCTTGAAGCCCTGTCATCTCTTGTGGTACACCATATATTAAACAAAATAAAGAAAGATCAAAACAAAGTTCAAAACCTGTGGTCAATAAGATGTGTTTATATTGAAAAAAACCTCAACAATTTTAATGTATACACACAAATGTATTATAATATAATGCTATTCAAGGACAGTCATAGAAGTTAGTTTTAGTTACAAAAAAATATGTCATGTACAGCAAGTTTTTTGTAGTGGTCCAATCATGAATTCAGGTCTAAAGTTGTATGATGAATGTTTTTTATTGGCACCAGGTTATCGGGTGTATAAGTTTGAACTAATTTGATAAAATATCCAGTTCTAAATTTAAGGCCCTCCATGAATGTAAAAGCCTGACTGAATGGGCCTTTCTCTTCCTTCCCTAACTCATTGTATTATGCCTTGGATAACTATCAACCCAAACAGCAAGACCTATTCCTATTTGAATTTTTTAAATGTTTATTCATTTTTTGAGAGAGAGAGAGAGAGAGAGACAGACAGACAGACAGACAGAGGATGGTGGGGAAGAGGCAGAGAGAGAGGGAGATGTAGAATCCAAAGCAGGCTCCAGGCTCTGCGCTGTCAGCACAGAGCCCAATGCAGGGCTCGAACCCACAAACCATGCGATCATGACCTAAGCTAAAGTCGGGACACTTAACTGACTGAGCCACCCAGGTGCCCCAAGACCTATTCCTATTTGAATAAAAGTATCCCTTACATAGACACCGACTAATACATAGGATCATATACACAAAAGATAGATCATTAAGGGGAAAATACACAACCTGAATAAGTAAATGGGGAGACACATTTAAACAGACCAATTGCTTTCAGGACTGTCCTTAAATAATGCATCAGTCTGTCCAATTATTGTTTTTATTCAGTTGCATAAAATAAATCCTTCCTTATAGGAAGACTGTCTTGCTGTGTATACTACCTGTATTTGAAGAGTCACATCAACTTCAAATTAAGGAAGCATTCTACATCATACCATCCAAATTGTATGATATTCTATGATGGATGAGGTTCCACAGAACATTGAGTTACTTGATAAGAAAGTGCCACAGAAAAACAAAACAATTGAAACTCTAGGTCACCCTAAATATACCTCTTCTTTAAAGGATATTATAGAGTACACTCAAGTTTGTAGTTTTCACTGGAAACAGTGGATAGCATCAATGCCTTGTCAATGAGAAATTTAAAAGAGGAAGTGCCATCCCTTTATTCACCAAAGGCTTGGAATGGTAGAGCTTCTTAGGTGAATAGGTATCATCCAGCTGTGGACTGTGGTAAAGTGGTTCTAAAGATAATGGTACCAATTCCTTCCTGTTCATGCTGCACTTTACATCAAGAAGTGGGACCTACTTCCCCTTCCCCCAAAACTGAACTGGCCTTAGTGACTTGCTTGACCAATAGAATGCTGTAAAGTGACATTCTGAACTTCTGAGGCTAGATCTTTTGAAGATTTTACTGGGCCTCTTGGATGCTCACTCTCTGAACTCAGCTTCTATGAGAAACTGAGTGAGGAACTCAAACCACAGAGAGACCACTTGGTGTCCCAGACAACAACCCCAGATGGGCTCCCAGTTTAACAGCTGGCATCAAATGCCAACCATGTGAGCAAGCCGTCTTGGGTGTCTGGCCAACCAAACCTTGAGATAACTGCATCTTTATATGCCTTCTGACCACAAGTGGATGAACAACCCAAAGTGAGAATCACGCAATTGAGCCAAGTCAACCCATAGAATCATAAGACATACTAATATGCAGTCATGTTACATTGTAGTTTCAAGCCACTAAATTACAATGTGGTTTGTTACACAGCAGTAAGAAGGGAAGAAGAAAGAGCAAAAAAGAGCAATAAAAGCAAAAAAGAAGTTTCTGGAAGTTCTATCAAGTTACACACAGGAGACCTATCTTGCTCCTACAAAATCTGTATGGTAAGAGAGTGGATCTAACCAAGGGATGTGTGTTTTGAAAATATTTCCCAGTGTCAGTGACTTTTTGATATAATCTAGTCAATGTGGGACAGAGTTGCAGCTTGCAAACATTAAGCATTTAAATTTTGAAACCCAGTCCTTAAATGAAACAGTGAGGTCAGTCTGCTAATTTTATAAATAAGAGACTATAAGAGATGGTAAGTGATCATACAAGGATAGAAATTATTCAATTGGTATAGCATCAAAGTGATTTTTGAGTCATTTAAAGCTAATCTTTAGTTTATCCCATGAAATATTACTTCCTGATATAAACTCAAAATTTGAGAGTTTAAGCCTTCAAGTGCTGCTTGAACCCCTTGAATATTTTCATCGCCAATGCTTTTCATTTGAATAATTCAATTTTGAATTATTTAGTGGAATAATAATTAAGAAGGAAGAGAATTATTACCTCATTCATTTATATAATTTATAATAGGTGATATATCTTTATTTACTTAAATTGTGTTAATATTTTTGGTTTAGATGAACAGGCGTTGGCCAGAGAAAATATTTTAGAGTTACATAAAGCCTCTGTTATATATTTTTTCTTTTTTCTTTTTTTCTTTTTTTTTTTTTTTGCAAACTTTTAGAAATGTAAAAAACATTATTAGCTCTGGGGTATACAAAAAGAGGCTGTGGATGTACTTGGTTCATGTGCTCTAGATTGCTAACCCCAGATTTAGAGAAAGAGTTTATACACAGAATATACAATAGTACAAGAAATTTATAGTGTTACACGAATAAAAAGAAATATTGTTGGTTGAGTGTTATTTTGACAGTGCTGGATTAAACAAAGTTAAGCAAGTTTCTTTATTGCAGGACTTCTTAGAACCTTTAGTTTGTGAATAGGGGTGCCTGGGTGGCTCAGTCAGTTAAGTGTCTGACTTCAGATCTCACTGTTCATGGGTTCGAACAGGTCATGATCTCACTGTTCATGGGTTCGAACCCCACATCAGGCTCTGTGCTGACAGCTCAGAGCCTGGAGCCTGCTTTGGATTTTGTGTCTCCCTCTCTCTTTGCCCCTCCCCCACTTACGCTCTGTCTCTCTCTCTCTCTCAAAAATAAATAAACGAAAAAAAAAACACTAAAAAAAGAAAAGCTTTAGTTTGTGAATATGTATCGCAAATCACCAAGAGATGGATGTAGTGTTTGACAGTTTCTAAACAAATGATTAACTTTAGATATCACTTGTAATATCATCTTAAGGGAATAGCATTTTCCATAAAACTCTCTGGGAAACCCACTTTTAGGCAGGTGGAATAAAATCTCAGTTCTAAGAAAATTACTGAGGGATATGTGTGAACTAATGAGAAGGCTGAAATACCAGCTTCCTTTTAGTCCAGCAAACAGTGAGCTCTGGTTACTGAGGTACTGGTTGGAGCTGTTCCCATGTTGAAATTTAGTTCCTGAAATCATTCTGGATCAAACGCCTATTGTACATCGCTGTAAAGCCTACCTTTTCACAGGAAAGCCTTCTAAAAGGTGTCTGCCAGTTTCTTATGGATGGCGGGCAGATGTGTAGGTCAGACCAAAACAGCAGCATCCACGCTCAAAAACTGCTCAGAAAATTACTTCTCTGACCAAGAAGGTGCTAAGAACAAAGTCATAATTTTCCTTCCTTTCTTTCCTTTCCTTTTTTTTTTTAATGTATCTGACAGCTTCAAAATACAAACAAATAAGAATGTTATTTTCCCCCTGATGTGATAAAAGGCTTGATAAAAGAGGAATTAAAATGATTGGCTCAGATGTGAAATTTTGGTGACCTCCAGTTTTGTTACCCATGGAATTTTTTTAACCCCTTTTCTTGGGGTCACTAATATTTTATTCTACCAACAAAACTTCCATTTCTTTGCAGCTCTTCATTTTGTCACTTGAGTTTCAGGTTAGTGTCAGAGAAAGAACACAGGTTCATGTTGCAACTCAGTTATGCATTAATTATGTGACTTTAGGAAGCTCATTTTACTTCACTGGGCCTCAGTTCTTTGTGAAACTTTTGGAAAAATTAAAATGACACATCAAAATTAAATGACATGGCTAGAGTTTTTATCAGGTCATATACATGGTAGATGATGACAAATTATTTTCTTTGCTCTCCTTTTTTCCCTTTCCTGTTGCCTAAATTACTCTCAGTTCTAGGCTTGCACAACACAACACACTTGGAATAACACAAAAACTGACACTATGGGTGTGAGCCTGTGATCCAAGATGATACGCAGAGTCAGCTATGGCTCTGAAAGGTCAGCTTTCGACATTCACAAGGATGTACCAGAGCTTTGGAAGAAGATCCAGGGCTTAGTGACCCCCAAGGGTGAGCGGCTGAATTTCAGAATAGTGAGTAGTAGGGAGATAGGTTTTTGCCAAGCAACATTCTCACGGACATGACTATTTTTGTGAGCTGTGCAGCATCTTAAAGACTTTCCACAATCTGAAAACCTTCCCTACCTTTCTTGCCACTCAGATATGCCTGCCAATTTCCGTGATAGGAACACAGCAGAACATATACAGTTAAGGTACCTTCCTATGCTTCTCTTAGCAATTGTGTGGTGCATGTTTGGAATTTCTATTTTTTTTTATTTCTAACTTTATAATAGCTCACCAAAGAAATGCAAAGTGTCCAAATAGCCATCAACGTAATTCCAAGAATATGATTTCTCTAAGAATATCATATTCTCCAAGAATATGATTATCAGTGCCTATTCTTGAGCAAAAGTTGACCAGAACCAATTCTAGAAAATACATACAACCTAAACAATTCAACTGTTATTGGGGGAAAAAATATTTCAAAGAACTGCCTTCCTAAAAAAGCCTCAAGTACAGATGGTTTCCCAGGCGATTTTGACTAAACCTTTAAAGCATAGATCTTTGTAATGTTTATTATTTTAAATTTGTTTAAAGTATAGGAAAAAAAAAACCTTCAAGCTTTTTTCTTTGAAAATACTATAGTATTGACAAAGTTAGTACAATAAAAGAAAACTCCAGATTAATCACATAATGAGAAGTGATATAAGAAGCCGAGCAAAATAGTATAAAGCAAAATGCAGCAATATATTAAAAAACTAAGACAGAATATTCAGGTGGGATTCAATATTAAAATGCAAGAAGTATCAATATCAAATCAAAAATGAATTCGTCATCATATGTATGTTCATATGTGCTATAAAGGTCTTTAATAAGAGTCAAAATCCATTCTTGATTTTAAAATAACACTATACAGTAGGAAAAAATAATGCTCAAAAATAGAAATGATCATAACCCAAAGTCAGCACTAGGTGTATTGGGGAAACACTACTAAACATCTTCACTGATGTTAGAAATAAAATAAGGATGCTGCTGTCATCATTATCACTTAATGTTGCTGCAGAAATCCCAACCAATACAGTAAAACAAAATAAAGACAAAGATTATAGTGAAAAACCAAGATATGAAAAGACTGTGTACAGATGTTAATATGGAAAATTAGAATCTACTTAAAAACTGCCGCAAACAACTTGAGAATTCAAAAATTATCTGGGCACAGACATCAGTAGCATTCATGCACACAAATAACCAGAAGATACAGTGGAATACAAGACATCCTGAAGAGTAGCAGCCAAAAAATATAAATCAATAAATTTAACAAAAATATAAACAATCTATAAAGAAATATTTTGCAACACTAGTGAGATATAAAAAAAAGAGATTAAAAACATGGAAAGAAATCCTATGTTCTTAGCATCATATGATATTAAACACATTGGGGCTGTCTATCAATTGAAGGTGATCCAAAGGAGAAACTGAATAGTATTCTATTTGGAGCTAGATAAACTCACTCTAAACTTCATATGGAGAAATAGCCAAGCAAAAATTATCTTGGGGATTTTGGAACATTATTATATGTTGGAACATTAAGGAGAGAGGACTAGAGCCAGCAAGTGTTGAAGCATATTAAATAACCACAGTAATTTCAATAGTGTAGTGCTGACACATGAATAAGACATGAATACTTGAAGTCCAGAAATATCTATACACACATGGCAATTAAATATGCAATAAAGATAACATTTCAATTCCAGGAGCAGAGGAAGGAAGCTTATTTAACAAATATATTGGAACAGTTTAATAGCCTTCTGGGGAAAAAAAAGTATATATATCTTAAACTCCATACCTTAACTTTAAAGCAAATTTAAGATTGATTAGAAAAACACTCATTATAGAACTAAAACCAGAAAATTACTGAAAGAAGATATACAAAAAATTTTAAATATAATTTTGAAGTTGACAAGACTCCCTGGTGTGATAAAATATGTAGAGAGCCTAAAAAGAAAGGTAATTAAACTACATTAAAGTTTCTTCTTTAATTATTTCCAAAGCACTATATACAAAGTCAAAAGTCAAACAATAAATTTGTAAAAAATATTTGTGGCTCATATTACAGAAAATTAATTCCTTTAATATACAAAGAGTTTCTACAAATCAATTTAAATAATAAAACCAACAACTCAATAGAAAAAGTGAACAAAGAATGTGACTTAGGGGTGATTAAAAAGTTTGAAATATTGAAAAAAATGTTAACTTCACCTACTATGGAAAAGTTGCATATTAAACTTTGACATTAACATGAAAAGATTAGAAGGGATCATAAAGTTTGAAAACAGGTTATGCAGATCATCGTGAAGAAAGTCAATGTCTTTCATTGCCGGTAAAAGCATAAATTGGAACAACCTCTATGCATGCTAAAAGATGTATCAGAATTAAAAATGCATATACCCTTTGAAATAACAATTCACCTTCTAGGAATATATTCTACAGATATGCAAGTGCCAAAGATAGCTATCCAGCTTCATTCCTTGGAGCACTGCTTGTAGCTGCAAAATATTATAAATGACCTACAGGTCTACTAACAAGGATAGGTGAATAAATTATAGGCTAACATATAATAAAATACTACATAGTCATTAAAAAAAAACAAAACTAGCACATCTGTTTGAGCTAATATGGAATGATAACCTTTAATTTTTTTTTAACATTTATTTATTATTGAGAGACAGAGAAAGACAGAGCATGAGCGGGGGGAGGGGCAGAGAGAGAGGGAGACACAGAACCCAAAGCAGGCTCCAGGCTCTGAGCTGTCAGCACAGAGCCCGACGCGGGACTCGAACTCACAAACCGTGAGATCATGACCTGAGCCAAAGTCGGACGCTTAACTGACTGAGCCACACAGGCACCCCCGGAATGATAACCTTTAAAAATATCACAACGTAGAATTGCATGTACAGTACGTACTATTTGTGTGATTACAGAAAATAATACAGATTCCTCCAGAAGGATATGCAATTGACTGGTAGTTCTTAGTGCCTTCAAGGAGGGCAACCCTGAAGCTCCAGAACAAAGAAGGAAGGTGAGTGACACAGATCCTCTTCACTGCCTTTAATCCCCTTTCACCCACTCTTATTCAACATGTCAATCGGCCCTAACTATGACTAATATGGATTTTCTTTTTTTTTTTTCCTCTTGTTTTCCCTTCTTGTTTGGGGGTGATTTATGAAAAGAATCAACTATATTCTGTCATTTCTAAATGAGAAATTTCCATTCTTTTTTTGTTTTTCAAATTTTTAACCAATACATCTATCACCTATTAAAATAAGAGAAGTAATTTAGAAAAAACAAGATTCACACAAGTCAAATGTTTAATTTTGGTTAATGAGCCCACCTAATTTTTGGTCACTGTTATGATCTAGCAAAGTCCTAGGGTCTTAGACCTACCATACGAGGCACAGGAGGGGAAAGAGAGGATGGGCTGTAGAATTATTCTCGTTTTCACTTTAATAAGAGATTTTTTTTTCGGGTTTACCTACTAGTGCTCTGAGTGGAAGATTTCAATAAAAATGGATTCTGCTTTAAGTGTATAAACTGTTCCTGCAGTTTATTGCACCATGGAGGCACTTTTAGATAATTGGTTACCCAACATTTAAGGCTACTAAGCCTAAAGTATAATTTTGCTATTTCAAATTATTTCCATGGTTCATAATTGTTATGTGTTCATCATTTACACCTATTTTTGATGGTTTTTAGAGTTACTTAAGGCTGAGCCCTCGATTGGGAGTGCACTTATTCTGCTTGTTGTCTGTTTATTTCCTATTGCGTTTCTTTAATGCATTCTGGTGAAATTGGGAAGTCGCCTTAGAATATCTAAATTTTGTAAGAAAATCCATGATCCCTTGAGATATCCAATACAGCCATACATTATAGTTTTCTGGCTCTATACTTTCTCAGTATTTGGCTTAGTTGCCTCAGTAAGTAATTATACATTTACTTTATATTTATATAGGACAACCAGCATTTTATGGATTGCTATGTTCTGGGGAAACATGCCAAGCAGACTTCTTAAGTCAATGTGAAAATACAATTTGTAGAACTCAGCAGTTTCAACCAACGAGTGAGTATTATGAGGTAGATTGCCAGTCATAAAATAAGAGATGAATAAAAATTCACTCTGAATTTATACGTTTTCTAATTGCTACTTCGTAATCCTCTAATTAGGCATGGAGTCCAGAATCACACAGGGAGGCTGAGAGCAAAATGGGGTTTGTAGATACAGCTCTTCTGACTTCTTATCAAATGCTGAAGGCCTTGGGTTTGGTGTTGCAGGTGAAGAGCAAAGAATGGGCAGATGAGATGTTGTTTCTTCTCCGTTCTAGACTATGCTGTTATTAGCTCTGGCATTCACAATCTATGCATTGTAGATGGGAAGCATGTTAGAAGTGGCTATACTCTCCATTAACTGTAAAAACAAGCAAACAGTAAAACAAAACCAGAGCTGATAAATCTTGGATTTACTTCAAAATCCTTGGTGTTAGTGTTTCAAATAATGGTATTTCTTTATCCCACTTCTTTTGATGAACATCTTTTAGGTATTCACCTCACCAGGTAGGAGTTGTGTCTACCAGGCACTGGCGACCAAATGATTACATGCTTTGCAATCTTTGTCTTCTAGGCTAATGATGGAGACAGACGTGGACACAGATCATGAGGGAAGCCTACTGGTTTTTCCTGAGCATGGCAGCACAAAGCGGGGTGAGATGGAGTCTAGGGCCTGGAGGTGGTGGGAGAAAGATTGTGGTGAGGAAATGGGGTGGTGAGAGAAAGTTTCCACAATGAGGAAATAGATTAGCTGAATTTAAATGATTAGTAGAAGCATTTCCCGCTTCTAAATAACTACAGAGACTCCTTGATTATTTAATTGGGCAAAGACATAGGAAGCATGTGCAGGAGCAGCAGCGGAAAGTGAGGTCAGAGAGGGACAGGACCAGATTGAAATCTCTGGCCATGAGTGCACCACCTGTAACAGAAAGTTAAGCAAGCTTGTGGGGTTGGCTTTTCTTCCTCTTACTGAAAAGCAGTGAGAAAATGGCAGGGATTCACTGTCCCCTGAATTCGTCTGTGCTCAGCAGTCACTGCATTGCTGAAACCCTCTGACATGTCGTACTTCTCCAAGCTAAAATTACATCAGTTTTAAATTCTGCAGCTAATACCAGCATGGCATAGGAGATAGAGAGGTAAGGGGGGAGATAATGAGAGAGAGCAAGAGCAAGAGTGAGCGCGAGAGAGAATGTCATCTCCTATGACCTTTTTTAGTCATCACCTGAGATACCAACCTGGGAGCTTTAGATCTGATGAGGAGTCTACAGATGCAGGAATGCTGTGTCTGCAAACTCAGTCTTGTACTCAGCTTGGCTGTGTCACTCTGGTTTCCACACATGGTGGCTCTAAAGCAACAGCTGAAAAACCTATAAGAGAGTAAATTTTATTTGCCTCTAATTTTCAGATGTTCAGTCTACATAACAATATGTACTCTGGCTGAAACTGCTGAGTTCTACAAATTATATTTTTGTAGATCATCTTTTTAAAAACTGCACATTCAGCACTGTCATCTTACAAGCCACCCAATCTTAGGTACTGCCATCTTTGCAAGCCCCAATTTTTTTCCCTTAGAGAAAGAGAGCATGAGCATGAGTGAGACAGGGAGGGGCAGAGGGAAAAAGAGAGAGAGAATCTCAGGCAGGCTCCACACCCAGCCCACAGCCCCATGAGGGTGAGATCATGACCTGAGCTGAAATCAAGGGTCCCATGCTTAGCCAACTGAGCCACCCACGTGTCCCGACAAGCCCCAATTTCAATTATGATTTCTCAAAATCTGTAAATCTAGTCCTGGATTGGCAAACATCCATGTGATGTGAGTGTGTTTACATACATGTGGACGGATTGTGCATTACACTTTATTGGCATTCTCAGCACCTAGAAAAGGGATCTTTTGCACAGAATAGGAATAATAAGTTGAATAAATGAAGCACATGGTGTGCCCAGTAAAATAAAGTAATTGTATTGAATTATATATAACCATCTGGATCCAGAATTAGCCATCTACATCCTGTAGAGTAGACACCTACATGCTATCAACCTACCACCTGCAATGAGGAGAGGGACACTTGGAGACTGTCCAAATCAGTTTCCAAATTCCTAAGCAGGAATAAAAACAGAAGAGTATTTTGTCAGACGGGAAAATGTCATTTTGAAAACCATAATTGTGGGCTGCATTTTCCCAACAAATTATAGTAGACATCCAGAGACAGCTGCTTGTGTCTTTATTAAACATAAGGACATTACAGGAAAAAGGCAAGCTAAGCATTGTCTAGTTCTTTCCAGGTACTCGAGCCACACATCCAGCAAGTCTAGAAACCAACTGACTT
The DNA here is from genome assembly GCF_018350195.1 of Panthera tigris. Classification (NCBI taxonomy): domain Eukaryota; kingdom Metazoa; phylum Chordata; class Mammalia; order Carnivora; family Felidae; genus Panthera; species Panthera tigris. The sequence continues at coordinate 38,041,420 of NC_056662.1, forward strand.
GTAAACGTCCAGCCAACTGACCACTTGAGAAATCATGAGAGGTGGCCAATAACTGTCTCGCAAGAGTTCTGCTGAGCTCAGCTAATGCGGTTTTGCTTGGAATTACAATCAAATTTTAGTCTCTCCATTAGGAGATAAAGAAGCTAATGTATCTTAAAGTCATCTTTTTTCCCTCCTCCCGTCGCTGTCCCTGCTATCCTGGCCACGATTCTTTTAAGGTAATGGGAAAAGAGTCAGCATTTATTGCTGCAGGTGCTGAGTTCAGACAAAACTCCTTTTCCTTTATCCATGGAGGTGCTTTCATGTGTGGAAAGAGCCCTATCTGGAAACGCAGAATTAGCCCATCTGTTCATTGTTCATTTTCCTATCTGTGAAGACTCTGTCTTCTTTTTTTTTCTTCTTAATATTTGTTTATTTTGAGCGAGAGTGAGCATGAACAGGGGAGGGACAGAGAGAGAGGGAGAGAAGGAGAGAATCCCAAGCAGGCTCCACACTGTCAGCACAGAGCCCAATACAAGGCTCGATCCCATGACCGTGAAATCATGACCTGAGCCAAAGTCAAGAGTTGGACGCTTAACCCACTAAGCCGCCCAGGCACCCCAAGACTCTGTCTTCTTATTTTGTGTCTCTCATAGATGCTGGTGCAAAACTCATGGTATAATAGAATCATTGGCATCCTTTCTCATGTCCCACCTTGTCTGGTAAAATGCTGCTGAAACCATAGGAAAAAAACCTAAAATCACAAAATGACTTCCTTCACTTTATTATTTTATAATGCAGTTGCTATGATATATGATAGTATTATATAGTTACTATAGCCAATTATAAATTTCCAAAGGGTATCTTAATTAAGAAGAAAATGTCCTTGTTTTCCACACCAATTATATTAAGAAATGCTTACAATGAATGTGAGTAAAACAACTTGTCAAGAACTAGTGCTAAAGCTTAAAAGCTTTACAAATGCTTTCAGAAAAATATAAATTCTTTACAGTAGAGTCCATCTGAAGGGTTACTCTATTCATTAAAATCATAAGAAAATTTAAAAATTTTTATCTAGAGCAAGTCATATCTCCATCCTCAGTCCTTAAAATTATTTTTCAGCTCTTTTTTAAAGTATTTATTTATTTGAGAGAGAGAGAGAGAATCAGATAAAATTGGAAGCAGGCTCCAGGCTCTGAGCTGCCAGCAGAGAGCCTGATATGGGGTTTGAACTCACAAACTGAAAGATCATGACCTGAGCTGAAGTCAAATGCTCAACCAACTGAGCTACCCAGGCACCCTGATTTTAAGCTCTTGTTTATTTAAAAAAATACTTCTCCTATTATAACATGTATAGACCAAGTAATTTAATTAGAAAGCATCATCTCAGAAAAAAAAAAACACCTTAATTTTGGAAATTTCCAGCTGAATTACCATGTTTCCATTATCACACAGTAGGACATACATATAACTGGTAATAGGTAATATTTATTGTTTCCTTATTGTGTGACAGATCTTGTCCTAGGCATTATACCTATCTTATTGTGTTTATTTTCACATCAACCTTATGAGATAGGTGTTCTGATTATTTTGCTCATTCTACAGATGTGTATATTGAGACACAGAGGTTTGAATAATCCATAATAGTTCTCAAGAACAGCATGTGGCTGTGCTATAAGACCTAGTGTCTCTGGCCCCAGCCTATGCTCTGATCCACTTGAATATACTGTCTCTATTTCAAATGCAGCTTGCTTCTGAGTGACCTACAGTCATTAGTATTGGTTAAATCTTCAGAATGATGTAAAGAATGTCTCAGAGGATGAGGGAATGGTTTCAGGACTCTGGGTTTCTCATACCAGCAAAACTAGGGACTTTTACAAAACTAAGGACATGATGTTTCTAATTCTTTATTCTTCTTGAGAAAGTATCTTTTTAAAATACCCATCCATTATTACTATGTTGCCTAAGAGAAAAAGATTTAATATCCAAATGTTGGAGAGATATAATAATATCAGAGTAGATTTATTTACCTTTATGGAAATTTCCCTGTATTGACTTTTATTTTTTTTTCCTCCATGGACTAGGAAAAAAAAAAGTCATCTCAGTTTAGAATTGATCCATAGATGCATTTTCAAAGACTTCTGATTTAGGTTATATAGTCTAAATTGTCTTTTGCTGTCCTTTCTTAATATTTTTCCTCTTCTCCTCCTCCCCCAACTCCCATCCCTCTGTCTCCTCTTCCTGCTCCTGCTTCTTCTCTCTCCTCCTCCCTTTCTACCTTCTTCTTCTTCTCCTCCTGCTCCTCTCCCTTCCCCCTGCCTCCTGCTTCTTCTTCCTCTTCCTCCTCTTCCTATTCTTCCTCACTTGTTTACTATGATGGTCATCAAAAATATGGTCAAATAGAATCCAACAGGAAGAAACAAAGGATCAGAGCCTAGGAAATCTACATGCTGAGTAATCATTCTGTGGATACTTTAAAAAAAATGGTTATTTATTTATTTTGAGGGAGGGAGAGGGGTTGAGAGAGAGAGGGAGAGAGAGAATCTCAAGCAGGCTCCGAGCTGTCAGTGCAGAGCCTGTGGTAGGGTTCAAACTCACGAACTGTGAGATCGTGACCTGAGCCAAAATCAAGCATTGCATGCTTAACCGACTGAGCCACCCAGGTGCTCCCTCTATGGATACTTAAAGATTAATAGTAGATGGTCAGTAACTCAAGTACCCTTCCTCAACACAGAATCAATTGTACCAAATGTTTTGGCATCCCTGTGATATCTTTTTGGCTCCCTCCACTTTATCTTCCCATGTGCAGGATTTTCTTCTGCCCTTTCCAAACTCATCCCAATTCCCAAATAACTTTCTTGAAATCAATTCCTTCATCATGATGTCACCATCTGTAACATACCCTGTCACTGCCTCCCTTCCGCCTTCTTCTTGAACCCTGCCTGCCCCTCATGTGAGGTAACTCCAAGGAATATCCACACCCTTTCCCAGAGCTTCCCAATGAGACTGATTTCCAGTTGCCTCCAGTGCTTACTTTATAACCCATGCTTTATCAGTTTCCTTCCCCTACCCCCCATGACTCAGTTTTTCCTCAGCTTGCTTTCCCAATAAACCACTTGCTCTTGAATCCTTATCTCAGCATGTGGTTGTGAACTAAGATAGTATCTTATTTCAGAGTGACGTTGGTCATTACTAAAATCATATCCCAAGAAAATGAGTGGCATAGCAAAAGAAATGTGTAAATGTAAATGTGTAAAAGTAAAACAAAGACGCTGCCTTCCTAGAACTGAAGGGAAGTCTACAAAACAGGCTGGGACCCACCCTGGCCTTCAGGCAGCTACCTACAAATCAACATTGGTGGCTGAGTCACCTACAATTGAGTGTTTCACTCAATGTGGAACAAATGATGTTATTTCACTTCAGACGTTACACAAAGAACCAGTTTGAGAACACTGAGTTTAGACCCTGTGTTTGCTCATGTGAAACACTCCTGTGCTAAGATGGTCCCAGAAAGTTAACAAGCATTTCAGAAAGTCTGGTGGCTGTGAATATGAATGAATCCTTAAAACTTTCCAATTCTCTGCTGAGTGATTCATAAAAGGCCTTCCACAAGCTTTGATTCACTGCCCTCCAAGAATGCATTTTCATGATGGATAGAAGCCATTTTGATCTATAACACCATCTTTTTTTCTGCTATAAATGAGCAAAGTGGGTATCCCATCTCTGGACATACTTGGTTATGCAGGAACTTAAATTGCAATGCCCCCATTAACTTCCACTGTTGTTTTGTGAACAGCACATTGAAGATCTTTTGCCTACGTGAAACTGGATGCATCCATCAAAAATTCACCTTGGGTTGCTATGTTTGGAAAGGCCACACAATGCCTCATCTTTGATTTTTGAACTATGTAAAATAAATGTGAGATAGTTCAACTTGAGCAACAGAATCCCCAAAGAGGGGAGGGGATGCAAATCCTCCCTTTTCTCTTAGCCAGTATTATTTAGTTTGGATTTTCTGCTAGAATTTACAAAATACAACTCATTTCACCTAGCGGCAAAGACTAATACCCTATTCAAAACAATTGCATTTCTTGTCATTTTTTTCTACTTTATTGAACACTGAGCAATTCATTAACTACTGACCTGAATCTTAAAATGAAGGATTGCCATGTCAACAGTGAGTCACTCTGTTGACAAGGAATCGAAGAAAACAAGTGACTCAACATGTCAAATCTGTAATAGGACTGGACGGATGCACTAACATAGCACCTGCTACAAACCCAACTTCTTTTTTCTTTTTAATTTTTTTAAGTTTATATATTTATTTTGAGAGAGAGAGGGAAAGAGAGAGATAGCAAGCAAGAAGGGAAGGAGCAGAGAGAAAGGGAGAGAGAGAGAATCCCAACAGGCTCTGCACTCTCAGCACCAAGCCCAGTGCAGGGATCAAACCCATGAACTACGAGATCATGACCTGAGCTGAAACCAAGAGTTGGGCACTTAACTGACTGAGCCACCCAGGTGCCCCCCAGCCCAACTTCTAAAGTTAGAAACCAAGGGACTGCACTGGAGTCAAACCCAGATGTGTGCTTTTACTCCCAAAAATTTGGTTTGACACCAACCTGATTGAGTCATTGTACTTTCTGTTTTGCATACTGTTTTAGATGGAAATTCACAGGTAATGATGTCAAGAAGCTTCTCAGGAACAATTTAAGAGTAGATAACTCAAAATGGGGTGGTAAAGAACTGTTACATTATTGCTTCACGTCTTAGTAAAGCATTTCCCACAATTGTTCTAAACTCAAATTGGTCACTTATGACAAATAAGCAGTACTTTTGAACAAGTTTTGTTCTTCTTCCTGAAACTCTAGCTAATATTTGAGGTTGTGATGAGCTAAATAGAGTCTCTGACTTAAGGCAAAATTGCCTTCTGTTAGCCTTGACATTAGAGCGGGTGGAGGAAGGAAGCTTAATGTTCTGAAGTTGTCAGGGGAAGAAAACAAACCACTTAAATGTATGACTAGTTACCAGCCAGAACTCGTTATAATAATCACACAATCCTTTGTGACAATCAGTTAAGTGCAAGGCATTTTAATTCGCTCTCTCTAATTCTCATGGCAACCAAGCAAGTAGGGGTTATTATCACTCAGTCTTAGACAAAAATCAAGACTCCAAGAGGTTACATGTGCCCCAAGTCCAATAGCAAATAAATACTGGACTTTATATATGAAATCAAGTCTCATTGATTCCGAAACCCACACCCAATCCGCTACTAACCTAACGTTTTCTGGCTCTACTTTGTAGCACACTTTGATGAAATGAAATTTACCTGGAGCCCTGAGATGTTAAGGAGATAAAAGAGTGGTTTCTTTTGTGGAATTGGGAGGAGAAAGCCTGGAGCCTTTCTGCAGAGATTCTTTTTCCATTATTTCCCAGGCCTCTCTGCAGCAGCCCCATGGGCATTATGGAAAGTCAGGCTCCATGGAAGCCCCGTGTTAGGTCTTTTATTGCAGCAACACCCCCCACCATAGACGTGAGCATCCTCATGCATATCAGGGATCGCATATAGATGCTTCCAATACAACCACAATGCACCTTTGAAATAAATGGAAGTTTCTTTTTCTTTGTCAGCCATGAGCTTTAAAGTCCCAGGTCTCTATGGACTAATGTGGTCATTTTTACACTTTAAAAAAATATTTTTATTTATTTTTGAGAGAGAGAGCACAAGCGGAGTAGGGGCAGAGAGAGAGAGAGACACAGATTCTGACACCAGGCACTGAGCTGTTGGCACAGAGCCGGACATGGGGCTCGAACTCACAAACCGCGAGATCATGACTTGAGCCGAAGTCCGCCGCTTAACCAACTGAACCACCCAGGCGCCCATGGTCATTTTTAATTTTAATTTCTGAATCCGAATTCCAAACTCAGAACATTAAAGAACATTAGTGAAAGGCCATGTAAACACGATAGCCAAGAAAAAGAAAAGAGAAAGATCTCATTTAACAAACAAACATGGTACAGCCCCTGGAAAGGTGACACTATTTACATTTTTGAATATTTTATACCCCTACGTGGTATATATACTACATGTACCTCAAAGTGTAGTACATTTGCACACAAATATAAAAAGTAAAATTAAACTCTCCTAGGTTTCTTTATGCATTAAATATAAAATTAGAAAAAAACCATCTATCCACTAAGGAGTTCTCCTCTGGCAATGTGGCTCAGGGCAGAATGATGTTATTTTAAATTCTTCTCTCATTAGGAGGAAAAGGAGTTTGCTTCTTCAGAGTGTGTGTGTATTTATACCAGAGCTCAACTGGCATTTTCATCGTGGTGTTTATGAATCGTAATACAGTTCCACTGCAGTTTCTGACACACTCATTAATTTGTTCCCAGCGGCGGTTCATTACCAACATCACAAGCAAAACACGCGCTCTCCCTGGGCACTGAGGGTCCACCGGAAATTAAGCAGACAGGGCTGCCGAGCTCCTCAGAGCAGAGCCAGCCGGCTTCATCTCCCCCAGCAGGCTGGAGGCAGCGCGAGGAAGCCGCCAGAATAAAAGGCACCCTTGCCTTCCGTGTGCCTCTGTGCCTTCTGAGTCTTGAGCTGACAGGGAGCAGCGATTCCTTGAAAAGCATGAGATCTTGCCGTCTTCCTTTCTCAATGATGTGCCTCCTCTGATCAGCCTGCTTCAGATGGGTTAAAGCCAGGGCTTCAGATTTTTAGTGCTGAGAACTCAGGAACTTTCCTTTCCTTCGACTGTGGCTTTGCTCCCCGTGCTGACCCTTTCTGTCCTGGAGAGGTTGGCGCTCTGAGTTTTGATGAAATTATGAGGTGGGTTTCATGAGCAAATGGCTGAGAAAAAACTCCTGAGACGTTTTCGGTGCAAAAAGGTGATTTTATTACAGCATGGGGACAGGACCCGTGGGCAGAAAGAGCTGCACTGGGGTGGTGAAGAGTGACTGATTATATATTTTTTAAGTTCGTGGAGGGAGGGGATAGAGATAAAGTTTCTAAGGAATTTTATAAGCAAAGCTTTCAGGACCTTGAAGGGTTAGCTGCTAAAACAAAAACATTAAAGCAGTAAGGCGGCCATGAGTTCCTTGAAGAAGGTCATGCTCTGCGTGTTTCAGGTGTCTATCGTTGGCTGTGAGCTGTAAGGAGATTTAATTTAAACTACATTTCTCTTGCCTTTGTTTCCTGCATCAAGTTTGGCTCTGCCCAAGTCTCCTGTGAGAGATGTTAAGTAAGCCAACAGATCCCACAAGAAGAAACAGAGTCTCGTTGAATTTTGCTCCCCAGAAAGCCCTGTTTTTAAAGGAACTCAGTGTCTGAATAAGCTAGGCTGAAGGGAAAAAAAAAAAACCCAGGAGGATCCTTAGTTCTTTGTTGTCAGTCAGCAGTGTCCCAGGTCCTGCCCATGGCATGCAGCGCTGTGCTGTTAGAAGACCCCAGGCTCACAATGAGCAGAGAAGTGTGGCCACTGGGCATCTCAGTGAGTACTTCTGAGCTTCGCTTGTTCCCACTGGATAGCTCCTTGGTGTCTGTTCCATGTACTGGCAAGGTCATGGAGAAGCGTAGATGAGGCAGGACATGGGAATGCCTTGGGAAGCCCACTAGGATGGTTTGGATGGAGAGAACCCTGGTACACTGGAGAAACCATTTCAGTCCTTGACCTGGAGCTGCATCATTTGTAAAATCAGGATAGCGAGAGGATTCAGGATAAGAGGACCACATGGGGTCCTTCCCAGTGGTTAATGATTTATTTGAATGAGATTGACTTTTGTTCAGTTCTGAAGTGAGGTATGAATCTGAGTTGGAGACTCAGAGAACTGGAGGAGAGAGGCCTCTCACAGACACTAGCAGCAGATTTTCCCCAGAGCTCAGCCAGAGGCCTGCCATGAAAAATTTAACCCTTTCTTGTTAACAAGGCCTCAGGATGTAGATCAGGGTCCTGGAAATGTCCGTTAAAGGGGGCTCTCCCAGGGTCTTAGCCAAAACCAGGGGTGTCACAACTTGACCCCAGTGTCTTGCCTCACATCGGACCACGCTTGGTGGTATCAGTTTCCATTTGGCCTATGCCACCATTATCTATCCCCAAAACACTGAAAAAGCCTTTTAACAAGATTCCTGCTTCCACCCCTGCTTCCTCTTGTCTGTTCTTTTCACAGCAGCCAGAGCAACCCTTGTTAAAACATTAAGTGAGATTTCATCAGGCTCCTGCTCAAAACCTGGGGTGGCTTCAAGCAGAGTTAAATGCACAATCTTCATCACAGCCAGAGTGATGCCAGTGGTCCAGCCCTTGCTGCCTCCGTGGGTCTGTCTCCTCGAGCTGCTCAGCCCCCTCCCTCTGCTCCTGGTGTACCAGCTGACTCTCCTTCCCTGGGAAGACACGCACACACGCATGCACGCACGTAGGCACACATGCATGCTCCTGGCTTGGAACAGTTTCACTCCCCTTCCCTCTACCTGAAACTCCCTTTCTCAGGAGGCAGGTAGGGTCCTGCTGAGATGTCACTTTTGCAGAGAGGCCTTCCCTAACCACCCTATTTAAAATAGCCTACACACATGCACACATGTGCATGTACTCTCCCATCTTCTAACCTGCTTTATTTTCTTTTAGGTACTTATCATCACCCTCTTTACATTCACTTGTTTATTTTTTCTATTGTCTGATCTCCTCTTTGGCCCCTAATTAGAATATGAACATAAGAGCATAGAATTGGTCTGTTTGATTCACTACTCTACCCCCAGTGTCCACAATAGTGCATGATACAAACAGTGACTTAATACATATGTGTAGAAATGACAGCATGCATGATTTAGTTCAGATATTGGCAGTCATCAGAGGGCACCAAGTTGGCGCTATTAAAAAAGTTATTGACTTTGATGGTGCAGAAGGTAGTCATGACTTCCACTAGCAGTTCCCAGGGGACAGAAAGTCACATTAACTTTGGTGTCATGAGAACAACCCTAGGTTTCATGGGTAAATCTCCCATGGTCTTGTAAAGAGGCACCTCTTTGGGCAGGAGGCCCCATACCTTAAAATTTATTATGAAGCAACTAGGCTAAGTGAATAATTTATATGCTACCTGTGCTGTCCTCCACACTAATGCTGATGTGCTTTCAGTATTCCATCCCTTTTGCTTCCTCTGCTATGTCTCAGACAGCAATTTCATGCCACACAGAATATGTATCTCACAGGTGAATTTCCATCCAGGGTACAGTTCTACTCTTGATGTGGAGAAAAATGTAAACAAAGCCACAGTAAAAAGTTCCTTTTGAGGCTGAGAACAGCCTGCAAAAAAGCAAGAAAGAGGTTGGAAAAACTTATTTAGGAGATGGAAAAATAAGTAAACATCCCTAACTCATTTTCTTTAAAAGTTGGATAATATTCAATAGGATATACGTACCACAATTTATTCAGCCCTTACATCATTGATGCATTTTCCAGTTTACTTTCCATTTTCTTCGTCTGCAGAGCTTCAGTACTCTGATCCATATATCAGTACCTTCTGGTGCTTTTATTTCTGTAAGCAAAATTCCCTATCGTGGGCTTCTTTGGACAAAGGGTAGCAAAATTTTTTTTACTTTTAAGCAATATTTCTAGGTAACTTTCTCAAGTATAGTAGCAACTTGCTCTCCCTCCAGAAATGTGTGACAGCATCCCCCCATCTGCCTCACCATTATCCCCTTAAAAGTCTCTGCACATTGGATTGCAAATCTAATGACTGAAAAAATCATAATTCATTTTCAAGTTTGCACTGTGGTTGAACATCTTTTTCTAAATTTATTGACTTTCTCCAGTTCTTCTTTTCTGAACTGTCTAGTCATACATATTGGAGTTATTTGTCTTTGGTTTTAATTTTACGTATTGAAAGAGCCCTTTGAACAGTGGGACTCTTTACTTATCATTTCTGTTGTAATTATGTGAACCAATATATAGTTTACATTTCACTTTACTGATGCTATATTTGCCATACTATTTCTTAAAATATTTACATAGCCAACTATCTCTATTTTATGATGTTTTCTGAGATTCCTATCTTGTTTAAGAATGTCCATCATCCCTAGGTTATGAAAATATTCCCCTATAATTTGTTCTGAGATTATTATTTTTGTTTTCATTTAGCTCTTTAATTCAACGTGAATTTATATCTGTGTGTGGAGTAAGGAAGGAACCTCATGTCTTCTTCCATATAGGTAGCAATTATTACAGCATGATATATAGTCAATAAACTATCCTGAATTAAAATGAAATTTTAAAATGTCAACATTTTTCACAAGACTAGAAAAAATAACCCTAAAATTTGTATGGAACAATAAAAAACCCTATATAGCCAAAGCCCTGGTCTTGAAAAAGAAAATCAAAGCTGGAGGTATCACAGCCCAAGTTTCAAGATATACTAAAAAGCTGTAGTAATCAAACCAGTATGCTACTGGCACAAAAAAAATAGACACATAGACCAATGGAACAGAGTGGAGTCTCAAAATAAGCCCATACTTTTATGGTCAATTAATCTACCAAAAAAGGGAGGCAAGAATATGCAATGGGGAAAAGACAGTCTCTTCAACAAATGGTTTTGGGAAAACTGAACAACCACGTGCAAAAGAAAGAAAGCAGATCGCTTTCTTACAACATACAAAAAATAAACTCATAATGGATTAAAGATCTAAATATGAGACCTGAAACCATAAAACTCCTAGAAGAGAATATAGGCAGTAATTTCTTTGCATTGACCATTGAAACATTTTTTTTTTTTTACATGTGTCTCCTCTAGCAAGGGAAACAAAAGCAAAATTAAACTATTGAGACTACACCAAAATAAAAAGCTTTTGCACAGTGAAGGAAACCACAAAAACAAAACAAAACAAAACAAAACAAAAAAAACAGATTCTTAAATATAGAGAACAAACTGGTGGTTGCCAGAAGGGAGGTGGGTGGGAGAGATTTAACTATTTCACTATTTGGCTTTTTATTTTGGTGTAGTCGCAATAGTTTAATTTTGCTTTTGTTTGCCTTGCTAGAGGAGACACATGTAAAAAATGTTTCAATGGCCAATGTTAAAGAAATTACTGCCTATGTTCTCTTCTAGGAGTTTTATGGTTTCACTATTTGGCTAAATAGTTAAAGGGGATTAAGAGTACATTTATCTTGATGAGCACTGAGAAATGTATAGAATTGTTGAATCATTATATTATACATTCTATATTATATACCTGAAAGAAACATAATACTGTATGTTAATTATATTTGAATAAAAGAAGAAGAAAAAAATGCAATCTTGGTTGCATGATAAATTCCCTTATAAACCTGGATGTAATTTCTGTTTTTCCAGGTGCTCTAATGGAAGCAGCTTTGCTGAGAATCATTATGATCACCTGAAATAAAATGTGATTTGTTCGCAGACCCTGACAAGATAGCGGTCCATATACTTTGTCAAACTTCCAAGCAGAAAGTTATCTTATTTAGTTTTACGTTCATCTGAGCTCGTTGATCAAATACCCACTGGATCCTTACTATGCACCAGACACGTTTTTAAATACTTCTCAGAGATTTCTTTTTTTATTCCTTATATTAATCCTGTAAGGCAAGTGTTACATTGATCCCTATTTTGCATATTAAGAAACTGAAAATTAGATATTTTAGTTGCCCTAGATGACAAAAGATGGCAAAATGTTCAGGCTTCTAGTATGATTCCAGAGTCTTTATCCTTAACAGCTCAAGTTTCTAACAATGCTCTTTTGGTTTTGTATCTTAAATACTCCACTTAACACAGGAGGCACACAGTGAATATTTGTTGTTTCTGGATTGAACTGAATTATTCTCCTGTAACACATTAGAATAAATTTGTCTTCATTTACTATCTCTGATGGAGACCCATTTAAATAGTCTCTGTCTTCCTTCATATGCCTGCAAAAATTCCATCCTAAAATAAACTAAAATCAGTGAAATTTAGATACCAGAATGAGTGTTCAAACCCTTCTGATTGGATTAGATCTTTGGCTTAAAAAAACATAAAACAATTTTTTCATACTATAGTCATAACATTCAGAAATAATGACTTGAAATGAGTTTGCTTCTTAAAAACCCTGAGTAATTTCAAAACAGGGTAATTTCAGTAACAGCAAAGGAACAGCTCTAATGAGTTCTGCTTAGAGAATCTTCTTCTCACCAGGAAATGATTGAAGACAAGGAGATAACCTCTCATTAATTCCTTACTAACTATTTTAATCAGGATTACATCACTGTCTCACTCAGAGCACAGACAACTGCCACAGGCTTTGGTGCTCAGATTCATGAAGCTGACAAGGTGGAAAGGTCTGGACAGCCAGAGGGATCGTTTTTGTCTTTCCCCCTTCCCCAACCACAGGGCCATACTTGATGAAAATGTGACACCCTCATTTCTCAGAGTGGTGCTTTCCACTTCTAGGTTATTGCCACACATCGCTCAAAAGCCTGGCACAAATGGCTTCTTTCAATGAGTTCCCAAATGCCTGTGGTGTACCTGGGAGCACAGAGCCCTGCAGGCAGGGCTGTCAGACAGACGAAAGAGCTCCTACGCTGGGATGGAGCAACCACTCAGCATGGCCATGGAGGGCTCCCATCCCCAAGGTCATGGAGGATCCAGCCTCTTCAGGTTCATCACTCTGCAGGTGGGACTGGTCCACTCCCACTGCCCAGGGCTCCAGGAAATCATGGCCAAAGCATAGGAAACTACGTCTATGTGTGTCTGGGGGGACAGGGAGGGGAGCCCATTCTGGGCTTCCAGTTGAGGATACCACACACAGCTCACGGCCATAGATATTGACCCAGGGATTGGTGTACATGGCCTTATCGGAGCCAATGAGATACATACAAAGGGCTTCCTGGGAGGTCACACTGGAGAGCAAATGCCCGGGTTTGAGTCCCCACTTGGCAAGTCACTTGGAATGTTACTTAACCTGTCTTAACCTCACTTTATTTCTGAAATAGTTAATAAGCTAACTACCATCTCACATGGAAGATGTAAAGATAAAAGGAGTTATTGTATGTAAAGTACTTGCATAGTAAATTCCAAATTAAAAGTATTCAAGTATCAGTTTTTATTATAATTGTTTTTGTTTTCCCCTGAGATGTCTAGGAGAGAAATTCTCACCCTTTTCTAGGGAATTTGAAGCTCAGAAAATGTAAGGTCTGGAAAAGCCATAGTCAACTTAAGTCTGTGAAGGAAGCATTTGTCTGAAAATAAAGCTGACATGGAACTTTGTTGTTTAAGAGTCGCCTAGAGAGTGAAACTGGTCCTGGTCGTATCATATGAGGCACAGATCAAGCTGTGCCTAAAGCAAGCCCTGTTCCCGCGATGTTCTTTTTTTGTGGCGCCAGTCTGATTTGCTTTTTCCAGAATTCCCACTCCTAACAAGTCTTAGCTGATTCTCTGTGGTGGGGCTCTGAATAATTCTGAACTATGGGGTCTGCATGATGCAGTGAACCAAAGTCTAGAGAAGAAAGGCTGAAATTGTTCTTCCACAGTCATATTCTTGGAAGTAAAGGGCCTGAAAGCTGATGCGGAGGGGGTGTGGGCTTGCGACCATAACACAGAGTTGCATGGGCCTGCATTCCTTCGAGTCTGAAAAAACTAATATTTCACAGCCTCTAAAACATCTGCATGAATTAGCACATGGGCAGAGTCCATACCAATGAGCTAAAAAGATGCAACCCACAAGGAATTGCGATACCTTGGGCCCGAGTGCTCACCTCCTGGGACACATGGGTGCCTTTCCAGGATGGAGAGGAGCAGAGGCAGTCAGGCCACCTCTAGGTGGATGCGAGGGTCATGGCAACAGTATGACAGGTGTGGGTCCATATGTATTCATCTGTTCAGAAATCCAGAGTTTTTCTTAAATCCCAGCATCCACCTGCAGAACTCAAGCACATCCTTCTCTTTCTTTCTGTACTAAAAATGGTTCCATTCTCACCCTCTAAATTCATTTTAAATGCCTCCTTCCTTTGCTTAGGTGATTGCTTTGATCCAAAATGTGCATGCATGTATGTGCACACATACATACATATACATATACACAAATATGCACACCCCATTCCTCTTTGGTTTCTAAATTTTCCAAATCTTTTAAGATACATATTTCCTTCTTCACATCTTGAATGATTTTAGCCTACAAAGCTCTGCCCTTTTTGTGAAATCCATTAAATCAACATTTCTTCAACAACACATATGTGTTAGATCCTATTCCTACAGACATGGGGAGAATAGCAGTGAAAATACAAGGTCTTGCCCAATGGTGCACTGGCAATGTTTAAGGACTTCCTCCAACCCACCAAAAAGAGAGCCCTGATTTGTAGCATTTGCCAATCTCCATGGTGTAAATATATCCACCATGGCCAATTTTAAGCTACCAACATACATTGGAAAAAAATTGGTACTAGTACACCACTATATATTTTTTCCACCCTATAGATACAATTGATTTAGATAACTTCCAGAGCAGGGATAAGAATAAAATGTAAAAAAGCAATTAAAAAGTGATTAAGATTATTTACTTTTTCAGTATAATTCATTTAATTATAAACTTATTTAATTTTAACAATGTGTTTTAAAACCAGCTCTCAGGGGGCGCCTGGGTGACTTAGTCAGTTAAGTATCCGATTTTAGCTCAGGTTATGATCACATGGTTCATGAGTTCGAACCCTGTATTGGGCTCTCTGTCCTCAGCACAGAGCCTGCTTTGGATCCTCTGTCTCCCTCTCTCTTTGCCCCCTCCCCGGCCCCCCGGGGTTTCTCTCTTTCTCTCTCTCTCTCTCTCTCTCTCTCTTTCTCTCTCTCAAAATAAATAAACTTTAAAAAATAAATAAATAAAACCAGCTTTCAAAATTTCTAGGAATTTAAGAGTTGGCCCTTGTGACTTAATACGAGCTGGATATAGCACACTACTGTCCTTTCTTTAAAGGCACTTACCTTCTAGAAAGAGATATTGAAAATAAATAAAATATTAAGCAATAAATGAAACAACAAATAATGTAAAATAAATATATAATAAAATGTCTGATGGCAATACATATTATGAGGAAAAACAAAGCAGGATTAAAGGGCTATTAAGCATCAGGAAATGGGAGTCTGTTTTAGGCAGAGTGAACAAGAACATCTTCTCATCTTCACTTAAATGAAGTAAGGGAGTAACAAATGAGAAAATCCAGAAAACTGCTTTGCAGTTAGAGAGGATGGCATGTGCAAAGGCCCTGAGGGAGAGGTGAGCTTTGTGTATTCAGGAAATAGCAAGAAGGTAAGTGTAGCTACAGTGGAGTGTACAAATGAATGCTCCTAGGACAGACAGGTGGTTGAAGAGATCATCGAGGTCCAGATCATGTAGAACTTTGTAAGCCATAGTGAGGATTTGCTCTTTCAAGCTGAATAGTAGGCTGAGAAGCCATTGGAAGCATTGTCCTTCAGAAATACACTGTAGGCCACAAATATAATTTTAACTTTTCTAGTAACCACATTAAAAAAACAAAGAGACGGGGTGTCCGGGTGACTCTGTCGGTGAAGCGTCTGACTCTTGACTTTGGCTAAGGTCATAATCTCATAGTTTGTGAGATTGAGCCCTGTGTGGGGCTCCGTGCTGACAGTGCAGAGCCTGCTTGGGATTCTCTCTGCCCTTCCCTCACATGCACATGTGTGTGCACTCTCTGTCTCTCTCAAAAGAAATAAAAAACATTAAGAAAAAGGCAAAAAAAGAAACTGGTAAGATTAATTTTAATTATATTTAATGTAACATTTCAAAAATGTTATTTCAATGTGATTATGCTTGGTCTTGACAATTTTTAACTCGTATTTGAAAGAGAAGTCAGTCTTTCACTGTTTTACAAATGATACTCTTTTCCTTCATGTTTTATGCAGGGGGATAGCAGTTTTAGCAGTTAATCCTCATTGGGAAACCTCTATTGATTTAATTCAATATATTCCTACCTCTAGATTCTGTGAGAAACTTTAGAGACATGATCTTCTGCCCGTATTGTACCAAAATGTCACAATTTGTAGCAATTAAACTGTTGGATGGAATACAGAGTCACTAGATACTTTTAGCCCCCACAGTGAGGTGAACAATAATGGGCAGTTAGATGTCCCTCTCTGATCTTAGCATAAGGTCTGTGTCTCTTGGGGTCTCACTGGAATGTGGTTCATCCATGGTAGTCTGAATCCTGATCTTATGTTGTATAACAGCAAATGCTTAACTTAAATAGCCTATTCATTCTCTTCTTTATAAAAATATAGTGTCTTGGCATCCATATTTCTGTTGAATTGCTGTTAGGTAAGGCTTTGCCCAAGGTCAACATAACAAGCCTCTCTGCCAACTACCATGGCCAACTTTAATATATGCGGGGGACTTATGTCAGATTCCAGCCACTAAAGATTGAGCTGATAATCATAGGTATTTGGCCGAAGTATTAGCATTTCTGTCTGTACAGACTTCAAGTACAGAATTCTGCATGGAAAAATTAACCAGGGTGGCACATCACTTTGATTCCTAATGAATATGACTACACAGACATGAAGATGTCAAAAAACAACATTAGGGGAAGAGAGAGAAAAAACATGCTTCCTTGTGCAATCCGTCTGTGAAGGCCCCTGTGAATAATTTGCTTGGAATATAGTGAATGATTTTCTGTTCTCCCAAAGAATGTACAGTCTAGCCCATCCTGCAAGGTACATTCCAACAGTAGCTACAGTATAGGCCTCCTTTGGGAAAGTTGCTTTCTTTTTAAATGCAAACAGTTACAAAAAGAAAAATACATACAACATTGTATGTAATAACTCAGAAGAGGGCATGGAGAAAAGTGAAAAGGAAATAGTAAGGGTCAATGAAAAAAAAATAGCCGATGGAAGTCTTCTAAACAGAAAAACAAAGCTCTTTTAAGCACCAGAGTTGAAAACAGATGATGCTGGTTTTGCTGAATCTAAATGTGCTTTATGATTATCAGATGGTGAGGCTAATGTTTATAATCTGAGCCACTAAATTGTGCAAGGGAAATAGAGTCAGCTACTGGAGTAGGAATTTTATGGCCAGAAAATATATGACCCTTTTTAGAAAAAAAGAACTTAACTTTTTCCCCAATCATGTTAAGTAATCAACCATTGTTACACCAAGAAAGAACTAACATACTCTGATTCGGGCACCTTTTGGAAGGTAAGTCAGTTCTTGTAGGTCATCAGGCCAACCCCACGGTGGCACTGTGCTTTTTCAATGACCTTTGTGCTCCATGAGACCCTAAGTCCCCAGATGCCAAAGGAGAGAACCATTTACTATATTTACTATATTTTTATATATTTCAACCCTCCCAGCACATTTTTATCCATAAAGCCAATGTAACATAGAAGTATGATTATTATTTTTAATCACTATTGTAGAAATTTCCCGTAAGAATTGTAAGATCTGATTTTTCTTTTGTTTTATTTTTTTATATTTTTATTTTATTTTTATTTTTATTTTTGTTTTTGTTTTTGTTTTTGTTTTTGTTTTTGTTTTTGTTTTTGTTTTTGTTTTAGAGAGAGAGAATGTGAGCTGGGGAGAGAGCCAGAAGAAGAGACAGAGAGAATCTTAAGCAGGCTCCATATTCATTACGAAGTCCGACATGGGGCTTATCCCATGACCCTGGGATCATGACCTGAGCTGAAGTCAAGAAAGAGCTGGTCGCTCAACCTACTGACCCACCCAGGTGCCCCAAGTAGATCCAATTTTTAGTGGTTGAGCATATGTTGAGGCCTCTTTTTTTCCACCTACACTTTGCAGTCTTAACTCCAGATTTCTGTGTAAGACACTGATCATGACCATGAACTTTCCCTACCCATGTTGTTACAGGGATTCTGAAGGATATTGTGTTGCCAGTTTGCACAGGGAATGGCTGCCCTCTGCCTCATAATGCAGGTACTCTGAGGCTGCATTGATGAACCCACTCTTCTCTCTCCTTCACAGAAACAGAAGAGGCAACTATGAAAAGCAGGTATTTGTTCCGTACTTTTCACTAAATGAAAGAACTTAGAAATGTTTACTCTTCCTTTAACTTCAATTCAACATGGCACAACACAGGAAGTGTGTTTTTTTCTAATATTTCCAGTTCTCTTAGGAAGTCTGCTTCCCACTTTGGTGAATGCATATTGAATCCCTGTTGCGCGTAAAGCTGGGTATGCAACAAGGCAGTGCATTCAGAGATGTGCATGGCAGAGCCCTGGCCTCGTAGAGTTAGCTATTCAGTAGGAGGAGTAAGACATGGACACGTTATTCCTCTCCAAGGCCATTTGACAAAGCGTTTTTCTGAGCAAAAAAAAGACTGACCCAAAAGTATATATATTATATAATTCCATTAATGTGATGTTCTACAACAGTCATGGTTAAAAAAAGAGGAGAGCAGAGGTGTCCTCTAGAGTATGGATGTGACTGGCTAAGGGTATAAAGGCCACTTTCTGTTTTCGATCTTGGGAAGGTTTGGGTTACACAGGTGTATGCACTTGTCAGACTCAACACATGATGTACTTTAGATGTGAGCATTTCATTGCATGCAAATTTTACCTCAAAGGGAAACTATAAGTGTATTGAACTCTGGTTAATGACACACCACTGCAGTATTTAGGGAGAAATGTACTAAAGCCTGTAATTCACTTTGAAATGCATACAAAATGAGATGGGTTGGTGGATGGATGGATGGATGGATGGATGGTTACATAACTGATGAAGCGAATACAGTAAAGTGTTAATGGTAGAAACAAGGTGGGATATATGGAGTGTCACTATACAATTCTTTCAACTTTTCTGTATGTTAAAACTTGTAATAATAAATGTCGGTGGGAAAAAAATAGCTTCCTATATGAGGAGGAAAGTTGAAATGTTCCTTGAAAAACACGGAAGTATTTTGAATGCTAGAAAGGGCATTCACCACTTGGGAAATAACAAAAACAGAATGCAAGAAAGTAAGAGAATAGTAGACTTTAAAGGGAGAGAGTCAGGATGGAGGGGAGTGTAGCAGGGTCACATCATGAAGGGGAAGCCTTCCAGGCCAAGCTGAGAAATCTTGTATCTCTGGGTACAATGGGCAGCCATTGCTGAGGTTTTCTGAGCAGGGGATCAGTAGGATCAGAATTTCCATTTAAGAAGGGAACTTGGGCAGTGGGAGAGCAATGGGGCAAGGAAAGTCGTTTGTTGGCAAGTAATGGGAGTCTGAACCAGGAAGGCAGCAGAGGAACTAAAAAGCAGAGGATGCTTGGAGGTGAGGAGAGCATAGTGTGGGGGACGCACTGGTCACAGAGCTGAGTGTGAGCAGGGATTAAAACATGAGTCTGAGGTTGTGGCTCTGTAACAAAAGGGGATTCACTGATGATTTGCTTCATGGAAAAAGAGAGTTTAAATAAACAGGTGAGTTACAGAGCAGAAGGCTTGATACATGAAATTTACAAAAGATGCGTCAAGGGGCAATAGTGTTATGAAAAGAACTCACTAGTAACCAGGAAAATACAAAATTTAATAGTGAGAAGGCATTTTCACATATCATACTGGCAAAAAGTTAACAAGAATGATAATTTCCAGTGCTGAGGAAGGTGAAGGGCAAAAGACAGTCAAACACACTGTTGATGAGTGTTAAGTTAGCAATGACTGTCATGAGGAAATTTGGGAGTCTCTAGCAAAACCTAAAAGTTTTATTTACTTATTTTCATTTTGAGAGAGAGCAGGGGAGAGGGGGTGAGGGAGACATAAAGAGAATCTTAAGCAGGCTCCATACTTAGTGAGGAGTCCAATGTGGGGCTCAAGCCCACAAACCTGGAATCGTGTCCTAAGCCGAAATCGAAAGTTGGACACTCAACTGACTGAGCCTCCCAGGTGTCCCCAAACATAAAGCTTTTTGTATTCTTTGATACAGAATTTCTATTTGGGAAGAATGTATTCTAACCAAGTACTTGCATCATATATACCTAAATATGAATATAGAAGGTTTATTTGCAACATTGTAATAGTGGAAAATTGGAAAGAACTTGTCTATCAGTAGAAGGGATATATTTTATGGCTTATTATCTGTATTAGTTTTCTATTGCTGCCATAGAGATCACCACACATTTAGAGACCTAAAACAACACACACTTATTATCTCATAGTTCTGTAGATCGGAAGTCCATTATGGTCTCATAGAGTCAAGATCAGCAGTCAAGATTGAGGTAAAATGTCAGCATGCTGTGTCCCTTTTGGAGGTCCTAGGAGAGAACTGGTATCCTGCCCATTTAGATTGTTGGCAGAGTCTAATTCCTTGAGACTGTGGGATTGAGATGGTTGTTTTCCGGCTGGCTATGAGCTGAGGAGAGTTCCCAGCCTCTAGAAGCTGCCACACTTCTTGGCTTATTGCTCCCTCCTTCCATCTTCAAAGCCAGTAAAGGGAAAGTTGAGTCTCTCTTGTATCATTTCTCTTTGATCCATTTTTCTGCCCTCTTCTACTTTTAAGGGCTCATGTGATTAGATTGGGCCTACCCGAATAATCCAAAATAAACTCCCCATCTCAAGGTCCCAAGGCCATGCCCTAAATCACATTTTGAAAGTCCTTTTGGCCATGCAAGGCAACATATTCACAGATTCTGAGGAATGGAATGTGGACATCTTTGGGGGCCGTTATTCTGCCTACCATTACCACCCTTACTGTAGAGAAGTTACTTCAGTTTCCTTACAGCTAAGTTTCCAGAAGGCCTGTTTCTCAGTTTCTCAGACCCCTCAGAGTTTTGGCAATTCAGTCCCTCTATTTTGATCTAAAGATGTGATTGTTAAATTATCCTCATTATGGTTTTTCATATTTTCTGTTTGAAAAAAACACAACTTTTTTCCTAACTTCAACAATCAAACCTGATGATATGAAGGAGAAATAAAACAAGCACCATTTGCATTCTTATCTTTATACTCCACCAACACTGTTGCCAGTGTGCTAACATTTCCCAGAAGAGGGCTCAGCCCTCCAAACAAAATACACAATATGGTGGAGGAAGCATGGTTGCAGCTTGGGACCCTGAGTAGATCTTGCCTTTGCTTTCTGATGACACTTGACCAGTCCTTCCATTTCACTTCTGTGATAGATTGATTAAAAAAAATTGTCTCTAAGTCCCCACCTTTCCCTGTATCTACATATTAGACAATATGACCTTTCTGTTCCATCAAGAGATGAAATCTATTCTACTTCCTCTTAAAGCCGGTCTGGCCTTGTAGCTTGCTTTTGCCAACAAAATTTAATAAAGCGATGGCTTCAAAAGGACCTGCAAACTTCCACTCACTCTCTTAGACTCTTCCCAGTACTCTGTGATCAAGCCCAGGCTAGCCTACTGAAGGATCACCTCAGTGAACATCTAGTCATGTGAGTAAGGGCCACCCTAGATCAGCCCAGCCCCTGCTGCCCCACTGACTGACCAAGCATGCATGAATGAACCCAGAACCCAGTTCTAAATGAGAACAGAAGACTCTCCGAAGTGCCTTGTAGGCTAATATAGATTGAATGAAACATGGCACAAAAACAGACATACAGACCAATGGAATAGAATAGAAACCCCAGAACTAGACCCACAAACGTATGGCCAACTAATCTTTGACAAAGCAGGAAAGAACATCCAATGGAAAAAAGACAGTCTCTTTAACAAATGTTGCTGGGAGAACTGGACAGCAACATGCAGAAGGTTGAAACTAGACCACTTTCTCACACCATTCACAAAAATAAACTCAAAATGGATAAAGGACCTGAATGTGAGACAGGAAACCATCAAAACCCTAGAGGAGAAAGCAGGAAAAGACCTCTCTGACCTCAGCCGTAGCAATCTCTTACTCGACACATCCCCAAAGGCAAGGGAATTAAAAGCAAAAATGAATTGCTGGGACCTTATGAAGATAGAAAGCTTCTGCACAGCAAAGGAAACAACCAACAAAACTAAAAGGCAACCAACGGAATGGGAAAAGATATTTGCAAATGACATATCGGACAAAGGGCTAGTATCCAAAATCTATAAAGAGCTCACCAAACTCCACACCCGAAAAACAAATAACCCAGTGAAGAAATGGGCAGAAAACATGAATAGACACTTCTCTAAAGAAGACATCCGGATGGCCAACAGGCACATGAAAAGGTGCTCAACGTCGCTCCTCATCAGGGAAATACAAATCAAAACCACACTCAGATGTCACCTCACGCCAGTCAGAGTGGCCAAAATGAACAAATCAGGAGACTATAGATGCTGGAGAGGATGTGGAGAAACGGGAACCCTCTTGCACTGTTGGTGGGAATGCAAACTGGTGCAGCCACTCTGGAAAACAGTGTGGAGGTTCCTCAGAAAATTAAAAATAGACCTACCCTATGACCCAGCAATAGCACTGCTAGGAATTTACCCAAGGGATACAGGAGTATTGATGCATAGGGGCACTTGTACCCCAATGTTTATAGCAGCACTCTCAACAATAGCCAAATTGTGGAAAGAGCCTAAATGTCCATCAACTGATGAACGGATAAAGAAATTGTGGTTTATATACACAATGGAGTACTACGTGGCAATGAGAAAGAACGAAATATGGCCCTTTGTAGCAACGTGGATGGAACTGGAGAGTGTGATGCTAAGTGAAATAAGTCATACAGAGAAAGACAGATACCATATGTTTTCACTCTTATGTGGATCCTGAGAAACTTAACAGAAACCCATGGAGGAGGGGAAGGAAAAAAAAAGAGGTTAGAGTGGGAGAGAGCCAAAGCATAAGAGACTCCTAAAAACTGAGAACAAACTGAGGGTTGATGGGGGGATGGGAGGGAGGGGAGGGTGGGTGATGGGTATTGAGGAGGGCACCTTTTGGGATGAGCACTGGGTGTTGTATGGAAACCAATTTGACAATAAATTTCATATATTGAAAAAAAAAGAAACAACAACAACAACAACAATAACAACAACAACAAAATTTTAAGCTAGTGAGTTCTGGAATGGTTTGTTAGGCAGCAAAAGCTAACTGATACAACATGGTTGGGCCCCAAAGTTGTCATTTGTAGAGAAGGGGATTAAATGAAATAAATTCTAAGGTGTTTATTATTTTGTATATTATTTCCCCTAGCTTCATCCATCTGATGGTTTTTAGCTGAAATGAAATATAGATATATTGATCTGCTGGACAGTGAGGAGATGATGGGCATTTGCTATACCATTTGTCTACAAAACACCCAGGCACTTGGAAACATACGCGCAATATACAGGTGGGGTGGTGGGAGGGGAGTTGAGAACACAGTAGCAGGATTCAGAACTCAGTCACCTGCCAGGACAGGGTCAGTCATTACTCTGGCCTCACACGCCAGCTCTCTCCTCACTGCAGGTCCTCTTAGATTTTATCTGAGAAAAGCACTTTGATTTCTTATATTGATTTTATACCCAAATCTCTCCTTTTCAGATATGAACAAGACTATTTTAAGACTCAACAATTGGCTGGGATTTATATGGTCAAATGGATTAAGCCTCTAGAGAAATCATTTTGCCTTCTTTAAAAAACAAACCAAAAATGTCCTACTGTTTGCTTAATGGAACAAAACAGTCTCCACTCAGAAGATCTCTCAGGGCCAAATAATGCATATAATAGTATGGGAGTTCCATTGATCCAGATGAACACATCTATATTCGCTAAGCTGCCTTCCTTTTTCCTAAGATAAGTCATTTAAAGGCACTGAACCATTTAAAGTTTCCAGTTTTGGTCACTCACCAACTTTGAGTTGGAGCGAGTTAGTTAACCTCTCTGAATAGTAGAGAGGGATGAATTAACTGGGAATCATATGACCAGTATCATAGGGTTATTTTGATAATTAAAGGAGACTCACATGGAAACCTTTTTAGATATTCTCTGTCGCTCAGTTATTATTCATTTTCCTACACATCATTCAAACTTGAGCTTAGGTTAGGCCCTTTTGTAAAGTCTTTATTATTCATATTGTCAGCTCATGTTTTCTCCCCATCTTATTTATTCAAGCAAATTTTCTAAGTCTGAGCTAAGCCCAGGGATATAGATGTTCACAGAACTGTTCCTGCCACATGTAGAGATGTACAATAAACAATATAATACATGATTAATTAAACTCATCATGATGTGGGTTACCCAGCATTGTTTGGGGACATTATGGGAGTATAGAAGAGAGTTGAGTCAGGGAAGGCTTCTCAAAGGAGTGCCACTGAAAAAGAGATGGAGGGAAAGCGGATCTTAGTCACTAGCTGGAGAAAGCTAGGCCCTATCTAAACTCTGACAATGTTTTTTTTCCAAACATACTTATCGGTGCTTGAACTTTATGTTGACCTATGAAATTTTCTAATAGCTTCATCTGGCTTGTCATCCCAATTACATTTTACACTCATCTGGAGAAGGTCCTGTGTGTTGTTCTTCTTTTAAAAATTCCTCTCTAGAGCATAGTAGTGCCAGGCAAATGTTGGTGCACAATAAAGAGTTGATTGGTTAATAACAAAAGACACTTGAGTTACTTCATTCTGCCTGCTCTTGATTTATAAGCTATCTCACAGTGGCCTACCACTTTTTTATGATAATTTTTGAAGTATAGAATATATACAGGAAAGAGTAAAAATCATGGGTGTACAACTCAATGAGTTTTCATGAAGTGAACAAGCCTGTGTAAATAATACCCCTTTCAAGAACATTGCAACCATCCAGAGGCCCCCTTGGATCCTGTTTCAGTTACCACCACCTCAAGGGCAACCATTATTCTGACACGTCACAATAGTTTTTGCTTATTTTTCAGAATTCATATACAGTGTGCACGCACTGGCGTCTAGCTTCTTTTCCTCAACATTTTGTTTTCAGAATTCATCCATGTTGTTGAATGTGGCTATGGTTCTCTCATTCTTGCTGGCATATAATACTCTATTGTGAGAATATAACCTTTTTATCCATTTACTCTTGATGCTCATTCAGTACACTGGTCTGGACATTCCTGTACACATCTTTTTGTAAAGATATACATTCATTGCTGTTGGGATAGGTACCTGGGAAGACACACATCCTGGGTCATAGGGCATATGTATTTATCCTGACTTTAGTCGATACTGCCCCAAAGCTTTCCAAATGAATTGTACTAACTGTTGCTTCCAGCAGCATATGCTTACTCATTTTTAAAATACAGCCACTCTGAGAGTGAAAATATTTCTTGGATCTATGCATGTTACAGAGCACAGAAGTTGTGCTGTTGGTACTAAGTGTTTGAAAGGATACCTGAGCATTATCTTTGTGGGCTTTTCATAATCAACTTAGTTCCCTCAACTCCACCCACATCTTGATAACCTCTGGTGGAGAAATGTAGCTGAGTTTCATAATACTGCATGTTTTCCAAGATGGAATGGTTTTTATTTTTTTATTTTTTTTTAATGTTCATTTTTGAGAGACAGAGTGTGAGTTGGGGAGGGGCAGAGAGACAGAGAGACACAGAATCTGAGGCAGCCTCCAGGCTCCAAGCTGTCAGCACAGAGCCCGACTTGGGGCTCGAACCCAAGAACTGGGAGATCATGACCAGAGCTGAAGTCGGACGCTCAATCGACTGAGCCACCCACACATCCCTGCAGTGGGTTTTAAAAGCAGCCACTGTTGTTTGGTGTGACTTGTGAAGTCACTTGTGAAGTCACTGACTTGTGAAGACAGACTCTTTTTTCATCATCTCTCCCATTTATTCTGTTAGAAGGAAAAATACTTGTTTCTAAAGGCTGGAAAGATGAAAAAGTAAACAGGCCAGGGAATGGAGGCAAATGCATATTTGATATTTCCCATAACTGTGGAGTTTCTTCATTCCGCCTGTTCTTCCATACTGTTCAGCCAGGTGCTTCAGTTGAATCTCTTTCACCAGGGCTCAGCGGCAGCCTATGCTCCAGCATGGCCTCTTTGCCCTGAGCAAGCCATGAATACATAGACTTCTGGGTCAGAATGACTTTTACTGCCATCGTCAGCACCTTCTTGTTGTTGGTGGCCCAGGCTAGTTAAGAACACACCCACTGATTAAGTAAGATGCTGATTTTCTGTTGAGAACGAAACAGATTGTGAATGTTAGCCTTGGATTTTATAACCATATACTTGAAATTCGTACATTTTTATGGTGCTTTTGCACACAGCAGGAGTTCAGAAAGGATTAATTGCATTGAGGTCTTGCCCTTCACGATTGGGGACCACATTTATAAACATAATGGCTTGAGTAAGATACGTGAGTAAAACATTCCCTCACTGGACTATCAGCCCTCTGAGGGTACTGCCCCCAGGACCTTCCCGGCGTGTAGCAGACAGCCTGGCAGAAATAAGGACTCCTTACACAGATATCACATCTTCAATATTAGATGCAATTAAGAGCAGAGGCAAACATAAAATGGTTCAGATAACTGATAGCTAATCAGAAACCTAATTGATGAGTTACTTAAATGTTCTTCCTTCATCCAAGATGTTGTCTGGCATTCAGCCTTTGGTTCTAACAGGGACATGGGGCTTATTTCCACATACATGTTTTGAAATAGAAGAACATGCAGCAAGCTCTACACCTATTATAAAAACTGCCTCTTCAAATAATGTTATGTCAGGCATGCCTTTTTGAGCAAATACATGCCAGTTAGACAGGCTTATATAAGTCTTTGAAGGAAAGAACTTTCCCCCAATTAGCTTCTTTCCACTATCCAATAGGACCAGCTTACCTATACCAAAGTGATCATAAACCAAATCATAAGGATCTCTTGACATATTTAAAAGTGATAATGTAATCACATATGATTTGATCAAGTTCATTTCAGGTTTATTGCTAAGGGATATAAGGTCTGGCCATGTTCCCCAGGAAGATTCTAAAGACATCTTGGTTTCGGCTTGTGGAAAAGAAAAGCAAAAGACAAAGCCGGCCTGGAATGTCATCTCTTGAAAAAAAAAAAAATGTGTCTTAACTTGGACTCCCCTGTTTCAACATTCTATTTGAGATCAGCCTTTTATACCACCCAGATGTTCTGTAAGGGAATGACATTAGCACTTGTTTAAAGAAGGCCCAGAAGTATTTTCCCTTTCCAGTACTTAATGTTGTGTTTTTCCTTTAAGATTATTGTAGATTGTGATGCCAAAATTGTTAAATCCACAATGCTTCAGAGTGAAGGCAGTTGTAATAATACTGCTATATGAGAGAACAGACTCTTTACTGCCTAAGCCTCCTTATCAGTTTGCCATGAGTCATCGACCATCTATTGCCTCTTTTTCTAACCTTGTTTTGCAAAGTGATTTGCCCACACTTATTTATTAAGGATATTATATCATTTACAGCTTGTTCATCGACAGCCTGTCTCCAAATGTGACAGGAAAACAATATAATTTGCCGTCCTTCCTAAATATCTAAGGGGAGAAAAAGAAGATATTATGCCAAGCTTCTTAAAATTCACAAATGAGGCAGGATAAAAATCTCTGAAGAATTTATAAAGTCTGCACAATTCTTTTGATCTTGATGTATTACAATCCCACCCTCACTCTCCCATCCACAGTGATGCCTTCAATATTTTACTGTGCTGGCCTAACACACAGCTCACAATTTTAAACTGACAAATCTAAGAACATAAATTTTAGATGCTTTCTGCAAAACAGCAAGGCTGAGGACAGAAGGTACATTCAGAATATTATAGCCTATTCTAATTCATGCCATTTTCACACACTTTTTCCCCCTTTGGAGGCTTTAGGGGCATATTTCAAACAAATATCAGTGCTTTGTGTTTATGCCACGTAATAAAGAGTACCTGGGCCTGTCTGTGAGAGAGTATCTGTGTTCCAAATCATCTCAGTTATGGCGAGAAAATTGATTCTATTTTGAGTCCAAATATAAGGGTAAGCCCCCCAGCAAACATTTAAAATCTGTTCATTTGGGATTTGCTAGGGGGCTTCCAACCATTTATCACTAAAATAGATTCCATCCACAGGTGGGTGCCATGTGATGGGGGTTACAAGAAAAGGTTAGCTGCTTCCAAATATTTCCCTTTCTTCCTAACGCCTCCCGGTCCACCTCCCCAGGCCCGTTGGAGTACATGACATCTAACTATGAGAAAGGGTAGATTAGGGAAGAGCATCTTTGGAGTTAATTCCCTACTATATGGTCAGTGCCTCTGGGAATTGTCCCCCACTCTTTATGGCAATGGCTTAAATTAGTTGAGAAGCAGCTTTCTTTTAAAGAAGAAAGGAAGAGCCAGAGCATAAAGGAAGAGCTGGGGAGAATAGACTTGGTGGTTAAATGTCTCTGAGTAATGGGATATAGTGAGTGTGGGAGCCAGAAATGACTAACAGGTGGCCATGTTACCACCACTCCCTCCACCATGCCCATGAAAGATATCCCAATCCACCGTGGCTCTCCTTCTTTGGAGTTTTGATGTGTCCTCAGACTCCTGTCAACACTCCAGTAGCTGTTATGGGCCAGTGGGAGCTGGCAGGTGGTTGAAATTACACCACCCCCAGTCTACTACAGGAGTCATTAAAAAGGATGATGGGATCACAGGAGTGGACTTGAAGGACAGGAGAGGAAAAACAGATTTGGAACTGAACTTGAAAACCAGCTATGCTTCTTACTCGTTGCACAGTATGAATAAAAACAGTTACCACGATAGGACTAGAGGCTACCATTTATTAAGTCCCTACCGTGTGCTTGATATTCTGCTGGATGCTTTACTTAGTGCAGTAAAGTATGGTTAGTAAATTGGTGGGCTCTAGAGTCAGACTGTCAGAATTTGAATGTTAGCAGAAGAGGATACTGAGAGAATTCAAGCCCTAGTTCCTCATCTGTAAAATGGGGATGATAATGGTACTACCTCAATGGATGATTGCAAAGACAAATGAGATAATGTATTAAATGCCCTCAGCTTATCGCCTGGCTATCAATCAGTGTCAGTTTACTCCTGACACATAATCGGTGTTCTATTAGAGATTACTATGTAGCAGCATTATTTCTTAAAATATAAATTGGAGTATTTTCTGTTTTTCTCCTTCCCCTCTTCTCTCTTGGGTATTTTGAGAGCACAGATTCCTTCCCTAGCCACACCAAATAGGTGCAAAAATTTAAAGACCTAAAAGTATCTAGTGAATATGCTATTTACCAGTTTTTCCTCTCCCAGAGACAAGGTAAGCATCTGTGGGGCCACTTGAACTAGAAATAAAATGGGCTAGAGGGATTAGATGCAGCCGAAGTGGGAAATAGAAAAAGAGCCTTTTATGAGGGGTCCCAGGACAAGGTGTAGAAGGCATAAGGAGAATGTGTCTCTCTTACTTCCCATCCACATCCTTGAAGAGAAGGTGGATAACTTGGAATCTATTTGTGGGAGGTGGGGCTATGAAGCCAGAGCTGGCCTTCTCTCTCTTTCCTCTGCTTCCTCTGGTGCTCTAACAAAATGGAACAAGCAGAACCTTCCACTCTAAGTGGGACAGTGTTGAACTCACAGCCATGGAGATGGTGTTCATCAGCCATAACCTGTAAGAATGCTGTCCAGCAGAAATATAACATGCTGCATAGATAATTAAAAATTGTTTTCTAATAGGCACATCTAAGAAAGTAAAAAGAAACAGGTGAGATTAAATCTAATAAATGATTTTATTTCACCCAATATATTCCAAATATTATCATTTCAACTTGTAATCTGCATTCAACCAATTGTACCAAGTCTCTGAAGTCCTGTATGTGTGTTAAACTTATAGCACATCTCAATTCGGAGCAAGCCACATTTCAAGTGCTCAGTAGCCACGTATGATTTTATCAACCTACACTGATTCCTTGGGCTTCTTCATGAGGAAACAGGAATAATCCATACCTTTCTGAGGTCAAGAAGAGGGCAACAAAATTAAGGAAGCAAAATTTCACACAAATATTCTACCACCATCACCATACAAATTTTTATTTTTGCTCAGGATCTTCACTGACCTTTTTAATACAATCTATGAAGCATCAATACTATCATAGATGCTTGCATTGGGGATGAGAGGGCAGCTGTCTGATTCTTCATGCCAAGCAGGAAATGTCCAAGCCCACAGGGTAGAATGTTTAAAGCAGTGGGACTCCAGTTCAGCCAAACTCAGTAATGGCCATTATCACCCCTCATGAGAAGTAAATTTTCTTTACTAGAAATTCCTTTTGCAGTATAGAACTCTCAAAACTACCTCCTAAGTGGCTAGAAATTTACAGGAGGAGGAAGGAAGTACAAGGCTGGAATTGTCCCAGAGATGCCACTACCTGTCTCTATTAAACAGTTAGTGTGGTTCCTTTGCTCTCTCCTCTTTCACTTTGACCCAGCTGATGAGAACCTCCAAATTTTTCTCTAGAGACTCATTCAAGCTCTGGAGAAATATATGCATTACATACATGCAGTGTAAATCAGGCTCAAAATTAGAAAATTAAGAAATCGAAGTATCATATTGCTGGTGAGAAAACTTTGATTTAGAAAAAAATGGGTGAATGCCCCCAAAATCACATAGCCTGTAAGCATAAGAGGAGTATTATAAATCTCTTGATTTTCAAAAGAATATTGTCAACCCACAGAATGAGAGAAGTCATTGGCAATATTTAGGTCTGATTAAGTCTCAAATTCAGGATACATACCAACTCCTATGAATCAGTAAAAGACAGGTAACCCAATAAAAAAGGAAAAATGAGCAAAAAACTTTAACAGAAACATTATGAAAGCAAATATACAAGTTACCAGGAAAGAATTTGGTGGGCTATGGCTATCAAAAGCCATGTATAAAATGTTTCATAGAAGCTATATAATTGCTAAAACCTGGAAAAAACACAAATTTCCACCATTGCTAGAATGGGTTAAAAATAACTGTGATATGTTCACACAATGGAAATGAGAAGCAATGGGAATGAATGAACTGCTGTCATATGCAACACAGATGAATGTCACAAATACAACATTGAGCAAGAGAGGCCAAAAAATAAACATATTGTACAATTCTATCTGTGTAATGTTCCCAAACAGGCAAAACTAACCTGTAGTATTCAAAGTCAGGACAGTGGTTAGTTGGATGAGAGAGGTTGGTAGTGACAAAAAGTGGCATCTGTGTGTGTGTACATGGTGGGGGGGGGGGTAGTTCTAGAAGGCTGAAAATGCTTTATTTATTTATTTTTTATCTTGGTGCTGATTTATTTCTGAAAATGTATTTAGCTGTACCCTTACAGTAAGTATAATTTTGTGTATGAGTATTATGCTTTAATGATAGATTTTACAAAAGAAACTAAAATTGCTAAAATTCTCTCCAGACTGGATGTTTGTTTTAGCTAGTTGATTTGGGGAAATTTCAATCCTCCTTTCTACCCTTCACACCTACCGCTGCCAGTCATGGCTATGCTTCAGGAAAATGTCTTCTGGGTGATTAGAAAGTCAATTTAATAAAATACCTGAATGAACATTTAGGGCAGGAGTTACACTGAGGTCACCCAAGCCCCAAAGTTCTGGTGAAATAGTATCAGGATGATGCTCATATTTAGGATATTTCTTCTTTCCTCTCTTATAACCTAGAGCTCTCCCCAGGGTTCCCAAGCAAGAGTCTGCACCAGATATTTTGCACAAATAATGCAATAAAGATTGGCTTTATTGCCCCATTTCCTGTGTCTTATATATAGAGGAATGTCAAAACAGCATTTAGAAAGGAAGCCAACTTCAGCTTTGGGGCTTTATAATTTTAGCAACATCTCCATGATGTTGTAAACACAAACTGTCCTGTTCACAATATTTAGGAAGGCTCCCATCCCAAAGGGAGTCTCTGCAGTGCTAAGATAATTCTCCAGGGTCTTGTTCCAAAGGCCTTCAACAGTGTCAGGCATTGATATATTTACTAAAGAAGGTGTAGGAACTGGTCCTTAACCTTGCAAGAAAAACAATCTACAATGGTGAAGTAATATTGTAGGGAATATACTGAATTGACCCCCCATCTCCTTCTCCCACAGTCCTTGCCCCCCATCCCTGGCACTTGAATCATTTCTTTTTTCATGGTCACTATTGTAAAATTCAGAAAGAGAAAACAAGTTAATACTCGGCCTTCACTTTCAAAGCAGACTTTAGAGAGAAAGGTAGAGTCATGACAGTGAGTGCTCTTCACCTGCACATCCACCTCAAGCTACTGGAATGTGTCTAGCAGGTGTCTGCCATGCTCCTGGGGGCTCCCTACGTGGTTATCCTTAAGAGTAACACCAGTCAATGCATGTCACTAGCAATTTCAACACAGCCATGGGTGGGCAAATGGAAGGCTGTGCTGAGATCCCTGAGTCAACAAGGAGGCATGGTTGTGGCCCCCAAGGCCATTAAGATGGGCAACTGGCAGACCCAACAGTGTGTTCATCAATAAGAAGATGGATGGTGAACTGTGAGACTGTTCTCTAGGACCACTCAGAAAGATGCAGGGTGAGTCCTGGAGCACCTAGCTCTTCACCCACTAAAGAGCCTAGGAATCCATCAGCATGGAGATGCTACTTGACATGCATGTTGGAGCTGGGTTTGCCCTCCATCAGCCGTCTCACCATCAGCAAGATGGCACATGGTGTGGTTTATCACACGGGGTCTCCACCCAGGAGACTTCGTCCTGGCAGCTGAGAAGGCGGGCATGTGGGGGGGGGGGGGGAGGGTGGCTGTTTGATCACGACCAGGACACTACAGGGCACTACTTCAGAGTCCAGAAGGGCAGCCTCTGCTGAAACAAAGGATACATGTGCTGGGGAGGGAGCTTCCAGCAGCAACTTCAGACACCTTTCTATTTCTGTCCCCATGGTCCAGACTGCTCAGTCTGCAAGTGCTAAACCAAAATATTCTATCTCCCCATCTCACAGCCATTAAAGGTCTGTGTAGAATTGGGGAAAAAAAGAGCCTTTTTCCTCCATGGAGTTCATTCCAGATGGACTAGAGCAATATGAAGACATCAAGTGACATGTCTTCAGCTGCTCAGTGCCACTATTTATAATCACACAGCTGCCCTAAGATCCTGTCTCTATTCAGTTTTTATCAGCTTTATTTAGTTATAATTGACATATGTATACAGAATATATTTAAATTATGCAATTTGATATGTTTTGACATATGCAGACATCCATTTAACGATCACCACAATCATAATAATGAACATATTTTTCACCCACAAAAGTTCTTCATGATCTTTTAAAATCTCTCCTTTTTGCCCTATCCTTCCACAAACATTGATCTGCTCTCTGGCCTATAGATTCGTTTGTACTGTGTACAGTTTCATATAAATGTGGTCAAATAGTGTGTTAACATGCTGTATGACTTGAGATTTATCCAAGATACTGCATTTATCAATAGTTGATTCTTTTTTATTGCTCTTTGGTTTCTATATACAGGTATCAGAAATCCACACACAGAGTTTTTAAGGCTATGTCAAAGACATTTTTTTAAAAAGCAGACATAAGCTTCTTTCCCTGCTTCCACCAGCCTATTCAAAGACTCCACAGCCAATGGAGAGTATAACCTTCTATGAAAATCAAGATAGTCAGACCATTGGTTACTCTCCACTCAAGAGGCAGACCAACGTGGGGTGGGAGAAGATGATGGGAGCATCCTCAGTTAGATTTGGGAACCCCAGAATACAGGGCACTACTGTCCTAAGTCCAGCTAGAAGCCCAGATATTTCTGTGATACGAATGTAGGACAGCAATGACCACCAGGGCACCCATGTTAATGTAAGCATGGGGGTAGGAAACAGCAGCAAGTAATTCCCACCATGAGAAGAAGCATGAGAAATCCCTAAATTGAGTGAGAAAACCCAGAACCACCTTAAAAAATGCTACATGATTAAATTTACCCTAAGATTAACGGTTCTCTAACTAGAATTACATTTAGTTTTATAAAAGAACAAAAGTTACATCTTGCACTTAGACTATGAAGTCACACCTGCTGCATGATCTGGTGAGTGGCCCTAATTAATTATAATCTGGATGTTGATTCCTAATGATAAAGCTGCTCATAAGGTACTAATATACAAAATTGAGAAATGAAAACAATTTTGGCCTACATTTTCCTGCCTCTCCCATATATCATCTTTGCCTTGTAATAGCTTCCTCTCTGGCTTTCCTACCTGTGCCTGTTTGCCTGCTTCTCTACAGAAAGGCAGATCTTGAATCCTGTTAAATGCTTAGAGCATGTCCTTCCTCTGTTCAGAATCCTCAAATAGAAGCCCATGCCTTTGCAGTGAGTTCTAGCTCTACATGATCTGCCTGCCTGCTCTCCCTGTTCCTCCCTCGCCACTTAGCCTCAGCCCCTAAGTGCCCCACCACCACCTGGGCTGGCACGCCTGTGAGTCCCTTTGCCTGCTGTTTCTCCGACAGTTCCCCAAAGCTTTTACTTAAAAGTCCCCTGCCACTATGACCTAAAATGCCAACCTCTGGCCCTCTCTTGCCCCCAGATAGATAGGTAAATAGATAATTTATTTATTGGGGCACCTGGGTGGCTCAGTCGGTTAAGCGTTCAGCTTTGGCTCAGGTCATGATCTTGCGGTTTGTGAGTTCAAGCCCCACATCGGGCTCTGTGCTGACCACTCAGAGCCTGGAGCCTGCTTCCCTTTCTGTGTCTCCCTCTCTCTCTGCCCCTCCCCTGTTCACGCTCTGTCACTTAATAATAAATAAAAGTTTAAACATAAAAAATAAAAAAGAATAGATAATTTATTTCCTGACTCCCAGACCAAGAGGATAAATACTTTAGGAAGCCATGGATTTGTGTTTGTTTTAATCACTCTTTTATCCCCAGTTGATAGAATAGTGCACTACGTAGACTGGACCCTCAGTAAATATCTGTTGAGAGGATATAGTGGAGTTTACTTAACTTCCAGGAAGATAGACATGCCCATCCACCTGACAATGCCTTCCTTTCTTCTAGACAAGATTCAGTGGTAGATGAATTACAATCTGTAGGAGGAGTTTGCTCTAGAGTCCAAGATCCAACATTAGATTCAAAGGGGGACTGGCATCTAGGCTCTGAGAGCCACACATTTCTGTTTCCACTGTAGGATTTCACCTGCCTCTTTTGGCCTTATGTGGAGGCATCTACTCCAGGAGGCATCTACTCCAGGACAGGTAGCTGTCCTGAGCAGCTACCAGGTACTGCTCACGTTACCCTCTGTGCCCCACCCCCACCCACAACCAGCCAGAGGGAGCAATCCCCAGAGGGCAAGGCAGGATCCGGTCTTGTGCTTCAGGAGTTTTGTTTAACTGAACTCTCCTTTTCCAGTGCTTCTAAGATGGGCCAGGTCCTATCGGGTGGATAAAGTCTTTCTTTGAATACATCACTGTGTTTAACCAAGCTTCAGCCAGATCTTGGGGCTCTTGATATCATTACAATGCCTGCATATCTCCACTCCAGTTTGTTATAATTAGACACTAATTCTGAAAGGGCCTACTTAATTTTAAGTTTGTGGGGAAATATCATTGTAGCTCTAGAGAATGTTCCCTCTAACTACCAAGACATATACTTGCAGATAATAATACAAGGAAGCGTGTGCAAGGGTTAATGAAAATAATAATAACTGAATTTAATCACCTCCAACCATGTCCCAAAAAGTACCCTAGCACTTTACATTGCTTACTTAATATAATAATTCTGAGAGATAGGTACTATTTTCTATCCCATTTTACAGGGAAGGGAACTAAGGAATAAAGAATTAGGGAACTCACTAAAACTGCATAATAATGATTGGCAGCATTATATATATTAATAATAATAAATTTGAAAAAACCAAGAATAATATTTAAAATATTTAACAACCAAAGCAGTGACATAAATTACTATATAAATCTATTTATAAGTCAAAACATAAAGGAAAAACATTAATTTTTATTCTCTAACTTCACTAAATTTTAAAGATAAATAAAATCGTAAAAGTGCTTATTAGGTGGTATAAATGACAGCACAAATCATTCATCAACCCAACCTAATAGTTTCCTAATATCATCTCAATTCTAGAAGCTGCTACGTATCTTTTTCAGGATGTGGCCATCCTCAGTTACAGCTATTTGACTCTCAGGTGATGGGTAGTTGCACGATGCAAGGTCTCCTGACAGTTTCCTTATTAAATCGAGAGCAGCCAGGTCCCTGGAGCTCAAGGCTTTGCTGCAGCCCGGGACAGCTGGGTGTGCACCTTGATGCTGGTGTTACGCACTGCCCTGGACTCGAAGAATTGACACCTCAGCTCCCACATGAAACGCCCTGTCACCAGCACCCTCCGCCCCTGTTCCGTGGCTAGACCGCAGCAGGACAGGACTGGAGCAGTATCCACTGTGGTGCGGTTTCTGTGGATCGCTGTGTGGAAATACTGCATAGAAAGAACAGTGTCTGTAAAGCTGCACAGAGAGCTTGACAGGAGTAGCTACCTCGTCAGGCCCATCTGAAAGCGTTGAAAAGCAAATGTTTCATGTATTATTTTTGTAAATAATGTTTCATAAGCAAAAATATTTCATAAGCTGTAATGTTTCTTCAAATTACTTTTATACAGCTAGCCAGTTAGCTGGAGAAAAACAGATTTTTAAAAAATGAGTATCTTCCGTCTTTAATGCTAAATTCTTCACGTGGACCCACATTGTCCTTCTCGAATCTAATATACTTTTCTACTATTTTCTGGATAACAGTTGAACTTCAGCTCACATTATTAGTGGGGAAGGTTCTTTGTTACACTTGGCTATTGATTCATTTAAAAATAATTGTTTTAATGAGCATCTACTCTTGCCAGGCCTGGTGCTAGGTCATGCAGATGAGGAGTGAATGCAATAGACATGGCACCTGCTCACAGTGCCGTGAATGGAGATGGGAATTTCTGCAGTGGAAAAGGAAACACATTTCCTCTTCACTGGGGCCTCACAAACAGGGTGAATAATGAAGAGTAAGAATTGGGGAAAGGAGGCAGGCACCTGAACTCACAGGGCTCAGGGGGAGGACTCTGGACTAATTCATGGAGCACTGATGAGGTTCCAACAGCTAAGCTGACTGATCAGATTTGTGTTATTTAAAAAATCACTGGTGATGGGGCACCAGGGTGGCTCAGCTGGTTAAGTGTCTGACTCTTGATTTCTGCTCAGGTCACAGTCTCACGGTTCATGGATTTGAGCGCTGAGTCAGGCTCTGCACTCATAGTGTGGAGCTTGCTTAGGATTCTCTCTCTCTCTCTCTCTCTCTCTCTCTGTCTCTCTCTCTCTCTCTCTCTCTCTCTCTGCCTCTCCATGTGCTCCCTATCTTTCTCTCAAACAAAAAAAAAAAAATAAGCTTAAAAAAAAATCACAGATGCGAGTTGGAAGAGTGCAACCAATGCCAGCTACATCTGGTTTTCCAATAGTCATAGGATTAAAATGTAATAAAATGCAATCAACACCAAAACTCGACTGGAAATGATATAATTCCCAATAATTAGGAAATGACAAACAAGAGACAATTCTGGTCCCTAGAGAGCCAGGTAACAGAGTTCACCAAGGGTTTAATGTGGAATCATACCAGTACTATCCCAATTTTCCTTTTTTAACCAGAAGATCATTTAAAGGAAAAGATGGATCCCATTTGTACAAATGTGGCCCATTATCCTCCCTGCGACCCCAAAGCTTGCCTACTGTCATCCTCAGCCTCTGCCTGTGTCCTGTAATACATGACATTTATCCTGTGCGTGTTCTCACAGATGCTAGGCTGTGGGTTTTTGTTGATGAATCAAATGACCATGATATTTATTAGCAGAGGTTTACCCCACTGCAAGTTTCTGATTCCTCGGGTCTTAAACTTAAATGCCTATATTTCTAATTCAATAACTCAGCCAGTTGTCACATTTCCCCTCTTTTAGATTGGTGAGTATTCTTGATAAAGGATCTCAGAGGACATGGAGCTCAGGATACCTGAATTATTACACATCAAGCTTCTAATCGGGGAGTGCTACCTAGTGGGTTGGAAATAATGTGCTTTTATCACACAGCTGGCAGATGAAATACTGTGCTTGTTTTATAACAAATGTCATACTTAAAACTGGAGGCATTTGCAGCTCTGAGGAGTAATAATTTCTATTCATTTACCTAAACACAGGTGTCCGTTTCACATGCTCCTCTTTAATACGGAAGTCTACCAAAAGCAGCACTGTATCACTAAATCAACCACAACTGGAAAGCTGGGGTGAACAAACATACTTGGGAATGTAGTGCTTATTCCCATTTTCATTTTACAAGGTTTAGGAGAGATGAAAACAGTGTAAACATGAAGGGCACAGAGTAACCACTGAGGTCCCTCCTGTTTTCCTCCAACTGGAATTTCTAATAAAAGTGTATTTGAGTGTGAGCCCGGTACGGCCTTGGCAGGGCGCCCAGCGTCACAGTTGCAGTGGTGTTAGAAGGCGCTCAGAGAGGTGGCAGGTGGTGGGGTGGAGACCGAAGGTGGTGCCCAAGGCAAAGGAGACGAGCCCTGGGGGCAAGACTGGCTGCATAATTAGTGGACTCAGAGCAAAATGAAATGCGGGGGGTCCCTTATGCAAAACTTATAAAGAATCTCAGAGAGAGTGATGGCAGAACATTAAATCAAGCACGGGCCCGTTCTAAACATGGGGTTCTGTGTGACAGAACACAAAAGTGCAGGTCAGGGATCTGTGCAGGGTCTGGATTGAGGCCCCTGAGAACGCCTATGGGGAGAGGAAATTTACAATAGGCTTCTTTAAACAGCCTGGGCAGCTGCAAAGCCTTTGTGTATTTTTTTCTTACTTTTCTTTTCTGGACAGGGAGGCAGAGATCAGGAATACATTAAAATATAAACAGGGTTATGGTCTAAAAGCTATTTATTCCTTGTAAAGTTAGAAAAGAGCCAAATGGCTAAAACTAACCCAGCTGGGGGTGGGGGGTGGGGGTGGGGAGGAAAAAGGTTGTAAACTACAGATTTCCTACTGACACCAGGAAAGGGGATAAGACTTCTCTAGAAACAGCTGGTTGCCATGGTAAAATGGCAGAGAGAGCTTGCTTCAGTTTCTGTCTTCTGATTAGGAAACACAAAACCTAGCAGAGGGGCTCAGAGAGAACTTCAAGCAAAATAGCTGCACTTAGACCTCGTGTAAAGCAGCAAGAGGTGATGTCAGAGAAGTGGTTAGCTGAGGTGACAGGGCTGGCTCACCCCAGTGCCTGGTGGAGGGAGCAAGCAAGAATGCAAAGCTCCCAGGAATGGTTGAAACTTGCAGTGGGATTGTAATCACTGCTTACTGAGCATGGATCCTATCTCCAGAGCTGTGCCAGGCAGCTTCTATACATCGTTTCATTTAATGTGTATATTCCTCAGAGCACGTTAGCATGACATGTATTACCATCACCATTTTGCAGAGGGAGAAACAGAGATGGAAAAGGTCACACAACTTGGCCAAAGTTGTATTGCTACTAAGTGGCGGGCTACAGCCCTGACTTTTGACAGGATGTGGCCTGTTTAAAAAAGAAATGAGCGGGGTGCCTGGGTAGCTCAGTCTGTTGAGCGTTCAACTTCAGGCCCAGGTCATGATCTCACAGTTTGTGAGTTCAAGCCCTGCGTCGGGCTCTGTGCAGACAGCTCAGAGCCTGGAGCCTGCTTCGTATTCTGTGTCTCCCTCTCTGCCCCTCCCCACTCGTGCTCTGTCTCTCTCTCTCTCTCTCTCTCTCTCTTTCTGTCTCAAAAATAAATAAACATTTAAAAAATTTTAAAAAAGAAAAAGAAAAAAAGAAATGAGCAAGGGCACCAAGATGGGGACCTGTTGTAGAAATTGTGACCTTTGTAGCAAAAATGTGAGTGTAATAAACTAGGAGAAGGTTAAAAGTTTAATTGGAGATAATGGTTTGACTTTAATTGGTAGGACTTAAATATTGTTTGAGGGGCTTCTGGGTGGCACAGTCGGTTGAAGGCCCAACGTCAGCTCAGCTCATGATCTCACCGCTCATGAGTTCAAGCCCCACATCAGGCTCTCTGCTGTCAGCATGGAGGCTGCTTCAGATCTTCTGTCTCCCTCTCTGTTCCTCCCCTGCTGGCACTCTCTCTCAAAAACAAATAAACATTAAATATTGTTTGAAATGATGTTTACGTTTCTATCTATTAGAGATGAGTTTTCTAAGTATTTGGTCAAGGTTCAGATCGTTTTTTTTTTTTAATCAGGAGAGAAACTGTTTACTTTTTGAACAATAGAAAAGCACACGCTCCATCTAATATAGCAACTTAAACAGATATTAAAGACATGCCATACTTAAGAGTTTTGTAGGCTAAGTGGCACATACTAAATGTTCAATAAACACCTGATGAACAATCACAAAATGGGGATGGAAGAAGTATAAAGGTGCATGTAGTAAGAAGACAGAAATTTTCCAGTTTCTGTCAAAATTGTTAATATTTAACTTCAATGCCAATTTGTACTTCTAAGCAGGTTGCTGTATATTAAGTAAGGGTTATAAACCTTTGTTCGACTGTATGTCCTCTAAACATATATTTATCAAACTACCAGTGTCATGGACTTGCATTTTATGGTAGAAAGAAATTTGGCCAACCTGAACACTCATTGCAACCTCTTCATTTCTATGAATAATTTCACATTGGTTAAGAATTCTATGTGGCAACAGCAGAATTTCTCTTACTAAACTCTGGTTACTCTCCTATCTTAGAAGTAAGCCAAGGGAGATAGGTATTCATTCTCCCTCATTATAGATCATCCAGGGACCCTAGAACACCACAGAGGGAGGCAAAGTGGGTCTTTACAATGCTCCTCTATTCTCCCTGCCCCATTTTATCTTTGGAC
Source organism: Panthera tigris (assembly GCF_018350195.1). Taxonomy (NCBI): domain Eukaryota; kingdom Metazoa; phylum Chordata; class Mammalia; order Carnivora; family Felidae; genus Panthera; species Panthera tigris. The sequence goes on from NC_056662.1 coordinate 38,082,164, forward strand.
TTGTGATAGGAACCCATCACAATGGCTACCCAACTCCCCTCAGGATGGTTGGAAAGGAGCGGGCACAGTGCCTGGTCCATGGCCCATGCCCAACAAATGTTTAATACTCTCCTTTACAGCCATGGCCCATACCCTGACCCCTCTATCCACCATCTCCCTATCCATAATCAAAATTTATGTCTTATTTCCTTGGGAGTGTGTTCTCAGACAGCTGTCATAGCTGAAAAAGAATGTGTCAAGCTAATTCCTACTGAAGTGTTAATTGTTGACAATAGCATAATGTGTCACCTGTTCAGAGATATTTGCATTTGTAGAGGGTCTTAGAAACAGCCACCTCTTACCTAGCACACAACCCAGTGGCTGTTTCATGAGCAATATTTAATGAATTGTTTGAACGAAACTCACCAAAGGAATGAACCTCTAATAGTAGGCCTTTAGGTACCCGCACAAGCCAGTAGGGAAGATGTTCTTGAACAAAAACATTTTCCAAATGTCCCTCAAACCCCACATAGAGCCAACTTCAATTGTGACTCTCCACATTAATCAGAAAATCTCTGCCCACATGTGAATGGAATTCCTTTCAACAATATTTAACATAAATCCTTTTCTACAATGCTCCATGGAGAATTGGCAGAGTCCATTGTTTTCCTTCACACAAAAACTTTTCATATATTTGATGATTATAGTACTGGGGGGGGTAACAGAAATTGATTTATTATCCAAGTGAAGTACTTACCCACCAGAGTTCTTCTATGAGCTATACGGAACAATCCAAATATATAAACCTAATATTGTTTCAAATTAACTTGTAGTGCATATTTACTTGCTTATGCTTTTCCACTAATTAGCTAGTACTAATTATACAAAAACAAAACAAGAAAAAAAACAAAAATGTCCAATCTTCATTATGGGCATATGTTTCAAGAAAACATGGATGCTTAGATTTGGGTTTTTTTTTTCCAGTTGAGTGAAATATGAAAAATCGTACTGGATTTGGATCCCAAAGCGTCGCTTTCCAGTTCCAGAATATCTCAGTTGTATGACCTGGGTCGGTGAATGTAACCTTCTTTAGCCCTTGATTCTCTGTTGGCAGATGGGGGGACTTCATTATTTAATGTTACGTAGTGTCTTCTCTAGGCCACGTACTGGTCAGAGTGCTTCACAAATGTGAATTTATTTAATTCTCATGGCAACCTCAGAGTCCAGCACTATCAGCACACTTATTTTACAGATGAGGAAACTGGGGAAGAGAAAGATTAAACAATGTGCCCAATATCATACAGCTGGCATGTAATAGTCAGGACTTGAACCTGGGCAGTCTGGCTCCAGAGTCTGGGGTCTTAACTACCTCTTTCACATCAACCTGCCCTCACAAACTGGAATCTCAGGTCATGCTGTAGGAGGGGGCTTTAGGAATGACTTGGTCCATATCCTTAGCCAATGCTTAACTTGCACAGGAAATGTGATCTTCTTGACACACAGAGGCCTTGAACTACCCACAAAGCAGGAGGATGGTCTTTGTTAGGTGCTTATGAGGATTTGGGTTCCCCTGGAAGTAGTCGTGAGATAAGAATGCAGTTTATTCAAGAAGTGATCACAAGAAGATCCCTGGGAGAGCAGAGGAGTAGGGAAGTAATTCAGGGAAGGGATGGAAGTCTGTAACACATATGTTTATGAGAAGGTTACCACTTGGCAATGGTGGCTTGAACCCACTGCAGACCTCTGGGACACGGTAGACATGGCAGAGAATGGTCTCAACTGAAGGGCATATGCAGCTATCAACTCCCTTTGCTCATCATTTGAGGGTTCTTCTAGGGGAATTAGCTCCCTGGTAGTGTGAGCCCATGCTGGACGTGGGTCCCACAATGTTGCTATGGACAGAGAAAACTTTAAGGCACAGACAGAGGTGCTGAAGCAGGAGGGACAGCAAACACCCAGGGCACAGGGAAGAACACTGACAGCATATACAACAAAGTGCAAGGTGCAAATACCAAATTATAAACATCTCTACCACCTAAGAAGAGTCATGCAGTCTTCTGTGTGCTGTCAGCCCTCCAATATGGAGGCATTCTCTCTTCCTGGACTTTCACTGCTGTCTGTTATTAGCATCATGCCCATCTCAAAGCATGACAAGAAAAAGAAAAAAGAGTTTCAAGGATTCATTATTTCATCCTACAAGTTTTTACTGAGCACCTCTCTGAAGCAGGAACTCTTTTAGACACTGGGGATACAACAGTTTATATATATATATATATATATATATATACACACACACACACACACATACACACACACACATATATGTATATGTGTGTATATATGTATATGTGTATATATATATATGTGTGTGTGTGTGTGTGTGTGTGTGTGTATATATATATATATATATATAGGCCAAGTTCCTTGCCCACATGGCACCTGCACTCTGGTAAAGGAGAAAAAATATATATGCAATAAAACCTTGGGTTGTGAGTAACTTCTTCTGCAAGTGTTCTGTAAGATGAGCAAACATTTCTAATAAATTTTAACTTGATAAACAAGTGGTGTCTTACAATACAAGTAGTATGTGTCACCAAATGCCACAGGATCACAACTGAGCCAATGGTTCTTCTCTTCTCTGTCTCTCTCGGTGTAGGATCGCGGGTGATAGTCTCCCATGCTGGGATGCTTGGTCTCAGGCGTGATGTTTGGCAGAAATCAGTGCTTTTTCAGAACATTAGAAGGTGCACAAAACTGGCAGTACTGTATGTTTTGTCACCTCGAAGCACCTATGGACAGTCCTTTGCTTTTCCATACAAGAGTAAGCTTAAGAATGCTTTGCTTCGGGGCACCTGGGTGGCTCAGTCGGTTGAGCGTCCGACTTCGGCTCAGGTCATGATCTCGCAGTCTGTGGGTTTGAGCCCCGTGTCGGGCTCTGTGTTGACAGCTCGGAGCCTGGAGCCTGCTTTGGATTCTGTGTCTCCCTCTCTCTCTGCCCCTCCCCTGCTCATGCTCTGTCTCTCTCTCTCTGTCAAAAAATAAATAAGCATTAAAAAAAAAAAAAGAATGCTTTGCTTCATTCTAGGTCAGGCTGCCTGCAGATATAGACCCTTTCTTCTGCTACCTTATTGCCAGTTACATCAAATACAGTATATGACAAGAATTTAAGAATACTGAACTGTAGTCAACATCTGTGCAAGCATATACAATGGCCCCCATGCAGGAAAAGGTTGAAAAGAAAGGTAATAAGAAGGAGATCAATACAGTGGAAGTTAAGAAAGAAATCATCAGGAAGTACAAATGAGGTATGCAAGTAGCCGAAATTGCAAGATTTTATAAGAAGTCTGCATCTGCATCTAGTCTGCAGAAGAGGAGGAGAAAAAGGTGGAGGAATCCCTCACTTCAAATGAGATTAGGGAGATGTGTAAAACGTGGGAAAGAGTGCAAAATTTTTTAGAAAAGCACCACCCGAATAAGGCTGTAGCAGTGTGAGCGATGAATCTGTTTAATGACAACCCAATGTCACATTTCTGCAAAATCCTCAAAAGGAGGCAAAAGCAAGTGTCAGTGGATAGGTTCCTTGTTAACTGCAAGAAAAGAAAAAATTCCATTGAGCCAATAGACAGCCATGATTCCATTAGTGAGAGTGAAATTTGTCCTACACAATAACCATCCTCTCTCATGTCTCCTTCACACCAGCCACAAAGGTTTTCAAAGATAAGTGCAAGTTAATTTGTGTATTTTTCTTTATATTTTGTATTTTCTTTATTATTTTGTATTTTATTACAGAATTGTCATCATTTTTATCTGAATATGTTTGGGTTGTGGAACGAATCATCTGAGTTTCCATTATTTCTTATGGGGAAATTCGCTTGGATAAACAAATGCTTTGGATTACAAGCATGTTTCCAGAACAAATTATGCTTGCAAACCAAGGTTTTACTGTAATTGATATATGAACTGTATTATATATCAGAAGTTTGGAGCTATGGGAAGTAAAAAGGCAGAATAAGGGGATTAGCAAGTGCCGTGGCATTGATGCACTTTTAAATGTAATGGTCAGGGAAAGTCTCATCTAGGAGATGGCAGTTGAGTAGGGGTTGAAGGGGGTGACAGAGATAGTTATGATCATATCTGGGATATGGTGGGGTTGGGAGGGAGCAAGAAGAGCAATCCAGCAAGGGGAACGGCTGACACTTGGACGTGGATTGAGGGCCAGGGGGGAGGAGGCTGGCTCTGTGGCTGCATGGAGATAATCAAGTGAGAGATGGTAGGAGATGGGATCAGAGAGATGAACCCGGGTCAGGCCCTCAGGCACTAGGGACATTATAAGCACAGAGAGAAAAGGTGTGTCACTGGGGAGCAGTATGGTAGGATTTCAATAAGACGATCCAGTCTGCTGTGTTGAGAACAGACTGTGGGGGGCAGAAGAGAAAGCAGATGGGTCAGTTCAGAGACTGCTGTGATAATTCAAGTGAGAAATGAATGAGGAAGCTGGACCAGGTCCTAGCTGTGGAGATAGTGGACAGAATCTGCCTATATTTTACTTATAAATGGGATTTCCAGAGAGCCTAGATACGGGAGAGGAGAGAATCATAGTGTCATAGAATATAAAGTCTCTGGAGAGGTACTGTAATCCCAGACTCCCATATTCTCAGAAATTCAGAGAGCTAGATTTGCTTACCCTGCAGGAGGTAGACACACAGATGAGCTGGGAGTAGATGCCAGGACCGCCAGCTTCAGTTTCAGGACCCCAAATGATGCCTTCCAGTGATGGCAGCAGGTTTTCAGGCCAGCCAGGCCCTCTGGGAGACACCATCAGTAAATGACCTGGAAGAAGTATGCACCTCTTGTGGGCCCCACTCTCACTGCAACTGGCCTCTTCTCTCTTGACAGCAGAGACATTTTTCTTGGGAGAGGTATCCAGTCCAACTAATGATGATGTTCTCGTGGAAGGCATGCACAACAGACCTCCCTTTTAATTTAAGGATAAATAGTAACCTCTTGGTAAAATCTTGGAGTCTTCTCACGATAATAATGGTATATATACTGCTGGGAACATCCTCGCCACAATGAGGAATGCGTTCTGTTCTCCTTCCTTTGGTTATCACTCTGACATTTTTCACAAATGCACCTTTCACTCTCCCAATAACATCTATAGAGCTATTTGCCTGTCAACAGCAGAACCCTGTTGGGTAAACTCAAAACCCTAAAGAAGCAAAAACTTGGTTTCCCATGCTTCCTACCATCTATTTTGTATCAGTAGGGACCCTCTGCCAATAATACCTCTATTTATATACTAGAAAAGAAAATTCATAACAAATACATAAAGAGTAATTTTCCACCCATATGTGGCTGAATTAAGGACACTGGCTCTGGAATGTAGCCAAAGTAATTTGGAAGAAAGGCCATTTTGTCTCCCCCATTCCCTGGCACTGCTATGCATCCCTTCTCTCCTGTGTTTATACATATGTAATTGATGGAAGCACCCATTCATCAAATGTAACTTACATTTGTGTACAGAGTACAACATGTACAGTCGTTTTACATAATATTTAGGTTATTGGTTAGATTTTTCTTCAATCTAGTAAAAGAATCAGTTTTCATCCTCTGAGCATATATCCATCAGCAAGCAGGAGAAGCCTCCAGAAGCCTGCTGAGAGACAGGAAGGAGTCTGCCTTGACGCAAAGCCAACTTTGTTCATTCCATAAAGCTGCTCATTCAGCTTTCACGGTGACTAATATAAGGCCCATCTATGCCAAGTATTATTTTGAATGTCACATTTTATTCCAAAGACTAAGTTCAAGCTCTCTCTCTCCCAACACTGATAACAGAAAAACAAACTTGGTCTCACAGATTTTTCTAATTATTCTCTCCTGTTGTTGACTTTAGTTCTGACATCCTTGTCATCACGCTCTTTTCCAGAAGCTAAGAAGTAACCAAACAGTGTCTTTTTCAAGCTATGAGACACCGAGCCCGATGTTTCTGAAGTCTGAAGTCACATTTTCTTCTTAAAACACAAATGATAAGCTTCCGGCCTTATCTTCTGCCCTTCCCTCAATACCTACAGAAGGGGTTCAAGGAAGATTAGGCATCTCACATTTACCTCTGCCGATGACGGATGCTCTTAGGATCAAGAAATGGCTCCTCTACTTGAGTAATTCTTGATTAGGAGAGAGAAAACCCAGAGAGATTCAGAGAGGATGTGTTAGAAAATGGGAGGTCTGCCAAGTCTCAACACAAAAAGTGATTTTGATGAGAAGAGTTTATGAATATGTGGGGGCAGAATCTGGATTTGAAAGTGACATGTTTACTGGGAGATGAGATGCTCATGCCTGCTTAAATACTTTGGTGCAGTTATTAATAATCCCCAAACATAACAAACTCACAAGGCATATGTTTCAGTTACAGTGAAACTAAGTCACTGCATCATCAGGCAGGATAACATGCAAGGCTTATCCTGAGCCACCCGGCATTGTCAGTAAGCAGCCAACTTCAGATACGGGTGAGCAGTGGTGCTGCTTCAGTTCCCGGCACCAGAACACAGGAACCTGGCACAGATGGAAGGAAATAAATGAGATCAGAGCCCAGGTGGGATAGTCATTCTGTTGGGCAGCAGGGTGGGCCCCAGAAGAAAGCATGTGACATAAATTTTGCCGAGTCCCAGCAGAGATGGGCTGTGTTGCACTAAATGCTTCCAATAAGACAAATTCATGATTCAAGAATGGGGAACGAGAGAGGATTTCAAGATGTTCGTTGTGGATCGGTGGCATCTAAGTGAGTTATTCCACCTTCCTTTGCTCTGGCTTCACACATTGCTCACTCTTCCCCACCCCTGTCCCCCCATTAGTAACCTGATTTTGGCTCTGCTTCTTTTTCTTCAGAAAGTCAGTTTAAAAGTAAGGAAGTTATCTGGAAAACAGTGGCAAATTCAACCATCACCACTTTAAGTGGCATGCTAAAAGGCAATTTCTTTTGGGCAGAAGGGTCTAGGCACTAATGATGACCTCTGACTCTAGGTCCTTGCTACACAAAATGTGGGCCATCGACCAGCATAATCACAGTCCCTGGGAGCTTATCAGAAATGCAGGATCTCGGGTCCACCCCAGACATTCTGGGTCAGAATCTGCATTTTAACAAGATCCCCAGGGGATTCATGGGTAAGTTAAGACTAAGAAGCAGTGTTCTATTTTACTTGGGATCATTGGGTTCCGGGAAAATATCTTTAGAAACATGATGTTGAAAATGCAAAAACAAACTTTTTATAGTTGATCTTTTGACCTTGGGGGACAGATACCTGCTTATTTCTGTTATTCCACAAAATGGCTCTCGCAGGAATCTTTTGAATACAGAGGTCAGGAAGAAAAATAATGGAAGAATGAACAAAAAAGAGTATGAACAGAAGAATGATTACACTGATTAAAGCAAAATTAGTAATATATTAGGTTGTACAGTCAAATATCCAAGGACACATGTCTTCAGGCATGGCTGAATTAAAATCTGTCCTCAAGAATACATCCCTCCCTTTCTCTTGGTTCTTTCTTCTACATGAGTATCATTTGAAAGCAAACTCTCTCAAGAGGTAGTAGTAAGTGCAGCCTTAGTAGTCCAGGTTCACATCCTGATAGTTTTGCTCTAGTAGCAAAGGAATAAACTTCTTTTCCAGTTATTTGAGCAAAATAGATAAGTAAATAAAACAACTGGCATTCACTTTAGTAAACCCATTTGGGCTGTGTATCTATCGCTGCAGCAATCACTTTGAATCTGATTGACCAGGTCAGGTCACATGCACATCCCTTGGCCAACAGGGTAAGGTTAGTCACCATGACCTTTGACATAGGAAGACATAATTTCTAAAGGAAAAATCCAGATGCTTTTACTTGACGGAGATGGAATGGGTGCTAGGCAGGCAACATAGCAGATATCCACTCCTTTGATGTCTTTCAAGTTAATAATTCTATTATCATTTACTGAAGTTCTACTTTGTGTCAGACAAATGCTAGGAACTATGGGTTATACCAAGACAATAGTGCCAGTCCTCAAAAGAGAGAACAGCAGACCCCAACTTGTGCAAGGCTAAGTGGAAGCACAAGCCACGTGTTATGGATTCCAGAAGAAGGAACAATTAGTTCTGCCTCAGACACATGGAGAGTCTTTGTAAACTTGAAGAATGAATGGGCTTCCCATACATGGAGCCCAAAGGAAAGCAAACACTAGGATTTGAAGACCGGTGACCAAATTTTAGAGTTTAGGGAGTGAATCGATGGGAAATTGGAGCCAGGCTGCAAAGACCGTCTTCAAGTGTGAACTTGCTGAAGAGTTTAGACTTTATTTATTAGAGGAGAGGAATCTGATAGAGGTCTGAAGAGGGGAAGGACATCCTTTAAGGAGGTAAGTTTGGGAACTGTTGTGGGAAGATTAAAACAGTGGATGTGAGATCAATTTCTAGTGACCTTCAGATGAAAAAGATAAAGATTCTATAGCTTAAATGCCCACATCTAAACTAACTTCAGCTGGAACCAGTGGCTCCAAATAGTTATAGACTAGTTTGTAGTCAAAGATGGTTTTCTACTGGGGAAGAACTGGGAGAGATGGTTAAAAGTCAATATTCAATGCCTGTTAGTTGATCAACTAAATTTTACAACAAATTTTGAAGCACAATCCTACTTGAAACAACTGGACATCCCGCTGATGTGGATTATATTTAAGTAGAGGCTTGCTGTACACTCTTCCTCTTGAAACACAATACCATAGCTTTCTCTGATCTTAATTTAAAAAGACTAAAGCCTGTAGAGGGAGAAAAGGAAAATAGTAAAGAAAAAAGAAGAAGCAAGGAAGGAAGGAAAGGAGGGAGAAGGCGGGGAGGAAGGAAGGGAGGGAGGGAAGAGGGGGAGGGAGGGAGGAAGGGCAAGCAGGTGAATAGGAATGGAAGGGAAAATGGGGGAGACAGAGACAAGGGTGAACAGCACAGCTAATCGGTAGGGTTCTCAGTACAGTAATTTCCATGAATTGATTTTCCATCAGAGGCAACTTGAGACAGCCCTTAAACTTGTGAAGTCTGATGTCACTCTAAGCCTCCTCTGCATTTGACCTTCATACTCACAGTTCTGACAGCAGCCTGCAGTGCACTTAAAACTTTTTCTTAAAGGCAAAACTGAGGAAAAGACAGTCACATAGCAGGACATGAGAGTATGGCTGCGGATCCCGAGGGAATGCCTAGCCTTGCTGAGGGGAGTCTCTCTTAGAGTGCATTGACACTTCTTTGAGCTTTCACAGACACTGAGCTGATCTCCATCCTCCAGAGGGACCTACTGGCCACTCCTAGGGATGAGGGCTCTTGGTCTCCCAGTGAGGAGCATTCCAGGCAGAGCTGGTCCTTCCAAGTAATCAGTCTGTAGGAGGCTAGAAATCAAGCACAGCCCAGAAATACCACAGAACAAAGGGGTGCCTGAGAATGATAGGGCTGTCCATTCTTGAGGACATTTCCAAGCAGGACTCTCTCATCTTCCTTAGTGATGGATAGCCGCATCCTCAGAGAGATCTCTTTTCATAGCACATAGTATATTCCCAATACATTCCGGAACCAATACTGCCTTCCGTCACTATCACCCCATGTATATTACAAATGTGTGTGTGTGTGTGTGTGTGTACATGTGTGTGTATGCGTGTTATACTCTGATTTTATTTTTGCAACTTTGGCTTTGACCTTTCATTTAAACTGAGGAGGAATGGGTCTGAGTGTACACAGACAGGACATGGCAACAAGGGAAAACCACCACTTGGCTCCAAATATCTGATGTTATGGAAGTTATTAAAATTTCTTAAATAAATAAATAATATTAAATTTCATTCCAAAATATTTCCCACTATAAATTCTTAATGTAATATTTTACTTGTGTTTATTTATAACTTTTTCACTGCTATTTTTGGTGGGTTAATATTTTCACTCATCCTCACATACCTGATAGTCCTATATGTGTGTGTGTTTGTGGTTTTTGTATATGAGGATCGTGTATATATGTGAATGTGTGTGTATGCATGCATGTGTGTATATGGAATATGTGTATTCACATATATGTGTTTGAGGGAGAGTGGGATGTGTGTGACTACAGTGTGTGCATGTGTGTGTATCTGAGATTGTATGTATACATGGAGTGTGTATGTGATTTGTTTGTATAGTACATGTGTGTATTGAAGTATGTGTGTTAGTGCATGGTATGTGTGTGACTTGTGCTGGGAAGACTGTGGTTGTGTGTGTACATGGAGTGTGGGTGGGTGTTCTTATTTGATTTTTGTGATATTTGTTTTGGGAAAAGCATGGTGTGTGTATGCGAAAGCTGTGTGTATATGCACTTATAGGTGCACACACTGAGTTTTTTTTAACCTTATTCTGATCTAATAAAGATATAGTCCAGGAATATAAAAGGACACTGCTCTGTTTCTTTTCTAAAAATCTGTGTTTGAAGCAGACTTTGAATATTTGTTTTCATATACAAAGCAATTATTCTAGTTCATAGCCAGAGGCAGCCATCTTGGACTTTTGGGAAAATGCCCAAAATAATACTTCCGAAAAGTGATTTAAAACTGGAATGGACATGCCATTTTTAGGTGTCCAAAGGGATGACAGAAGATAGTTGATGGTGTGTTATTTTAGAGGGAGAAAACTATTAAAATGTTTCTGACTGTAGCAACAATAAAATACTAATGAACCAAAGGAACAGATGGAAATTGAAAAGCATGTGCAATGTCAAAACCCAAAATACAGTGATTTGTTAAATTACAGGGTTTGTTCCCCTGAGAGAGGAGCTGCAGTTTGCTGATAACTCAACAACAAGCAGGATTATTACTGTAACACAGCAACGCCATTTTCCGCCTGAAACCTGCAAGAACTAATTAATTAGATAGCTTTGGTTACTAGGTTAGAACCAAGCTTGGCTGTCCATTTTCCAAAGACTGAACTTTCTAAATTGTCAGAAGAACAGTATTTTCCTAATTGTCTGCTGACTACTGTAGGTAGTTACAAAGACTGCTATCAATTGCCATAAGGAAAATGCCTCTTGATATATTGTTTGCTTTTTTGGCCATTGGGGAAGATTCTTTTCTTATAGCTTTTTATGTTCTTGAGTCATGCAGACTTCCTTGAACTGAAATTTGCTGTGTTGTGTTGCACCTCTGAATATAACATGAGAGTCAGGACAGGGAGTGGCTCCTCAAGAAGGGTTTTATAGTGGTGCCAGTTGGGCATACAAAGCTAGCTGGTGATGGGGGGAAAAAGTACCGTTCTCTCTGCTTGAAACAAAAGATCCCAGTATATTTCCTAATAAAGAAGTGAGATTTGGGGAGCCTCCTGAGCACAGAAAAATGGGGAAAAATCCTCTCCCCATTATAAAAGAAAATAATCTCTTTTGTGTTATTTTTCCCCCTAAAAATACTTGGGAATTGGAAACCAGTGTGAGTCCAGGAGGCTCAATGAAAACACTAAAGGAAAGACACTTGTCTTGAGTCTCCTGTGGTTCTCAGGGACTTTTCTCTCCCCACCAGACCTTGTCGTTTTAACCCTAACATTTGCTGCATTCCTGATGCCAGGGAAACAAACGCCTGTCATGGCCAGTGAGAGTGGAACTGGTACAGCTACACTGGAGGGCAGCTTGCTGATAGCCACTAAAATTGTCATCGTACACATTTGATGGTCCACCAAGTATATTTCTCAGTATCTTGCCTAGAGAAACACTCATCCATGCACACCAGGAGGATTGTACTAGGGTGACCAGTGCAGCATTGTTCATAATAAAGAATTGGAAGGGAATTTCATGTTTACCAACAGTGAAAGGGTTAGATAACATGGTATATTTAGGTTGTCAGATTATTTGCTACTTTATATAGGATAGATTTAATATTGGTGACACCAGAAAACTTCCAAAATATAGTGTTAAATTGAATAAACCAAGTAGCAAAACAAAATATGCCAAGGATATGATATGGTAGCATTTTACAAGAGAGAACCTGCACACATATACAAAACAATATTACACTTTTATAAATATGAATACAGATACACAAAGGATGGTCTGGAATTCCTTCCATTGGATGGAAGAAGCAATTATTCTTTGAGAAGAAAGTGGGTGTGGAAGTAGTGGCTGGATGGATGTAGACTTATCTCACTAGTTGTATAATCTTGGAAAAGTTACTTACTCTGTTTTGGGTTCTTCATCTATAATATGTAGATTATAAAGTATGTCTACATGATAGAGGTATTGTGAGGATTAAGTGAGTTAATAATAAAACAGATAATATGTGTGTAGCACTTATTCAGGGCCTAGTAATGCTCTAGGTGCTTTATCTATATTACCTAGTTTAAATTATTTTTTAACGTTTATTTATTTTTGAGACAGAGAGAGACAGAGCATAAACAGGGGAGGGGCAGAGAGAGAGGGAGACACAGAATCCGAAACAGGCCCCAGGCTCTGAGCTGTCAGCACAGAGCCCGACGCGGGGCTCGAACTCACGGACCGTGAGATCATGACCTGAGCCGAAGTCGGACGCTTAACCGACCAAGCCACCCAGGCGCCCCTATATTACCTACTTTAAAATGAAGTATGTAGAATCATTATTCCCATTTTACAGGTCAAGAGACAGATACAGTGAAGTTGATAATTTGCCAATAGTCTCATAGCTTGTAAGAATAAAGTTAGAGAATGAGACAATGACAGTTTTCAAAGACAGGCAGCTAAATGAGGAATGAAGAAGTTTGAGAAGGTCTAAGGAAATTTCCTGAAGCTCATATATCTTCTTGCATTGGAAAGAAGATGAGTTTGACCCATCTACAGCAAGACTCAGATGGCTCATCTTTAACTACACATTCTCTGGCCAAATAATGAAGCAGACTAGAAGATGGACAGTTTTCCAGTTAATCAGATTCAAAATCTTGGAGTGAATTTTATTTCACTTTCTTGCAACCCCATTGCTACAGATTTGACAGTTGATCTTCATGCTACATCTCTGTGGGCCCTCAGTCTGCAGAGTGTGCTTTCCTTCTCACTGTGATGAGTAATTTTATTTATCAACTTGACAGGGTGCCGAGATATTTGATCAAATATTATTCTGCTGTGTCTGTGAGGATATTTTGGAGGAGATTACCATTTGAATCGGTAGACAGAGGAAAGCAGATTGCCATCCCCAATGTGGATGGGCTTCATCCTATCAGGTAAAAGCCTGAATAGAACAAAAAGGCCAACTGTTCTGCAAGTAAGAGGGAACTCCTTCAACCTGACTTAACTGAGCTGGGACATCAGTTCTTTCCTGCCATCAAGCTTGAACTGGAACATGAACTTTTCCTGGGTCTTGAGAAGCCTGCTGGCTTCTGGAATAGAACTATACCCTCAGCACCCCTGGGTCTCCAGCTTGCTGACTTCAGAATTTGGGACTGGTCAGGGTTTATAATCACATGAGCCAATTCCTTATAATAAGTAGATAAGTAAGTAAATATCCTATCAGTTTTGTTTCTCTGGAAAAACCTAACATACCTACACCTTGACTTTGTCCATGTGAATTGCTCTGTCCAATGGGATGTCCGTAGTTGTGATGTGAGCAAAGACTTACCATATGCTTACACAGCTGGGTTTAACCTCTTGTACCATTGTTATGCAAAGAACAGATTCTGCGAGGCCAAGGCCCTTCCAGCATATGCCTCAGAATGAGACAAGTGGAATTGGCTTGAGCTTGGCCTGCAGCCTGGAGCCAAGCCCTGCTGAATCCAGCAAAGACCAGCCAAACTTTAACTGGTGGCTTCATGAGTGAGAAAATGTTGTGTCTATAAGCTACCGAGTTTTCGATTGTTTGTTATGTTTGCTATTGCTGTTTTTAGCATTATTATGGCTATAGCTTACATATACACTCAACATATATAAAACCTTCTTTTTTCAGTTGTCTCTGAGAGCCAACTCTTCCCTCGTTCTGGTGTAGACACTTTGACTCTGCAGGGAGATAAAATGAGAAGAGAGCTTCCCACTGCTCTCCTTGTTTATAGCAATCCTCTATTCCAATCAGTGATCAGTGCTGATAATTCAGTAATCTTTCTAGAGCCTTGTTCAGCTCCTACCATTTCCTTTCAATGACTTCCTAGTACAAGATAGGGAGCTCTGGCCCTTGCCAGGACCTGCTGCATTATACTTGCGGACTATATGCAATTTCCTCTGCTTAGAATGTTCTTTCATTCTACTATTTCCATCATCCCTTATCCACATGGTAAAATTTTAATAATGATTTGATATTCTAATAAAGCTTTCGTTCCTCTTTGGGCAGCCCTTCTTTGACAGGCATCACACCCTGATCCCTAATACATATATACACATTAAAGAATCACACCTGGGTCTCTTGGGATCATCATATTCCTTTCTAAGCTCTCATAAGCTCACCATCCACCTTCTTAACTGTATAGCTATCATAATAGTTTGGGCCCAAGGAAGGTCACAGACCTGTGGGCCTGTTAGTATTTCTCAGGCTAGGCTTAGTTACACAACAGAAACCAGTTACTCTGTAGAGAGTACCTGGTACTCAGAGGTACTTATACCTCAGGTATTATACCTGAGGTACTTATACCAGGTACTTATACCTGAGGTATTATACCAGGTACTTATACCTCAGAATTTATTCTGAGGTATAAGTCTTCCATTAATACATTTAATCCATGTGGTATTTTCAGAACACAGCACGGGTTCCTTTCATACTCATATCGTGGTGCAGGTCAGTGGGGGTTCTGCTCCACCTGGTTACCCAGGCTGGAGAAGGCTTTGTCTCTACACTTGCTTCCACACTTTCACAGTAGGTAACTGGTGGAGCTTGGATTTGAACAAGGTAAATGACTTCCAAATCCAATCTTTAACCACTACTTTATATGTTTCTCCATTCAAATCAGGGCATAGAAAAGAAGTGCCATCTAATTAATAATATGCAATTATTTTAGATTTCTTATTTCATTCTTACAGTGGAGTTAGGAAAGAAGTACTGTTATATCAATTTAGTATTAGGGAATAAATTTCCTTGAGGTTAAGTAATTTGCCACAGGTCACATAACTAAAAATATGCCATAAGCAGGATTCAAAACATACTGACATATTTCCGAGATATCACTTAGGACATAGCACTTAAGGATTGGAAGAAAAACCTTTTCTTTTTTTTAATTTTTTAACATTTATTTATTTTGAGAGAGAGAAAGAGAGAGAGAGAGAGAGGAGAGAGAGAGAGAGAGAGAGAGAGAGAGAGAGAGAGAGAGGAGAGAGAGAGAACGTGAGCCAGGGAGGGGCAGAAAGAGAGGGAGACACAGAATCCGAAGCAGGCTGCAGGCTCTGAGCTGTCAGCACAGAGCCTGACAAAGGGCTCGAACCCACGAGTGAGATCATGACCTAAGCCAAAGACAGACAATCAACTGAGCCACCCAGGCACCCCAAGAAAAACCTTTTCTATAAATCAAGGGAGGTGAGAGAACGCCAGCATGGAGAGAACTAGGGACAGAAGATACCAAAAATACATACGTATGTGTGAGTGTGTGTATATATATATATATATATATGTATGATATATTTTGGAATATATATCATATATTTTGGAATATATATATACGTATATACGTATATACATACGTATATACATATGTATATACGTATATACATATGTATATACATATATATATATATATATTCCAAAATATATCATCCCTGCCCTATGAAAGCATGAAAAAATACTAATGAAAATTCAATTTGAATTACCCAGAGCTAACATATGAAGCATGAAGTCACAATAATACACAGTTGATCTTCATTATTCATGGATTGCATATTTGCAAATTCACCTTCTTCTAAAATTTACTTGTAACTCCAAAATCCATACCTCTGGAACCTCCACAGTCACTAACAGGCAGGCACAATGTACTGAAAATCAAAGCTGCTGGACACGCACATTTCCATCTTCCGTTGTCTCGAACAAGACAAGGCTTTGCTTTGTCTCAGCTCTTGCACTGTAAACAAATGTCCTTTCCATGGTCTATTTAGTGTCATTTTGTTCACATTTTGTACTTTTTTTGGTGATTTCTCTGTTTACATCAGTCCCACAGAGCACTCACATACTGTCTAGTGTTTCCAAGGGTAGAAAGGCTGTGATGTGCCTTACAGAGAAAGTATGCATGTTAGATAAGCTTTGTCCAGGTAGGAATTATGGTGACATTGGCTGTGGGTTCAGTGCTCATCAATCAAAAGCATGGTACTTCCAGAAAAAAAAGAGAGGGAAAGTTCACTAATCTGTATGGGAGGCCACTCCACAATGTTTTAAACTATCATCTGTAGTGCTTCAGAAAAGATGGAAAAGTAGCTAAATTTGTGGATGTGTAAGTTGACAACTGATGAGCAACGTATACTGAATGACACTGCTGTGAGGCTGAACACCAAAGAAATTCATGGTCATGCTACCCAGGGTCAGGAAAATGTCAGGCCCTTCTCAGCTAGGGAGGGCTGGCTTGCATGTTTCAAAAAGTAATATGGCCTGAAAAATGCTAAATTTGCAGGTTCTGCAGGTCAAGAAGCTAAGAAAGAATTTTTTTACAATTTTCTCTCAGTGTTATATAGGAAAAGGATTAAATGGAAGAGTGTTTTCAACAGTGATGAGACTGGCTTGTTTTACAAGAATATTGGCAAACCAACCTCTATAACACGAATGGCATTTGAGTTGACCAAAATGTTGTGATCAGAGACATGTGGAAACTTAAAGCTGACTTTCCTCTAGGGGCAACAGTTCAATATTTGCTAATTCAGTGTCCATAGCGACTTTATAGAATATAACAACTGAATAACGAGAACCAACTGTGTGTGTGTATGTGAGTGTGTGTGTGTGTGTGTGTGTGTGTGCGTGCTCGCATGCCTGTCTGCATAAATACCTATTGCTAACTGAAAATGAGTGAGGTTCAACTTAATTTTCCCGTTTATCCAGTCTGGGATTTAGTACTTCCAGATCACAATCTCCCATTGCACATGCTAGCCATGTGGAATTTTCATAACGTGTTTTTGGTTGTTGCTTTTGTTTGATTTCATATCTTTAAATCCTTGGTCACTTTCAAATGAGTTTTCAAAATCAGCTAACATAAGAATTATGGCCAATACTCTTTTTCTAATTGCTTTAGCTGTTTTTTGAGGTTTGTTTTTAGACCTTGGCTTTTTTTAATATCTTGGCTTTTTTGGTAAAAATGGAAAGTAATGTGGAACTAACCATATCCTTCTACAAATTATCCTAATTGGGAAACTCACACTTAAGTCTGAGGATGGCTGAGAATTTGTTCTTTCCTAAATGAAAAGTTGGATTTTCCCTCCTTCTGCAAAAATCCTTTTGCCAAAGGGACTGTTTGCCACTTTTTTTTTTTTTTTTGGCACTGCAGTCTATATGCTATTAATGCAAAATCTGATAAATGCACAGATCTTGTATTCACACAGACCCTATTCTCTTCTAAGAATCTAAGAATTCTCTTTGAGTAAAATCATCTTGGAATATAAATTGAAAATTGAAGAGTAATAAAAAGAAGCAGAATTTCTACTTCCTCTCTGCACAGATTCCCCATCTCCTGTCAACTCTTCTTGCAGTTTAGGGGAATGCTCAACAATTTAATTGTTCTACTTGGTTGCAAATAGCAGGACATGCAAGTAGAAGATGATTCTATCTTGGCAAACACGTTATTAAAAATCTTTTAAATGTGCTTGCACAGAAGTGAAGGAAATGTTTCTGTGCCTGGATGGGAAAGGCAGTGAAAGGCTCTCTGTGCAGAGACTCTGTTTGTAATATGATTAGGACTGCCATAAATGTGCAGTTATCTGGACACGCTTGGGAAGGGGATGGTGGTGGAGGAGTGTGGATAGACCTTCTGAAATAAGAGTAGAGGTTTCAGGTTTGTTGATGAAAAACAACACTCTTGTGTTGGGGGTGTAAAACCCAAGGTTCTAGGATGTAGGATTCTGGGGACTAGAGGCTTGGGAGTAAACATGGATTATAGTGATGTGGCAGCCACTGTCGATACCTCACTTGTATTGCCCTTGTCTTACCCTTCTAGTTCTTGGCCTCCAACTGCGAGCATCTGCTTCTGGTTGCCTGAGAAATTCTCAGATCTCCAGAGCCCACCTTGCATGCAAGTACAACAGACCAGAAGTCCTGGGGAGGGAACACCGCCCACCCCCAGCAGTCCTCAAGCAATGAATGAGGCCTGACCTCCTCCATACAAGTAACAGACCTCTGCAGTGTGTTCCACACTGGCTTCTAGAGATCCCTGGTGGGACTGAGCTCCAGATGCCCACACTTATTGGTCTCTTTTCTTTCCCTGTCTCCCTTCCCCAGTCCCTAGCTTTGTTCCCGTGGATCATGCTGTAAATGAAATATCTGCACTCACATCCTTATCTCAGGGTCTGTGTCCCATGAAACCCAAACCAAAGAAATAAGTGAGCCAGGTTCTAGAATCCTCAAAATGAGTGGTTGTGGGGCTCTCATATTCATCTGTGATGTTTCTTTAGTCACAAATGAAAGAAAAGAAAACCCAGAAGCAGGGGTCAAGAAAGTATTGTCAGTGAATGAAGCAACTGGTTGGGGATGATGGCTACAACTAGCTCTAGTCATCTGATTTCATTGGGCAATGTGACCCTTTGTTTGCCAGATCCTCTTATGGGAAGTGAGATTTTTATTTTATGTTTATTTATTTTCCAAAGTTTATTTATTTATTTTGAGAGAAAGAGAGAGAGAGAGAAGCAGTAAGAGGGAGAGAGAGACAGAATCCCAAGCAGGCTTCACATTGTCAGTGCAGAGCCCGATTCAGGGCTCAAACTCATGAACTGCAAGATCATGACCTGAGCCAAAATCAAGAGCTGGACCCTTAACTGACTGCCATCCAGCTGTCCTAGGGATGTGATTTAAAAAAAATTTTTTTTAACATTTATTTATTTTTGAGACAGAGAGAGACCGAGCATAAACGGGGGAGGGTCAGAGAGAGGGAAACACAGAATCTGAAACAGGCTCCAGGCTCCGAGCTATCAGCACAGAGCCCGACGCGGGGCTTGAACTCACCAACCGCGAGATCATGACCTGAGCCGAAGTCAGCCGCCCAACCGACTGAGCCACCCAGGCGCCCCGGGATGTGATTTTTAAAGGCTAAGAATTAATTTGGACTTTTTAAAAATGCAAAGCACAATACAGCAAATTTGGAAAACTGTTGGGGATGTCTGCTAAAACAGAGCATGTGCATGCCCTATGATGAGGCAATTCCACTCCTGGGTAG
Source organism: Panthera tigris (assembly GCF_018350195.1). Taxonomy (NCBI): domain Eukaryota; kingdom Metazoa; phylum Chordata; class Mammalia; order Carnivora; family Felidae; genus Panthera; species Panthera tigris. The sequence goes on from NC_056662.1 coordinate 38,101,441, forward strand.
ATACTCAGGAAAACTGCATACTTATGAGCACCAAAAGACATGTACTGGAATGTTCATAGAAGCACTGTTCATAATAGCTCCAAACTGGAAAGGACACATATGCTCCCAAGCAGTAGGGTGGAGAGATAAATTGTGCATACCCATGTGCTAGGATACTTACTATACAGCAAGGAGATTGTGTAAATCATTGCTACTGACCACAGTATGAATGTTCTCAAACATCATATTGAACCAAAGAAGGCTGAATGAAGTATATGTCCTGTATTATTCCATTCATGTAAGCTACATAACTACATAAGCAGACAAAATTAATCCATGCCATTGAAAGACAAGTCTTTCTTATTCAAATAAGTTTCTCCAGTCATCTGCTACACTGCCAAGATCTCATGGGTAAGGATATACACACTTCAAGGATAAATCATTTCTCCTTTTAAGGTATAATTCTTCCTGAAAAGGGTGATAACATAGATCTGTTAGTCATTATTATGTTAGCATGAATTAGGACACAACATTGACAGAAGGCCTGGTCTAGATGAACCTACCTCTGTTAGGAACTGTAGATGTGGAAATGGACAAGTCAGAATCTGTGCCCTGCTGAATGGACTACACCTAAACCAGTCATGGAAGTCATATGTTGATTTGCATCAGTCTTGGTTACTGCCCACCCCTAATTCAATTGCTGAGGACAGGGGGTGTGTGATCACACTCATTTGCTTATGTCATTTAGAAGCTGCTTTTGGAACAGAAACTGGGATTCATTTCATCCAAACCTTATGACTGCTACTGTCTTACTTTGGGTTGCCCTAGAAACACATCCTGAAAACAAAGATTTAAATATAAGTAACTTATCTTGGGGGTAATTCTGGAAAACACCAGTAAAGGAGTAAAGAGGGAGGGGACAGCTGAAAGGCAAGGGAGTTGGAATGTTTATATACCCATTTCTATCTGTCATTAAGTGAGTACTGGTCCTAGAAGACATTAATTCTCTATAGTGTTCTCTATGTGTTCCTGGCTCTGCAGTGTCACCTTGGATATGTCCACAGGCCCTTGGACCAGACACTGTGTTCGCAGCATGGGAAGTGATGGGCGAATTTTCCTAACATTTAATCTTTCTTGTAGTGATTTTCAGATGAAGTCAATGAGACTCAGAAAGGTTAAGTAACTTGGCCCAGATCATACACTGACAAGTGAGAAAAGTGAGGGTCAAATACAGAATATCTGACTCCTTTAAAATGCTTCACTCGCAGAGTGCCTTTGGGGGTTGCATGTGTGTGTGTGTGTGGCTTTTCCCCCCTCACCTCCACTCTCACTCCCAAGTATAGCTACCAGCTCTCCCTTTCTCACACCTATCCCACACCCCATACCCCACTGCCTTATGCAATGAGACCAACCTCAGATCATCAGCACTCACTCTCCACTTATCCTCCATCAAAATGAACCTCTTTGGGCCAAAGGAGCAATGGATTCTCCCAATGAAACAATTGATGCCTTTGTGATAAATAGCTAGGATTCCTCTCCAAGCCACAACTTACCCTTGAAGGATGCAGAGAGGCAGCTGAGGTCAGAATTCCTGTCTTGAAGCAAACACAGGATAATCTGGGGTTTCTTGGGGATTTGTGGTACAATCCAAATCATATCATATAGATATATACCCACCTAGTCAGCCTGTGGTTAGGCTCAGACTCAGGTCCCACCTAAAGGAAAGAGGTTGGCCCTAAGACTACCCGTCCATGGTGTACTGGGGGACACATCAGAGCCCCCTGCCATGATGTTTGGGATTCAGTGTGCTTGCCTCTTTTCCTGTCAATACTGTCACAACCTGCCTTGTGGATTCCGCAGACAGACATGCTAACCAGACAATGCAGGCCAGTTGTCTCTTTAGAGAATTTTCTTCTTTCCTGGAGCACAATGCAGAGTGGGAAACAGAGCTATTTCCATAAGTGCTTATTTTCACAGTCAGAGCGAGGAGTTTCAGTCGGACTGCAATGGGCTCAAAGTTAGGCTCTGTCTTCCACTACTAACGGGCCAGTGGGCTAGTGTCTCAACTCTCTGAGCCTCAAATCCCAAACATAAATGTGAATAGCCTTCACCACTTCATAAGCTGCTATGAGGATTAAGTGTTATGATACCTATGGATGTTCCTTGCATGCTGTGAGTGCTCAAAGTCACTTTTCTTTTCTTGCTGTCAAAGCAAGTCCCAATATCATTCTAGTACAGAAAAAAAGGAGTATTTTGAGATTGAAGTGCAGTCTCTTACACTCTCTCTCCTTCCTTCCTTCCCTCCATCTATCTTTTTGGCTTAGTATTTTTCAAAAGTATGGTGTGAGACAGGAATACAAACTTCCCTTGGCAGAGTCAGCTGGTGACAGTAATGTGTTTTATCAGGGGCAGAGAACTCCCCAGTTCCCTGCCTTGTCCCCTACATTGGTCATAACCATTGCTCATTTTTGTGCTCTGTTTGCCCATTCACAATCTGCCAGACTCCACTGTAAAATCTGCCTTTACTCCTGCCAAAAATGATCATTTTCTCTTTTCTTGCTTCCCCATCGACCCTTCTATTCATTCCTGATGTCAATTGAAAACTTATCTTTCCCTCCCCAATCTATTCATCTTAAATTCAGTCTCCCACTGTTATGATTTTTCTTCAGCATCTGGGTTAACTTACTGTGTGCCATGGGGGATACAGATGTGTGGCAGAGGCCAGGCTAAGTGGAAGGAGTGTCATGTAAATGTAAAATGTATTCAGATTGTCATGAGGATGGTAGTGTTATTTTCCTTAAGACCTCTGGCCCTGAAACTTGGCTGCAAGTTAAGATTTTTTTTGAACATCTTATTAAAGCATAGCAAAGAGGAAGAAAAAATATATACATACATATAAATGGATGGCTTGGTGAATTTTCACAAACTAAACACACCTGTATAACCAGTACCCAGATCAAGTAAGAAAACATTATCAGAATTCCTCTTGCCCATTATTGTCCCCGCAAAGCTAACCACTATCTTGACTTTTAGCAGCATATCTTTGTTTTTAATTTTTGTAAACCTGAAATCACAGGTGATGTACTGTTTTGTCTGCCTTAATTTCCTAAATATTGTGTTTGCAAGATTTATTCATCCTGCTTCAATGTGGTAGCAGTTCATGTTTTCTCATTATGGAGTAGTGCTCCGTGGTGTAATTATGCCACAATCCATTTATGTTTTCTATTGTTGAAGAGCATTTGGGAGGTCTCCAAAGTGAGGTTCTTATGGAAAGTTATACTGTGAAAATGTATGTGTCTTTTGGTGTGCATATGTGTTCTCTTGGGCACGTACCTAGCAGTGGAATTGCTAGATTATGATTGTAGGGTTTCCATATATTCAACGTTAGTAGACTACCAGTTCCCCAAAGTGGTTGGATCATTTTACACTTTCTTCATCACAGCATAATAGTTCTAGGTGATCCACATTCTCACCATCACTTGGTATAATCTGTAATGTTTTTGTTTTCTTTTCTCTTGCCTTTTTTTTTTTTTTTGGCATTCTGGTGGGTGTCTAGAGGTACCACATTATGGTTTAATTTGCATCTTCCAAATGATGAATGAAATTGAGCACCTTTGCACACATACATTGGCCACTTGGGTATTCTCTTTTGTAAACTGTCTACTCAAAGTTTTTGTATATTTAAAAAATTTTGTTACTTAATTTTGCTTATTGATTCAAATATTTAAGGTTTTATATAAGATGGGAGTTGAAGAGTTGCCCATGCTTTGATGGGCTTTTCTACCACTTTACAACAGCTACAAGTGTCTCTAGTTATCACTACTAGTATCTCAGATTGTCAGACATTTCTCCAAGCAATTTAGTTTTATTTAAAAAAAATATATCCTATAGTACTTTGAGAAGTAAAGCATGCAGAGTTGGAAACCTGGTTTGGTTGTTATAGCTCTGTGATCATATGAAGGTCTTGGTATCCTCGTCTGAAAAATAAAAAGGTTGGATTTGAGATCCGGCAAATCTAAGATTCTGTAAAATATAAATAAAGTCTGTAGTTTGGAGAGGTGAGGAACAGGGAGAAAAGGAGGTTATAAACTGAATCAACTTCCACAAAGTTGATAATCCCCGCTCTTACATTAAAAAGACACCAAACATTCCAACCTTAATTTCATATTCCATGTCTTAAATTTTACCTGAAGTGTGAGTTTTCCACGTTAAAAGGAGGAGAAATTTTGTTTCAAAAACAAAAATCTTTTATCTCTATTTATCCTTCTCCTCTCTAGAAATGTTTCTTTTATGGAAAACAGTACCTGGATAAGGATTGACCAAAATAAGGAACAAAACTTCTCTCTGGTTTCTTGAGTGTTTATGGGCCTGAAGTAGACCTAAAATACTTGTTATCTTTCATGGCCCAACCATAGATCCTGTGCCAAGACCAGCCTATTGCATCACCCTCTTTTTTGTATACTTTGTACAAGTACACAAAAAGTGTACACTCTGTACACACAAAGGTCTGTGTACAGACCTTTTTAAGCCTTCTATGGTAAATGGGTGACACCAGCCTGAAATCCACATCTCCTCTCTTCCCCTCCTCCCTTAGCTCCAGCTGCTTGATGATAAACTCTGTAGCAGCTCCACCCTAACTACAAGCTTACAGAAAAACAAACAAACATTTAAAAACATCTTCACAACCTCACAGAAATGAAAGGTTTCATACAAGATACAAAAAGACCTAAGCATACAAGAAATGATTAATAAATTAGACAACATTAAACTTGACAACTTGTGTTCATCAAAAGACTCCATCAAGAGAATGAAAAGGCAAGGCACATAGTGGGGAAAGATATTTGATACATGTATAACAAAGGATTTTTATCCAGATTATATAAGAAAATGATCTTATAAATCAATGAGAAAAATACAGACAATCCAGTTTAAAAATGGGCAATAGTTCTAAACAAATACTTTTTAAAAAGAGGATAAATAAATTTATAAACAAATACAACCTTCTTAGTGATCAGAAAAATGCATATTAACTCTTCAAGGAGATACCTCTATATGCACACCAGACTAGTTAGTATGTAAACATAACACAATATTGAACGTAGGAGAGGGTATGGAACAATATAAAATCTCATATGTTGTTAGTGGAAGTGTAAATCAGAATACCCACATTAAAAAAAATCAATTCGGCAGTATACACTATAGTTTAAGATATATAAATAAGTTGTGATTCAGTCATTGTACTATGAAGTACACAGCCTACAGAACAGCATATGCATGTGTACTTCTTTGTAGGTATGCTCTTCTTAAAAAGCAAAAGTCTAGAAACAACCTAAACATCTGTCGATGGTACAGAGTTTGGGTAAATCATTATTATCTTCTAATGGTAGCATACTATACAACAATGAAAATGAATGACTCAAGTTATATGGAACAAGATGCATGAATCTTTAAAACATGATACTGACCAAAAAAAAAAAAAAAAAAAAAAAAAAAAAAAAGCAAATGCAAAAGAGGGCATACTATCTGTTTCCATTGACATAAAATTCAAAAAGAGGCAAACTACACTATATTATTTAGAATTATTAAAATATGAAGAAAAGCATAGAAGTGATTGCCTAAATAGAACAGTGGTAACCTCTGGGGGAGGAAGGAGGAGGAGGAGATAGGTGTGTGGTTTCTGGACTTCAGGCAACATTCTGATTGTTGACTTGGTGGTAGTTCATATAGGAACTTTTATACATAGGTTTTATTTCACAATGTAAAAGATAAAATAACATGTGTCATGTCTGGCACACAGTAAGTGCTCAATAAATATCAGTTATTATCATAAATACATAATATACGAATTTTACTTTTATTATCCATTGCACGTTACAAAGTGTTTTTATGAAAATCACCTCTTTTTAACCCAGACATTGTCATGATTCCTATTTCACAGATAAGAAAACATAGCTTAGTCTTGACACACATACACACACACACAACAACAACAACAACAACAACCAGGAAGGAGCACAGCTGGAACCACTGCTCTGGTCTTCAGGTTTCAAACCCTATTGCTGTTTACTAGACTCTCATTTACCCTGTTAGTTAATGGAGGGGAATGAACCAAGAATCTAAGGATCCAAAACCTGACCCGTAGCTAATATTGTTTAACTGTGCAAATGGAGTCAAATTTCTTGATGTTTGTGTGTGCCCTGTTTTTCCCATCTGTCAAAGGGACATGACATACAACTGTCATAGAACAACCCTGCATAGAACTGTGTGAAGAGAAGCTGAGATAAGGCAAAATGTTTTGAAATGTGTAAAATGCTATATTCAGTGAGTGTTATTTTGAATAACAAAGCTCTATGCTTTGAGCCTGAGCTGACTTAAACAGTGAGTGTTAAAGCAGCATTGCTGTTAGTAGTCTCTTTCCCCTCCTCTCAGTGCTCCCACCCCCACCCCCACCAAATAAGTATATGATAACAAAATTAATCTAATTGGAAGACTTGGACATGGGGTCATTTGTGACCAAGCTGCCTGTCCCCAACACAGCCCAAAGAGAACTGGGAGCAGCAGAAAGCGACATCTTTTCTTCACTGAAAGTTGTTACAAAACACCTTCTCACTGCATCAGTCTGAGAAAGGTTAAAGTGCATGGTGTGGGAAATTAAACTTATTCTCAGCCTGCTTTAACAGAAAACAATCTCTAGGGCTATCTCGTATGTCTTCTGACAGAGGGGCATCATTTGGGAAGATTACGTCTGTTATCAAGGAAAGCAATGAACTTTCCATTTACATTGGACTTTTATAATCTGATGAGAGAAAAGGTACATTTATCTAGTCTTTTAAAAGGGAAAAGGAAACTCTACAAATCTGTCCATTATACCTGCTGAGAATCTAAAGTGAGGTCAAGACAAAAGCAGATTACTTTTGATAGTGTTAATAAGAGTTTATTGCAAAGCCTGCAGGCCAGATCTCCCTCCGTGGATTTCTGAATGGCTTTGGGAGCTGGGCTATTCTTAGAGTAATGAGAAAGAGCCTTATCACACACCATAGGAAATTCAAAGATCCCTAAGGCTTCAAAAGTCTTATTGATGCACTTTCGTAGAACTAAAAGCCAGGGTGGTTTCTCATCACAAATACCTGTCCAATGTGGGGAACATAGGAGGAACCTTAAGAGGTGCAGACATGCAGCTCTCAATATGGCATTTTAATAACAGTTTCCAAAAGGACTTTCATGTGACTGAGACTGTCTCCATGACTAAAAATCATGTTCTGAGGCACTATTAGCAATAGTAGTATTAGTGAGTTAGAAGTATTGGTTACAACCATCAGAGGCTGACTTTGGCTTATTTAGGTAATGGGAAATACACTAAGAAAATATTGAGGGTTTAAATAATGAGTGGCTGGTTGGGTTTTAGAGGAAGTAAGTGCTAAGAGAGTGACAGAACAGGAAGCAAGAGGCACAGCAATAGTCTCTTGTCTGGAAAATCCTAGTCATGGTACCACGTGTATCATGTATGACCGGCAGTTCCCGTGTTCTTGAGTCATGGCTCAAGGTTTAAAGTCTTAGGAAAGACCATATGATTGTCTAATCTTGGTTCATAGGAAGCCTCCCTCATCCGCCAAATAAACCTACATAGGAGAGAAGAAAGATGGAATATGGCCCTAATCAGCTTCAAAACTGAGCACTGGGTACTTGAATTTCCTTTCACACCAAGACTACACATGGGCTCTTAGAGAAAAAAAAAAAAAAAAGATGCTGTAATGGTCATTTTTTTTCTTCAATCATGTGATAACAAACATTCCAAACTCCAATGCCTTATAGCAACAAACATTTCTTTTTCTTGTCCATGGTTCCGTGAGTAGACTAGGATGGCATTGCCTCAGATGGAAAACTGGCTGGGGTTGCTCCAGGCCACAGATCAGGTCCACATCTGCTCCACATCTTTCCATGAACCAGTGGCTACCACAAGCATGTCCTTCTCATGGAAACTCACAAGAGCAGAAAAGGGTAAGCCTCTGCTTGCCTTACATCTGCTCACAATCCTTTGTTCAAAGTCCATCTCATATTCAACCCGAATTCAGTGGGGCAGCCAAATGTAATCCACCCCAAAAGGAAGGAGGAAGGAAGCGAATAATGTTGATAATGATAATTCAATCAATCTAACACAGATGCTAAGCACTCATCCTCCATACATAAGTCCTAACTACCTCACTGACAACTCCCTAAAACCTCCATTTTGTATCTGATCCAAATCTCCAGATGAAAATTCATGAAAAAGATCTCGGTCACTGTTGCTGGAGGATACATATTAATTGTATCTACATGTGTCTCTCAGATCTCAGTCCCACATTCTTGGGTAATTATAAGCATGCTTTATTTTCACTCTTAGGTAACGAATGCCTTGGGGCAAAGCATATGTCTTTTTGAGGATTCTTGCAGATGTTTGGCTTGTAGTTGTTTTCCTTGAATTGCTGGTGAATGAAACAGTGGGGGCTTGTTGGACTTTACCAGTCACTGCTCTGATAGGGCTCACCAGTCTCAGAGGAGGGTAGGCATGGATAGCCCAAGGCAGAGCCAGTGGTGGAGATCAAGGTTTCTTTAGACTTAACACCCAGTTTTCATGTACCACAGCATGCAGGAAAGACAAGTTATTTACCTTTCAAAACCCTCACCTCTTGACTCTGACCACTACCAGTCAAGGCTGAAGGCACTATATACATGAAGGGGATGCCTAAACCCACTTTTAACGACTTGCTTCAGACTTCATCTCCTTTGTACTTCTATCTCATTATTGTCATTGTTGTCTCTAAATGGCTTGCTCTTTCTTTAAGGCACGTAGCAGGCTTTCAATTAATTAATGGTAACCATGAATAATATTCTGTGCTAGGTACTAAGCTAAGCATTTAATGTGAACTAATATAATTAGTCTTCACAATACCTCCATTAGGCAAGAACTATTCCATTGTGATCACTTGACTTGAAAACTCAGACTGACCTTTTTTTTTGTTTTGCACTACTTACCCTGTTGGAAATATATAATAGTGTGAGTGTTGGAAGTGCAAATTCAGGAACCAGACAGCTTGAGCTTAAACCCTGCTCCCAATCCTTACATCTGTGTGATCTTAGACAAGCTACTTGTATTCTATGCCTCAGTTTCCTTTTCTACACAGAGATTGTAATAGTACTTACGTTATAACAGTGTTGTGAGTACTGAATAGGCAAAAGCACCCAGAACAATGTCTGAAAGCATTTGATAAATGTTTGGAAAGGCCATCAGCCCTCCATCTACCTACTCAGCTTGTCACTTTATGATACAGGCTCCCCCATCCAGAAGGGACTCTTATTCTGGCTATGTAGACTAGGGTGGTTTTGTGTAGTGGCCCATCTCAGCAAGAAGGCTGACATTCACCCCCACCTTGATAAAAAGAACAAAATCCCTTAGCATCTCCTTTGTGTTTTCCCCTCACATTAGAGTATTTTTGTTCATTCTCCTTCATCAGCACCTGTCTAGAGAATAGCTAGCTTTCGATTATGGATTTGATGGCTTAAGACAGTTATTTATTTATTTTTTTTATTATGAGCTTGATTGCTTAGAATTTTTGTTCTTAATTTTGGACATTTATATCTCATTTTCTTTATGAGAAAATCTAGAAATTATAGTTTTAATGTTGTAGTAAGTAATATTAAAATAAATAGAAAGCCAAGAATTGGGGAATTAAAACACCTAATAATTGGATTGGAGAAATATAAAAACGTTGGATTCAGTGAACCAGCACCAGTCTAATTTAAATGTCTAATTAAAAGTTATTTGGAGGCACAGCATACACAAACTCCATTGCAGTCTTCTAAGGCTGGAAAGGAAGCCTGGTAACCAGAAGCAAATTTAGAACTGCATGAAGAAATGGGAATGGACTGTAATCTTTAAGCAGAGTATTCCATTTTAATCAAGGCATGTCCTACTCTACATTCCATTACCACTTCATTAAAAGATGCTGTCCCCGGTGCTGAAACTGCTGTTAGTTGTTTAACAGCAGAGCAACCATGCTTCAAGTCAGGAAAGGAAGTGGCAATGCCTGGCTGAAGGAAGAAGCTTTGTTGGCTGGAGCACTATTTATCCAAAGTTGCCTGAGAGCTACTGAGGAAGAAAAAGAAGAAGGTTTGTGATTAGCCAAGCTTAGATTAGAACTGATTTGACAAGAACAAGCCTGCCAGTCTACAAGCTGATTCATACAGAGGGCTATTCATAGCAGAGGGCTATTTAGCACATTGTCAAATATGACATTCTAAAAATGCAGTATGATCGTTGGTACAAATAACTAATGAACAGTGACATATTTAGATTGCCTGCACAGAGGTAGATGGGTGTGTACAGTTAGGCAAAAAAGAAGTCCATCACCATATGGAGGGGAAAGAAAATAAAAACAAAAACAGAAAATGTCCAAAGTAAAATTCTAAAACTGGGTTTGTTTTCAGGGGTTGTCAATTCTGTCACTATCAACTTGCCACTATCACCTTTGTCCATCAGTTTTCTAATCTTTAATATGGAATAATAATTGTGCCTACTTTGCAGCCTTGTGAGAATTAAATTGAGATTAAATGGGTTAAGATATGTAATGCAATTAGGATAGTGTCCAGAAAAGAAGTAAGCTCTCAATAAATATTGGTTGTTATCATTATTAATATTATTATTGACTGGTATTTTTCTCCACTAAGGAAGTGTGAGATATAATCATTTGTATAGCATCATTAAACTAAACCTAAGTGTTAAGCTGAACCCCATTTACAGTGTTAGTTAAATGGTGCCTCCGCTTCCAGAGGACAGAATTTCTTTCCCTAAAGATGTTTCCTATGTTTAAGAGGTCAAAAATGAACTGCATTCTCTGAAACACCACTCACTTTTTCCTTTCCTCCTATTTTCTTATGTCATCAGTTTAGTTTGTTCATTTGTCCATTCATGCATGTTGGAAAGCTCCTTTAATGAACCAGGCATTGTGCTAGACTAAATTACTAAGAGATGTCAATTAAGGAACTTAAAGATTCTCTGTCATGAATGAAAAGAGCTACCATAAGATACAACAATCTACAGTATACTTGTACATTAACACACACACACACACACACACACATTAAACTTGTTACATTATCTCCATGTTACAGATGAGGAAACTGAGGCTTAGAGGAGGGTGGATCTGCTTCGAGCACTCTGCTTTAAGGACTCAATGAAGATACCGCAATGTCCGATCTATACTGACACTCCACTGCAGAACAGCCCGTTCAAGGAAGTGTGAGCTTCTTTTCCCATCTCCCCTCTTCTTTGGACTCTAGGAAGGAAATAGTTCAGGGAAATGGTGTGACTTCAGGTCCAAGACTTACCCATGAAGGACAAAAATCACAGCTCCTCCCCTTTCCCCCATGAGACAGTCTGTCAATAGAGTGTGAACTAAGAAAAATCTCTGCAGTCAAAATGGGGTGAACACGGCAGATGAATTACCTCTTGTCTTTAGTTCCACTTCCTCTCCTAATGAATAAATGAGTAAATCAATAGATCCCTGCATCCTGTGTGCCTTTTTTTCTTTTTACTCGAAGCAAGTGTTGTTTTCGTTGTTTTTTTTTAAACTAAGCAACCTAAACAACCAGAGGCCATTTTCACAGTTTACCATCTAAAAAAACAGTAGTGGTAATTAAAACAATCTGGGGCTAGGGGGAAATGGAAGGGAAATCTGTCACTGCTGAGACAGGAAAAAAAAAGTGTTCTGGGGAATGGGGAATGAAGCAGAAACACTGACAATTTGTTAGATCTAACCCCAGACTGACATGCAGTGAAAGGGTGAGACAGAAATTGTTGCTGGGGGAAATGTCACCTTTACGTGAGAAGTCCATGGAAAAACTGGAAAGGTGCCCACGGTTTCCATCCTCTGTCAGGGCCAGGAAGGAACTGAATGTCTTTGGCACAAATGGGAATCTGCTACTCTGTAGTCATCTGCATAGACTAGCTTGAGAAAGAAATGACTGTGTCCACTCTATTCACACCATGTCATCTTAACATCAAGGGTTAAAAAAAGTCAACCCATACCCCAACTTTACCGTACTTTAAATTTAATGTTAACTTATTTTAAGAATATTGCAAGTCTTTTGGAGTCATGGTTAGTTTCCTTTCTTTTGTTCTAAAGTATTTCACCAAACCCCATCCCACTGACTGAATCCTTTTAGCCCCCTAAAGGGGGTGAGATTGTTCAGTATCTTTCCACCTCCAGCTGAAGGTAAAACCCCCTAAGGCAAAACCAGCAAGAACAACCCTGCAATACATCTGACCTCATGCTATTCCTGATCTATTTTGCAGGAAAGTGTTTCCAGTCAGGTATATAAACCATGAAATCCAGTCAAGAACTTTTGGTGCTCTTTATCTCATATAGCTGCAGTCTTATGGAAACAAATATGCCAGAGATTTGTAAATTCCCACACAATAGGAGAAACGATCATTGGACTTGAAACAAATCTGCTAACCTCATTTCTCTTGCCATGTTGGTAAAGGACATAGGTTGGCTCATATAACAACAACGATAATAACTAACCACTGTAAGGTTCTGTTCTTCATGGTAAATGTCATTATTTTAATCCTCAGTGCAACCTTGTGAAGTAAAACACTTGTTACCCTCACTTCACAAACAAGAACACACAAACACATTGATTTGAAATGGCAGGTCACATTGAATGCTTTGGGAAAATAAAGAAGAAACAAACAACTAAAATTAAATCTTCCTTCTGACTGTATTTCCAAAATTTAAATCATCTGATTTATCATTACAAAAATATAAGTATAGCATGGATTGCAGCTACTTGTATATCAAATCAGCATTTTCCAGTATTTAGAAATTTATTGGGTTTTAGCCAATCTATTTCCATTTTAAATCATTGTTGGAGAACAACAATTCTAGTCATCAGAAAACCTTCTTAATGGCATTGTTAGATGTGGACATTGGGAAACAGAAAATATTATGGTATTGAGCTGGAAGGATATGCATGTAAGAAGTAAACGTGGTAATAATCTCTGGGGAAATGGGAGATGAGATTGTATATTCTTCTTTTCCCATGTATTTCCTTTTTTTATTATTAAAGAAAAATGCAAGACTAAAGAAAATAAAGAATAATGCAGGAGGGTGTTAACTTTTCCAAGGAGTTATATCTACTTCTCAATAATGAGTTTATTTTACCTTTAACTCTAAAGTCTGCAGTAAGTGCCTACTAAGATGAATCTCTTGATCTTTGCTTCCTCTCCTTAACTGCTCTCTCTGATGATTTAGAAATGATCTGTTGTCACCATGGTTACTACCCAACTTCAGAATTCTTGAAAAACATATGCTACTCCAAATCACCAATTATTTAATAGATAACTTGAGTAGCCCTGTAACTATTATATTCACTGAATTTATGATTTAAAAAACTTCCAGAAAAGATATCTGTAAATAATTTTGAAAAATAATATAGGATGAGGAATCAGTTTCCCTGATTTCAAGACTTAATCATGCACCCACAGTAATCAAGACTATGTAGTATTGGCAGAGAGATAGGCACATAGATCAGTGGAAGAGAACAGAGCACTCAGAAATAGAACCACAGAAATATCTTCAACGGATTTTTTGACAAAAGTGCAAAAACAATTCAATGGAGGAAAAATAGCTTTTTCTATATATGATGATGGAATAAGTAAAATAGACATCTATAGGCACATGTACAAAAAGAATCTCTGTGTAAGTCTCCCACTTTGCACAAAAGTTAACTCAAAATCTGTCATGGACTTAAACATAAAACATAAAATGACAAAACAAACAAACAAAAATAAGATAAAATCTTCCAAACCCAGGCAAAAAGCAGTTAGAATTGACATTAAAAATATGATCAGTAAAAGGAAAGAATGGTAAATTAGACTTCATCAAGATTAAAAATTGTTGCTATGTAAAAGACTCTATTAAGACAATAAAAAGACAAACTATAAACTGAGAAAATATTTGCAATTCATATATCTGACAAAAGACTTTTATCTAGAATATATAAAGAACTCACAAAACTCAACAGAAAAAAAATCCAATTAGAAAATGGGCAAAAGACATAAAAGACATTTCACTGAAGAAGATATGCAGACGGCAAATGGGCACATGTAAGTAGGTTCAATATCATCAGCCATTAGGGAATGCAAATTAAAATCACAATGAGATATTGCTACACACCTATCAGAATGGCTAAGAAAAGAAGTGACAACAACTCTAACATGCTGCTTAGAATGTGGAGATACTGGATTACTCACACACTGGTGGCAGGAATGTAGAATGGTACACCTGAGTAGCTCAGTCAGTTGAGCGTCCAACTCTTCATTTCAGCTCAGGTCATGATCCCAGGGTCATGGGACCCAACCCTGCAGTGGGCTCTGTGCTGAGCATGGAACCTGCTTGAAATTCTCTTTTCCTCTCCCTCTGTCCCTCTCCCCCACTCATGCTCTCTCTTTTTCTCTCAAATTAAAAAATAAATAAATAATAAAAACGCTTTAAATAAATGAATGAATAAATTAAATAAATAGTACAGCCACACTAAAAAACAATTGTCGATTTCTTTAAAAACTAAGCGTGCAACTGTTGTACAATCTAGAAATTGCATTCTTAGGCATATATCCCACAGAAATGAAAGCATGTTCACAAAAACAAACAAACACACAAACAAACCTATAAATGAATGTTTATAACAGTTTTATTCATGGTAGCCAAAGAGCACAAACAACTCAGATGTCTTTCAAAGGGTGAGTGGTTAAACAAAGTGTGGGACATCTATTCAATGATTGCCAATCACCAATAACAGGGAAAAAACTATGGATGCACTCAGTAATATAAGTTAATTTCCACAGAAGTATGCTAAGTGAAAAAGCAAGTCCCAAAAGTTTACAATATTCTATATGATTCCATTTATATTATATTCTTGAAATTATAGACATGGAACACAGAATAGTCATTGTCAAGGGTTAAGGAGGAAGGGGAGGCAGGAGGGAAGCAGGTGTGGCTATAAAAGGGCAAAATCAGGGATCCTTTATGGATACCTTATGAGGTATTTTGACTGTGTCCATGTCAATATCTTGGTTATGATATTTGACTTTGGTTTTGTAAGACATTGCCACTGGAGAAAACTGAGTAAAGGATATGTTGGATTGCTGTGTATTACTTCTTATAGGTACACGTGCATCTACATTTATCTCAAAACAAAAAATGCAATTAAAAAAAGTCAACATGAGCTTGTTAGTCGTAGTTCCATAGCTAGCCTTCAAAATGTATATGTTCACTTCTACCAAATAAGCTGTCAGCGGAAGCTGCTTCTGTAAGTTCACTTGGCACACAAAACAGATATTCTGCCATCTGTACATACACCATCCTTCAGGCTGCCCACACTCTGGTCTTCCTTCCAAACCCAGAAGGCTCTGACTCACCACTTTATTTTGATCTTTCCCTCATCCTAAATATATATACAAATGCTAAGTCATATATACATACATACAAATGCTAAGTCATCACAATTCCTATTTTCCCTTGAAATAAAGTTTTAAATCATCATTACACCACTGCCAAATACCGAGTAACGACAACAGCACATATGCCACAACAGATGGCTCATGAGTTGTGGTTTTTACCCCCAAAGTTCTTCAGCCTAGTAAACCTATCAGTAAGCATGTTCCAAATAAGTATTGTAGAATAGAGAGAAAAAGGCAGCACGTTTGGGTTGGGAGGGTAATGGGATCTCAGAAAATGGAGGAATAACATTCTGGAAAGTTCCAACCAAGGACCAGTATTGTAGCATCCATCTTATGGCTCAAGAATCCTTAGTTTTCGTTTTGGGGGTGTCTTTGTTGTTGTTTTGTGTGTGTGTGTGTGTGTGTGATAAAAAAGACCTCAAACACTATTGAGAATCAAATGACAATTTTGGAGACTGTCCCCCCTTCAAAGTACAAGCATTTGTCAATTGATTGAAAAATATGATCACTGCTGAAACTATTTTTTCTGACCTGACTGTTTTAGAGAATGCTCAAATATTCAAGATATTCAAGTCCAAATCAGTAAGTCAAATGCATCTCTGAAACTTGGAGCCTGTGATTGCCAGATTAAATGCCAGGATCTTTAGGGACACTTGCTAATAATAAATATCTCCACTTTATTGTTTTTTTCCTGTATTCAAATTGCTGATCTTCCTAACTTATTTAGATGCACTGAACATGCATTAGGCTTAGTAAGTGATGTCTTCGCAATGCATCATGTATTAGTCAGCTATTGACACAATTATGTTGCATAACCAACCATCTCAAACTGAGTGGCTTATAACAACTAGCATTTGTTTTCATGCTCACTGGTCTGTAGACCAGCACCTGGGCTGCTCTGAACTTTACTCAGCCAGGTAGCTTTGCTTCAGTCTACACATCTGCTAGACTAGGCTTGGCTTGGGTTTGGGTCTGATCCAAGTGTCTCTTGTATCCTTGATGAAAGAATTCTTAGGAAAGGTCTAATGGCAAATGACAGAAAGAATAAAAGTAAGGCAAACCATCAAAGCCCAGTTAAAGCCTCCACTTGCCACACAAGTCTAACATTCCTTTGGCCAAAGCAAGTCACGTAATGGCTTCCTGCATCAAATGCTCACAGTAGGAGAGGGAAGGGAATACTTGATGTACACTAATCCAATATTTCACACACCACACACTTCTTTCTAGTATTTCCATAAGGCAACAAAGATGCTCTAGTGATATTTCACCATACTCAAATGCCGAAACCAACTGGTCAAAAAAATACAGCTACACTAAGATCAAGTCTCAGTGTCCAAGTCATGATTATCAAAAATGTCTCTGAGCATTGCCAGATATTCCTTTGGGGTCAAAATTGCCAGAATTTATAACCACTATTTAAATTTTTTTTAATGTTTATTATTTTTGAGAGAGAGAGAAAGAGAGACAGAGACAGAGACCAAGCAGGGAAAGGGCAGAGAGAGAGGGAGGCACAGAATCAGAAGCAGGCTCCAGGTTCTGAGCTGTCAGCACAGAGCCCAATGTGGGGCTCGAACTCACAGACTGTGAGATCATGACCTGAGCCGTAGTCAGCTGCCCAACCGACTGAGCCACCCAGGCAGCCCTATAACCACTATTTTAGTGAAATAATCAAACATTCAACATATGATAAACATTGTTAATTGCCAAGTAGAAAATGTCAGTAATACAATATTTTTCTACATCAATATAAATAAATTTTCATTTAAATAAACTTGATTCAGTCCTTTTATATAGCAGGCATTAGATAATCACCCTCAAATCCCTATAACCACTCTGCCAGGTAGGTGTCATTATTTAAAGCAACTGATACTAAATTGAGCTGCACTTAAGTGAATTGTGCAAAGACTGAAAGATAAAAAGAGACAAAATGAAAATTTTTAAAAATGATTTAGCTGTATCTTTATTATAGGAATACCACAGCATTTCTACTTTGAAATGAGTAGGTGAAAATTTCATTTATATTGTGGGGTTTTGTATATACCCATGAAATTGTCACTACAATCTATGCCATAAACATACACATCACCTCCAAAATTTCCTACAACTTTCTTGATTTATTATTATTATTTTTGTGATAAGAACAATTAATATGATATCACTTATATGAGGAATCTAAAATAGTCAAATTCTTTTTTTAAATTATTTTTAAATTTATGTTTTTATTTTGAGAGACAGAGCATGAGAGAGATAGCAGAGAAGGGTCAGAAAGAGGGAGAGACAGAACCCTAAGCAGGCTTTATGTTGCTAGCACAGACCCTTGATATGGGGCCGAACCAACGAACTGTGAGATCATGACCTGAGCTGATTGAGAATTAGATGCTTAACTGATGGAGCCACCCAGGCGCCCCTAAAATAGTCAAATTCTTAGAACAGAAAGTAGAATGGTAGTTTCTAGGGTCTTCGGGGAGAGGGAAACAGAGAGGTATTTGTCAAAGGGTACAAAGTTTTAGTTATGCAAGATGAGTAAATTCTAGAGATCTACTGTACAGCATAATGCCTATTGTTAACAATACTGTAGGATACTTAAAAATTTGTTCAAAGGGCATATCTTAGGTTAAAAGTGAGATGTGAACTGAAAATCCCCAACTTAAAATCAGTTTTAAGTAATAACACATATTGTTATACCACCATTAAGAATTCCTGATTATGCATTTCATCCTGCTTTATTAGGTATTTATTTTATATTAAAATTTGTGGTAACCAAAGACTTAATAGAAAATTAACTAATATCATTGTAATGTTTTAATGGAGGATGTTTTATTATTCACAAGCACTAAATGATAAATTACTCGTAACGTCTCCAACCACTAAGAACAGTAGTTAAATCATATGCATATTGTATGTATATATTGTTATGGTCATATATACTTTTGTTCCTATCAACTATACCCACAATCATCATTATCAAAAGCATAATCTTCGGTGTGTCTAAGGTAGCTCAGTAGGTTAAGCATCCAACTTTGGATCAGGTCATGATCTCATGGTTCGTGGGTTCAAGTCTTGCTTCAGGCTCTGTGCTGATAGCTTGGAGCCTAGAGCCTGCGTCAGATTCTGTGTCTCCTTCTTTCCCTGCCCCTCTCCTGCTCAGGCTCTGTTTCTCTCAAAAATAAATAAACATTAAAAAAATATTTTTTAAAAAAGTATAATCTTCAAGTGGAAGTAGTACCAATTTGCCTTTTCTAGGTAATTTATAGAAACCTCCGTTCTTACTATTTCACTGGCCATTCACCTAGAATGCTCTTCCCCAGATCTTTTTTCAGGCTCTGCTCCAATGCTACTTCCTCTGAGAAACCCTTCCTGACCATCCTATGAGAAAAAGCAACTCCTAAGGCTTTATTCATTTTCCTTGCTTGGTTCCATATAGCACCTCTTAATAATTGACATAAAATTGCATATGTTTTTTGCTCTTTTATTTATTAACTGTGTCTTCCACTAGAATGTAAGCTCTATACAGACAGGAACTATGGTTTGTTCATTCCCCTATCTCCAGGACCTATAAAAGTACATTGTAGGTCTTCAAATATTTGGTGAGTAACTGAATAAATAAAACCTAATTTTTAACTAGGGACTTAAAGATTTTTGAGGTTTACCTAAGTTTTTTCCTAAGTGCCCCAACTACCCCATCACTACAACCCACACATACTCTAGAGATTCCAGAAGTTCCCCGAAGACTTCTGAGAATTTCTGAAGTTTTATATTCTAGGACCCCTTTAGTTCTGGCTGCCTGCTTTCTTGATTTATTAATCATCTTGCCATCCTATGCATTCCATCTTTGTCCCAGTAAAAACCTTCTTGCATAAGGCAACTCATGTATTTAGTAAACTTTATTGGAGATTTATGGACAATAAAAAGAAGAGGATTTTAGATATGATGAAGAAAACTTTGAGGTAAACATCAAGCATTCTTCTTTAAAAGCCTTCTGTTGCCACCGCATAGGGGTTTTCCATGGATATGCTACTCTCTGAGTTTCCTTAGCCCAATAGCGACTTCTTGGTCCCGGCTTTACTCCATGCGTCCTCTTCATTTCATGCTCACCCAAGGTAGAAACAAACTCCTCTCCATCTCACACAGAGCAATTCAGTCTTCTCTTTTCTTGCTTTAGATCTTTCTGGTCTCATGCTTCAGGGTCTTTTCTTCCATCCCCCCAATTTACGGGCATTTTCCTAAACAAAGATTCTTCTTTCTTTCTAAGAAAAGAAATGTGTGATGCCAGATGTTAAGATGGTACATCTGTTGCTTCCATAGCTATGAGAGACTCTAATATTCCACATGGACACCAAATATTACTTCTGAATAACTATTATATATTGCCCTTATATATGCTAACATTTTTCCATAGTTATACATACCAATATACACATGGATATATATATATATATATACATATATATATATATTACATATTATATATGCTATTATAATTCATAATCAAATTATCAGAAAGTATTACTAAATTGACATGAATTCACAGCATCTTTTGGTCATTGGGTATTTCACCAATCAATCAGTTCTAAAAGATCAACTTTAATTAGGTAGATGTCTGTAAGCCTTTCTGATGTTAGAAAGAGTTTCCTCACACTTTAAAAGACTGATAATTCATTGCCTATCCAATATCAATTTTTCAAATGGAACCTAAAAATTAAGATTTGAAAGGGACAAAGGCAGCCATCCTTGTAGATTCTTTTCATGCTTGTCAAGTATTTTCATCAGAGAAATTGCCACAGGGATGGAGAAAAACACAAGGACTGTTCATTTATCTAAATTATATGGACACATTGTTAAATGAAAGAAGTTGCATACAAACCGATATTTAGCGTGTCATCTAAAAATAAGAATATGTTTGTATTATCACTTGGTTGTGAGACATAAGGTCTCACTTACCTGGAAGAAGAAGCCCATTGCTTGGTAGGACAGGAATACCTGAAACCTCAGATAGTTGTAGTGGTGCTGGTGGTAGGTAAAAAGACCGGTGCCTGCCATTTGTCTTGCACCTTGACCCCTCTGGTAAAATTGTCATCCAGGCCACCTGGATGCATTCTTGATTGCATTCTTGATTGCATTTCTAACAGTTGGAGGCCTCAAATGTGTCATGATGTTGCATCTACCACAATCTGCTGGGTCTTGAAAAAAGTTAGTAGTTATTACCCTGTCTCCTAAAATACTGCTTCTGATATCCCCAGTATCCTGGCATACTCCATTGAATTGCATCAGCCAGTACTTTGCAATGAAGTCAATTATATAATTTTAATCCTAGGTGCTAAGGTCAAACATGACATGCTAGTTGAATCTTTACTTAGTATAGGATGGCATGTTCTCCTTAGTTAGTATAAGAGTCTTGAGACCAATTCTTCAGGCCTAGATCAGATATTCTTGACCTATGAAAGGCACCTACAGATGCCATCTTCAGCCAACTTGCCACACTGCTTAAATCCAACAATGGAGAGAAGGACTACTGACTGCTTGACTCAAATGACTATATATGACACTTTCCACTGGGTGATGTCACTCCCCTGGGCTACTATTTCCATATGGTTCAACAGACCTCCCCTTACTGTTTCAGTTGAACATAATCTGAACCCAAGACAAAGGTAGTCATCTAGCCATTACAGATTTTCCTGCACCTCTTCTAAGACCTTACTTGTCCCTTCTGGCCCAAGTGTGAAGAAACAATCTTCTCAGAGTATGTTTGTCAGTTCAGGACCTCCAACAAGCAGACACCAAGAGTTAAAAGTATAAGAGAGTCACTGAGAGTAAAACCTGTGGCATGTAAAGGGATGAAAAGAAATCCTTCAGACCATGAAGCAGATATGAATCCAGAGAGTGAAGGGAAAGAAAGATTGTGTAGGAAATGGCACAGGCTGTGGTGTATCTCTAAGAAAGTTTCAGCCACCCAATGGGGAGCTCCAGTGCATAGAATGGCCATTGAATAGTCCAACGTTGAACAGCAAAGTCTAGGCCCTCGTACTTTCATGATGGTCACACACTGGCTTAGAGAAGCCCAGGAGCAGTATAGCCTCAGGTGAGACAATACAGGAGATCTTGAAAGTGCTACAGCTGGGCACTGACAGCTATCTGCATTGCTTGACACAGGTTCTTTCTTGAAGAGAAATCTGAGTGGTGCAAATCTATGGTTGCCTCAGGAGGAGACATAGCATACTACAACCTTGACCGTAGTCTAGTTCCTGGGTAAGGGATAACTGTGATGATGACAAAAATATAGAATTTGTCAAACATCTAGGCCAAGTAACCAAAAAGATTCTCCATGCCTCAAAGACCCAGAATTTTAGCCTAAATTCTAGGGTCATCTTAGAACAGAATCACTATTATGTGTTGGCCAATTAGTCTTATCCTAGACTAACACACTACCTGGAACTATATGCATCAACATCAGTGAGGAGTCAGAAGGTTCAGTGTCCCACATATGGGACACTAGGAAGAAGGGTTGTCTAGAGCTCTTAGCAACCTGGGACCTATCCTCTGGGCTGGGGCTGGGCTCTCTGAGACTTCACTGAGGGGAGCTTAAAGTTATATTCATGGCTTTAATTTTCCTATTCTTGTTCTAACCATCCTCCAGTGTCTTCTACAGTGATACCAGAGACTACCCTCATGAGCTTACAGGCTACAATTGTATGGGTTTCTGACACATCTACCCCTTGGGATAAGAGTGAACTGATAAGTGAAGTTTAAACTTTTTTCATAGCCTGTAGGCTAGCTTCTCAGAAAAGGTGATTATCCCCTCTAGGGCACTACAGAAAGTGTTAGTCTGAGGTAATTGATCCCCGAGAGGACTGTGATAATGCATTTGGTCCTGAGGACACTGAACTATTGTCACATAGCTGCAGTCACAGGATTTGTACTCTAGCCCAGCCCTCTGTTCATGCCAGGGGAGGGGAATCTTGCAGCCCACCAGCCAAGGGCTGGATTCCTGCTCCTCAAACCTAAGGATTTGCCTTTCTAGATCCCCTTCTGCCACCTCAGAGAGTGATAAGCAATGAGGACCACATATCTGCTAACTGCTTATGTTTCTATGATTTTCTTTCCCAATAAATTATTTTCCAGATGTCCTGTTATGTGTGCTCTCTGGTCATGTGCCCTTGTCTGCTAGGTAGCATCCTTTTGTTTATCAATACATAATGGAAGTACACACAAGAAATTGATAAAAATGGTAAACCAAGAGATATTAGAGATAACTGGTAGATGTAGACAGAAGCAGAAGCAAGACTTGTCAATGCACATATTTGATATCTGAACAATGTGAATGTCTTACCTAATTTTTAAAAAATAAAAATTGGGGGCACTTGGGTGGCTCAGTCAGTCTAATGTCTGACTCTTGATTTCAGTTCATGTCATGATCTCGCAGTTTGTGAGTTCAAGCCCCACGTTGGGCTCTGTGCTCACTGTGTGGAGTCTGCTTGGGATTCTTTCTCTCTCTTTCTCTGCCCCTCCCCTGCTTGTGTTCTTTCAAATAAATAAATAAATAAGACTTTAGTAATAAATGAATGAATAAATAAACAAACAAATAGATAAGTAAAATGAACATCGGAAGGAGAAAAGCTTAAATTAATAACTTCTAGAGAATAAATAAATTAAACTAATGCCACACAGTTTCCCCCTCTTGTACAAATTTTTTTACATGGACTTGAAAGTGACACTGACAGCCATAGACATGAAAATGCGCCATGTACAATGGAGAAAGCATCTCAGAAGTAAAATAATATCATGATAGAAAAGGCATAGTGCATATATTTTCTCAAATAATACATGAAGATGCAATTTTAGTTAAATATAAAGACATTTCTAAAATATAGAGAGGGAAATTATCTAAAAGTAAGAAGTATTTTGACTGCTTGAGAGTGGTAGGAACTATGCATCACACAGATGGTTCCCCCAATGAAGATTAAGAAGGTGTAATTCACATTTTTCTTCCCAGCCCTTCACAGCCTGGATGGGGAGACAACTAAATAGATAATCAAAATACAGTGTGATAGCATACATGAAAAATAATTCCAGATATATTGTTGATGTAAATATGAAAGGGAAAGCAAGAAAAGTTCTAGAGGAAAACATCCACAACAATCTTCTCTACCCCAGGGAAGAGAAAGTTTTCCAAAACAGAACAAAAACATAAAGACCATGGAGGAAGCAATTATCCAATATCCAATTGGATAATTATTCAATTATCCAATAAATTGGATAACATTAAAAATAAGAATTTCACCTCATGAAAAGACACAATTAAAAGATGAGAAGGTAAACCACATAGTGGAAAAATATATTTTCATCCCATGTACCTGAAAAGTCACTCCAGTAGATAAATGATCAAGAGACTTCAACTGACATCCACAAAAGAGGACACATACATAACCAATAAATATGTGTGAAGTAACAAAAGAAAATTGTAACCACAATGAAACACCACTGTACAATCACCAGAATGGCTAACCATTAGCAATGTCCATTGTTGCTAACCACTGCAAGTCCCCAAAATGGGGAACAATTGGAATGTACATGCACTGCTAGAGAGAAAAAATTGGTAAGATCATTTTGGAAAATGTTTGTCAGTGTCTATTAAAGCCAAACATGCACCTACTCCATAACTCCTAGACATGTACCCAAGAGAAATGAGTGCTTGTTTCTACCAAAAGATGGAAAAAAAAATGTTCATAGCACCATAGTTAAAATAACCAAAAACTGGAAACAGCACAAATGCTTAATAGTAAAATGGATACATAAATAGTGGGTCTATTAATTCAGTGGAATATTACACAGTAATGAAAATAAAATTATTATAACTACACACAACAACATGGAAAAATCTCACAGGCATACCCAGTAAAAGAAATCAGACATAAAATTAGAGGTACTGCATGGTTCCACTTATATGAAGTTCTACAGCAAGCAAAACTATGATAGTAAAAGTCAAATGACAATTACCTTTGGGAAGAAGGAAGTATATTGATTAAAAGGGAGTGTTAAGAGGGCTTCTGGGTTGGGGGTTATTTAAATTTCTTGGTCTGGGTGGTGATTTCATGGGTATATTAACTGCAGGATAAGTGTACTGTGCATTATGAGTGATGCAGTTTTCTGCATGACTGTTATATTTAAGGAAGTTTAAAAAAAAGTGCAATTCGGTCCTCTGATAGAATTCACGGAGGGAATGTGCAGGAGAAAGCTCCAACACTGGTTTAGGTAATTGGGAAATATTTCCTGGAAGGTCTACACTGAGCCCTGGAAGATGGATAGAAGTGATCTTGGTCAATAGCAGTGAGAATGTCCCAGAACAAAAAGCTGGAGGTGAAAGACATTGTGGTGCCTTCCAAGAACCATTACTATGTCTTAAGGCAGAAATACAGTGTTTTGGGGTTGTGAGGAAGGACAGAGAAGAGATGGGAATGTTCAGAGAATCCAGGTTATAGATTTGTGAGCCTTGTTAAGGAATTTGAACTTTGTTCTTTGAGCAAAGAAGAGTTGATTTTAAATAGGCAGTAATGTGATTAGATTTGCACTTAGAACCATGACTATAGCCACAATGGAGTATTGAGAATACAAGATTGGAGGCACTGGAAAATTCCAGGTTAAAAAAGAGACAGAAATGGAGGATATTAAGGGGGTGTTTTGACAATAGGCCTTGACAAATGATTGATTATGTATGAAAGACAAAGGAGTCTAAGGCAAATCCCAGGTCTTAGCCTGTGCCATTTCCTGAGAAGAGAACACAGGAATGTAAACAGTTTGTGTGGGAAAGATGGGGTTTATGGACCAGAGATAACTGATACTATTATGTGGGACAACACCATAGTGAGATTCTAAACACACCAAACAAGACTCTTATTTTTTTTTTATGGAATTTTACAAGTTCTCTTGGCAGTTTCCCATCAGCTATCTCATTTTGATCTTTCCATAGCTTCTAGTATGGTCAGCAGAGGTATTATCATTGCACATAGCAAAAACTCTCCTCCTCTCAGATATGTGCAGTCATTTAGAGTTGGCAAAGCACTGGTGTAGAGTAGCAAAGTGTGGATAAGCTCTAGCCTTATCTCTTTGGGACATGATACATCTCACTCCATGGTTGACCATGTAAAAAAGGTCAACCAAGGCAACACATTCCAAAATGCTTTTAAACGTGAAAGAAATACAAAAACGTCTCTATTATTATTACATCTAAAAAGCATCAGTAATCAAAAGCAAACCCCAAATGAACCATGAGTCATCTTCCTTGCCTTCCCATAGCCCTTGCTTTCTCTTCTCTCATAGTCATCTAAGCCAATCTGAGATTAGCCTTGGCCCTGGTGTGTGGAGCTGTGCTAATTTGCATGGCTTTTGAGGTCCAATTATTGATTTTCTATAAGGGGAGGCTATGTTTGGACAGGTGGGTGGCATGGCTATTTGTCCAACAGCATTATGAGGAACTCACTGACAGCTTTATCTCTTTGCCATGGACACCCAGACACAGGGTCTCATCAAACACTGGGGATGCTTTGGCATCCCATGCTTGATGTCTCCCATTACCCCACAGATCCACATTAAGGTGATGAATTCCTTGTCAACTCATTTTATTTATCACCTCTGAGGTGGGCTGTTAAAAACCACAATTGTCAAATTTCTCATATATCTGTCACAAGCCAAGTAGGAAAAGTCCACAAATAGCTGACATTTGAACATATTCCTTCTGGAAGAGACATAAATGAAAATTGCTTTTTCTCTAAGTTTAGCGTGAAATCAGATTTAAAACTAAATATTTTCCTACTTATAAACAGAAAAGAGTAAATTAAGCAGGAAATGTTAATATCATTGAAGTATTTTGTTATAGGTGATGGAGTGAGAGGGGAGATCTAGTTACAAATCATTTTGTCTGAAAAGAAATGTAAATAAATAAGATTCAAACAACTAAAATGGAAAATTAAAATGTCTAAGCACAAATGTCAAAATTTCAAAAATCTTAGTACCTATGGATAGGTCCTCTAAAGCAAAGAATCTGAGACTTACCATCAAAATTCATGTTATTTCTACATGTTTCTACCTGTTGTTTGAGTCCACACAGACATATGATACATGAAAGAACTTAAGGGAATTAATATTTTATCATCTGTCACCTGTAAACCTATAGCAGAAGCAAAATTAGAAGCAAAGACAGAGTTTCATCTGGAACTCAGCAATTGATAAATGTCAGATGTGGCTGATAGTTTCAGGAGACTTGGGACAGGACATGGAAAGAGATTGTCACCAGGTAGCCACTGATCAAAGGGAGGATGTACCCAAAGGAGAAACATGGCATTCCAAAGAGTAACTATCAACTTTCACTTGAAGGTGCCCAAGTACAGAATACACTACTATTCCATTATCTAGCTGGAAATGAGCCTAAATATTATCCAGGTTTGACTGTTCATTTTGCAGAGAAAGTGTCTGAAGATTGAGAGACTGAGAAACTGAGCAACAGTCACACAGCTGCTTTGGAACTCTGCTAAAATAGGAACTGGAGCTTCTTGGGTTGCCATTTGTTGATCTTTCTATTACCTGCACCTCATGCATTATATTCACTGACCCTATAAATCTTTATTGACCATTATATGTGATTAAGGTATTTTAATAGCTACCATGGGAATGACTTAACACTATCTGTTCTCATTTTGATCAAATAAATCAACTGGTCTTTACCAAACAGTCACTTGTTCACTGGGAATTTAATATCACCAAGACTCATGTATTAATTCATTAAGTCATTCATTCATTCATTCATGTCATACCTCTCCAAAAATACTTCTCTAGTCACACAAGCACCTTGGGTGAGCATCCCTTCCATAATACACACCTGTATTTTCTGGTATGGCTGCTCTTGGGAACTCTTTCTGGCACCTCCTACCCTCAAACACACAACAGGTTGGCTTCTGTATCCTCTATGGAGACAGAGCTATTTCCCAGCAGTCTTCATGAGGCTTTGATGTTTTATTTATTTATTTATTTATTTATTTATTTATTTTAATTTTTTTAATGTTTATTCATTTTTGAGAGAGAGAGAGAGAGAGAGAGAGAGAGAGAGAGAGAGAGGTGAGCAGGGGAGGAGTAGAGACAGAGGGAGACACAGACTTTGAAGTAGACTCCAGACTCTGAGTTGTCAGCACAGAACCCAATGCTGGGCTTGAACCCACAAACCCTGAGATTGACCTGAGCTGAAGTCAGAGGCTCAACCAGCTGAGCTGCCCAGGTGCCCCTGATGTTTTAAGTTGAGTATCATTCAGTGATGTTTTATCCTTCATAGTTGTTCCCATGTGCAGCCACCTCTCAGCTCTTTGATCATGCTGCTGTGCCCTACTTATGAGGCAGACAGGAAGGAGGATGTGTAGAGCATGCATTTAGTCATAGGGAAGACCTGAGAGCTCGCAGTCACTTCACCATTATCACAGCTATTGAATCCTGCTATTCCACTGTTAAATACTGTATAGAATCCTGTGATTACATCATTAAATATGTCTTCATTTTTGTTAAGCACTACCCTCCCCTTTTAAATGCAAATAATTTTGAAAGTGTTAGTACACCGAACTCTTAATTTAGAAGATCAGATTGTGTTCATTCTCAACAGGAGAGAGAAGTGAATTAAGGACTGGACACTCCAGGCAGAGGTGGAGTAATTGCCGTGATGACCTCAGATGAATCTAGTCCTGTGAAGGGAAACGTGGAGCGAGAGGGCAGTCATTCTGTGCTGGCAAATTGGCTCTGTGTAGCCTTCTCTGGGGTGATAATAACCATAATCGTCATCATAATCATTAAAGCAGCTGATATTTATTGGGGGCTTATTGTGTTCCAGACGTTTGGCTGAGAGCATGATACTATTGAGGCCACAGACAGGTCTCTTTGAGAATCGGAAGCCCTCACTTCTGACCCCTGAAAGGCTGCTAAAGGATTATAAGCAGGTCTTGGTCTACACCTCTTGCTTCCACCTCCAGACAAAGTGACTGATTCTCTCCTGTGTAACTGCCAGGATAAAATATGTTAATTGCAAACATGGTTACCTATTTAGTCAGTATTAATCTATGCCTACAAACTCAGGTATACGAACGAGAAATAATCACTGTCTTTGACAGCCACCAAACAAGCATGGATCCTAGAACTGAACGGTCTAGATTTGACTCCTGGATGTGTGGTCTCGGTTTCCTTATCTGTAAAATGGGTTGTAAAATGTCACTTTGTAGGGTTTTCATGATGACTGAATGAGTTAATATATAAGAAGTGATTAGAACTGTGACTGGCACATCATGCCTGCAATATAAGAGCTAGCTCTTATCATGTTATCACTATCCCAAAATATTGGCTGAATACATCTGTGTAGAGTCCTGGTGTGGTGAGAAGTAAGAAGGAATGGTGTGATTGCAGTCAGACTACTGCAGAGAAGGTCTTCCTTTTGGTCAGAGACCTGACCAAATGGTCTCAATTGTCTATGAGTGACACCAAGGATCCAGGAACCTTCCTGCAAGGCTACATGGAACCTGTCTCCTAAATGTACCACTTTGCCACTTTCTCTCCAAGGCTTTGCTTTTGGAGAAAAGCATTCTTAGAAGGCTCCTGCAGACCCTGTCAACTACTTTCCCCTCTCTCACTACTGGACCAAGGAAAATACTTTCCTACTCTGAAGATGAGAGCAAAGCTTAAGTCCTTTCTTTTCGCTTAGCTGCAAATCTCCAATTTCCCCTAATTGCATAGGATTTTAGAACACAAAAGCCTGGGAAAGCTACAGACCATTTTTGATTTCCTGGTCTTGCCCTTATACATCGGTCCTCTGAAGCAGGAATCACCTTGCATGACTGGAGGGAAAGGGAGAATCCAGTGTGGGGCGGGGGGTGAGGGGGACAAAAGGTGAATATCTTCATACGTTATCCACCCTACTTAAGAGGATGTTTCTTACAGCATGATTGGGGATATCAGTAACTCAACAGAAGCCAGGTTCCCACTGCTTCCTCATTCCTGAGAACCTCTAAATGCCATGCTGTGCTTTCTTCCTGACCCAACATTGGCTCCTGGAGGGTGTCTGGGCAAGGGAAACAGAGACTGGTGAGCTGTAGGTACTGTGAGTACATGAATACAGCTAGATTCCATCCCTGCCAGATGCTAGTTCTGGGTTTCTACAAACGTGGGGATCTGACTTCTCCAAGTGGCCTCTGACCACTCAAACACACTGTCAATGCCTCTTCACACCACCAGAAACAGGACGTGAGCAATGATACCAGCTACTGGTTGAACTTCAGGCAAGTCTGGGTGCCTCCACCTTTAATTGTAGAAGTACTACAAGTCTAGAGGCAGTCCTTGCCTCAGCCAAGAAATAGAGTTCAAGTGAACCTAAAGCCTTCTTCTTCAGTTTCTGGTGTGTGTGTGTGTGTGTGTGTGTGTGTGTTATAGGTCTGACACTGATGTCAGAGATGGAAATCCATAGGACATCAGGTAGCTGGGAAGGTAAGATGGTTGTAAGGTGGGGAGAACAAGGAACAAAATGGAACCTACACACATTATCTTAAACCTGAAAATGGGCTGAAATGTATAACAGTTCGTATTGCCTCTGACCTTCGAAGTTTGGTGTCCTGCGAAAGACTTTCGTCTGCTGCTAAACACACACACCAACTCCCTGGGTCAGAGGAACCACAGGAGGGTCACAGGATGGTGGAACGAGCATTTGCAAGCCTGCAAGGATGAGGCAAGTTAGCAAATCAGAGACAGTGGGTGTGAATCACAATATGGCTGCCATCTCACTTCCACACTCTACTTCTCACCCCCGAGTCTTTCTTATGGCATACCCTCACTGGAACCATACAGGAAAGGGAATTTGGGGGATGTAGTTCAGCCTGGTCTAGTTGACATATTGCCAAACCACTATAGTGATAGTACCTACCCCATCAGGCTGTATTTTCTGGATAGTCTTATTGAAGCTAAAGCCAAGATATATTTGGGAGGAAAATGCTAAGTGTGTGCACTCACATGTGTGTGTATGTGTGCCCACATGTGTGCGTGTGTGTGTACATAGATGGGGCTATGGCAGGGAAGTGTGCCTTGAAAGAAGCATTCCTGACGCCGTGCTGTTTTATAGCCATCATCCCTACTCTTCACAAGAACCCTGTATGAATGGGATAGGATGACACCCTTTCACCTGTAAAGAAACAGTTTCAGAAAGGGCAAGCGTCTATAATCACTATCAAAACTAAGATTTGAATCCACATCTCTCTAATGTCAAATTCAAGATTGTAACTATACTGCCATCTGCCATTTGATATTTTCTTACTGATTAAATCCCAGTGAGACTTACCAATGGATGATTAAAAAAAAAAAAAACTCATAAATTCATCATGAGGACTTCAGAGGTCCTGGACTCAGGACTCATCACAAGGCCAGAACTCCCTGCAGCTTTATGAGCCTTCGGCCTATTCTGGAGTTTGCTACCTTAGAAGCCACAACTCAGCCAATTTCCCAATAGGTATGGCAGCTCCATTACTTGGGGTCCTGGCAGAACACAGGTAGAGATATTCAAACTCGTAACAGAGGATATTTCATAGAAGGACTACTTTCAGACATGGAGGCAGGTTTCCGGAAGCCCCTGCGGTTGGCAAAGCACCCACGGATTAGCAGCAGCAGGAAGTTGATACCGCATAAAGAAGCAGCTCTAAGAAAGAGCATGAGCAGAATGTTGGCAGGAGCTACAGCGGGGGAAAGAGACTGACCTACCCTCTCCTGGCTGAAGTTGTGACCGCTGAAGACCTTCTACCATTGCCCCTCTCTGGTGGACACACAGGAAACCAGAGGGCAAGGTGGTCCAGGGGAAATTATCTGTTGAGGTCAGCTTCCTGGAGCAAAGGGAAGCACAGAGATTGGATATGGAGGGGTGAAGGAACTCATGGGCTTTCTCAGTTGTTAATTTTCTTTATGAATCATCAGCATCTAATGACTGAAGTGTTCACAATGGCCCAAGTGGCAAAACTACAGAAATACATGAAGTGGTCAGGTCACAGCATCAAAGAGCAGTATCTAAGGACAGGATGCCATCTGACATAAACCCCCTTCTGGCAGTTATGAAATATACCTTATAATGCTGAAAAGGGAGGCTGGGGCCATTTCTAAATTTTAAATAGCAATTTGGGTTGAATGTTCCCTATACAGTGATATAAACTTTCTCTTTTGCTCTAAATTTGTAGAAGCCCTCGGGGAAATTGCTGAAGAAAAGCTTTAGTCTCTTGAGTCACCTGTCAGTCTCCTGGCAGATACCTTCATTTCCACGTTGCCACAAAGCAGTGGCATTACTTTTATGCACACATATAGAGAGAGGCATGGAAATACATAAACATAAAAATAGTACTGTGGTCTATTAGCAATGCAGCTCATCTGCACTGTTATCCACACTGTGCATCTGCGTTGGCACACCGCAGAGACAACATCATGAAACCAGAGTGGGCAGGGGAGCCAAAAATCTTTAGACCTGATGCAATGGCTGGGACCTGCCCAGGAATGCACCCACTTCTCCCAGGTAAATTAAGTGCTGTGGGGAAGAAAATAATGATTCACCTGTTCATTGCTGTTGCTGTTGTCATTGTTGTTGTACAGACTGTACAAAATAAGGTACTAAACTTAACGTTCTCAGGTGTCAAACTCATCGAATAGGAAAAGCCTGTTGCCTGCAGTCACTGGTTGGGAATCAAGATGCAGGGGGCCTGGTTAAGGTGGGCACAGTGCTTCTTCCTTGGGGACAACCAAGCATTACCTAATAGCATTACCGTGTGAGGCGGCTAGCAAGGAGCATGGTGCCTCATCCAGGCAAGAGCTCTGTTTTGTCAGGGCTGCAAGTTACCTTCCTTCTTTCTTTCTTCCTTTCTTCCCAGTGCAAAGCACTTTTCCTCTGTGATAATCAAACCCCGCCTGATACAGGAAGCCTGGCTTTTCACTCTGTACTTCTCCCTCTTTTTCAAAGTTTTTTCTTTTTTTTTTCTTTTTTTGCTTTTTCCTGTGTGTCGTATGACATTTTCAACTAAAAAGTGAGTTAAAAAGACCCAAAATCTGCATGTTGCCTTCTACCATTCTTCCTACCATTATTAGCAGGCACTAGAGTTGCAGGAGCAAGCCTTTAGCAGGCTGGGAAGATTTGCTTTGATTCCAGCCTCTGACTCAATCCCCTTTTTGCTGCAAAGTAGGACAGTGAGGTACAGCAGCAGTATTGGCCTCCTTTTCTCTATTTATTCCCATGCTGCAAAACCATGAGCTTTAACTCCAGAAGGACCAGTAAGCAGGACACAGCTCTGGACAGCCTCCCTGAAAAGTTATTCTCTGACCCCGCATCAGAGGTTGGATGAGAGAAATAGACGTAAAAGTCTGTCATTTGGTCCTATGCTTCTGGCACCTTTATGGTAAACCTCTTCTTCAATATACTGACTAGAAGGAAAGCAAAATGCTATCAGATTGTAAGTTGCGTTAGGATTCATTCTTACCCCTATCCAAGAGTTTCATATCTGCTAACACTCACAGGACTTAAAATCCTCTGTGATTTTTTCCTATGGGTTTGCTCCAGGACTCGGCATCCTGCTATGCCCCCATCTCAATGAATACATCTTCCCTTCTCCCAGTTCATGGTCTTTCTGCTCATTTGACCCTTTTCCTCTCAAAAGCAGTTATGAATCCAACTTCTTTCTCTGCTTTGATATTCAGCTACAACCTCTGCATTAAGAGCACTGAGGGGGCATGAGGAAACAAGATGGATGGTTTAGAACTGGTCACGAGAAGAGAGGAGAAGAGAAGAGAAGAGAGGAGAGGAGAAGAGAAGAGAAGAGGAGAAGAGAAGAGAAGAGAAGAGAAGAGAAGAGAAGAGAAGAGTGGACAAAAATGGAAGTGGAGGAAAGTGAGGCAGATGCTCTCTCCAGCTGGCAAAGAGATTTTAGAAAATGGGCTCTAATTTAGACAGCGCAAAGGCAGGCCTTGCCTTTCGCTATAAAATCAAGGCCATCATCTGAGAGTCACATCAATTGAAGTTGGTCCCTCTTGAAATACAGACCTTGTGCAGGCTATTTTTTATATAAATATTTTTAATTAATAGATGGCTTCATCAAACATGAGAAGGATTAAGCATTAACACTCACCAGAGACCCTGAAATTAGATTGATTATCTGCATCTTAATTTGCTTTTTCAACACCACTAATTTATTTTTAATAGGTCTGTAATTTAGCTTTATCTATTTCTTATTCTGCTTGGCAGACTTAAATGCTTGTAGCTCACCAGTCAGTCACTGTAACCTTTAGGCACTTCTGTCTGCACAGTATATTAATTTTTAAATTATCCAGCCCAGTGTGAGGAAGAATATCAATTAATTTCCATATGGGAGCCAGGCCCAAACCCATCCTCTTCCAGTAGCAGTGAAATTTAAATGAAGGGGAATGCCAGTTGTAGGGGGAACCTAGATAAAAACAGTAAATTCTCACTCCTGTGTTACAGAATCTGTCACCCTTGAAATATTTTCCACTTGAATCAGTGGCATTGGCATTATTATTGCAGTGAAAATAAATGCTCCTCTGTTGGCACCTGTTATTGGCAGATTGACTCATGGAATATTGGAGAATGGAGGGCAAAGGCCTTTCAGCAGACCTTTTCAATTCCTTCCCAATTCTGATTATATTAACACTGTGTTACTTTGAAAAATTCACCCCAACTTCTCTCAAGGAGGAAACCTGTCTTCCTTTTGGAAGATCCTCAGAGGGTAAGAAGAAAGAATTAAAAAGTAGACTCATAACAACAAAGAGGAAAGGTCAAGGTCGTGTTTATGCACGGGGTAAAAACGAGTTGTATTTGTTTTCTTTTTTGCCTGTTGTACAGGGATGTATATAAGAAAAAAAAAGCGCCATTGAGGAAGCTTAGGTAAGGTGGAAATGGCAATGTGAGATTCGCATGCTTAAGATCACTGCTGGAGTATGATCAGGGAGAGCAGTTGTGTTAATTCAGATGAAGACCATGACAGTCACAGCCAAAGGCGTGTTAAGGAAGATAGTGAGAGGTGGTCAAATCCAAGACATCTATTAAACAGACTCACTGGGATCACTGCTGATCCTACATAGAGAGGGAGGGAATGAGTCACGGGTGAAATCCTAGACTTCTGGCTTGAGCAACTGAGTGGCTGGTTGTTAACACCATTGCTGAGAACAGGAGCAACAGGGGTGAGGGGAGGGTGGAAACCAATCATTCCATTTAAACAATTATGTCTCAGATGTCTGTGAGATATCCAAATGGAAATAGCACATAGGCAGTTAAATAAGTGAGATGAAAGCCTAAAGGAAAGATACAGCTTAGAGATAAAGTTGGGCACTATCATTATAAGATGGTATTTAAGTTATGAAAAAGGATTAAATCACCTAGGGAAAGGGAGAAAAGGGAGAGAAAATATGCTGGCCCAGCTGTTAGTCTTTGGGAACCCCAAAATTGGATACAGTGAAAGAAAGGGCCTCTCCAGTGGGTAGGGAGGAGAGGCAGCCTGAGAGGAAGGGGCATCTAGGAGGGGTTAATGTCACTGTAGCCCAGGTAACAGGACACTGTCCAGGGAAGAATGCTAACTGCGCCCAGGGTTACTGAGAAACCAAATAACACAGGAAAAAAAATGTAAATTTTACCTCAATAAGTCTGTTGAATATTTTTAATCCTTTTCAAGGCATTAGATTGGATGTGGGACTTGGCTTTTGATAGGACTATTTCTCCACAGGAATAATAACAGGGAAAAGATGGATGCCACTTACACACCCCCAAGTGTCCACAGAGGATAATGTCCCTACGGGCAGCAACCCTTTGATATAGAAAGCAGCTAATGATCTCACCTCCACATACGTCAAACACTTGCAAGAGGACCTTTGATCCTCTTAACTCTGAACCCCACAACACTTCACTGGGATGCTTTTCATAGTAGCAAATTGTGGATTTGTGTACAAGCATATAAATCCCTTGAAGGTATAAACAATGCTTTACTCAGCTCTGCATTCTGTGGACAGAATAGTATCTACCTCAGAGTAAATCCTCAATTTGTGCTTTTCAACTGAGGTCATAGACTTTGGGGGTAAAACATTTCTGAAAAGTTCTTAGCATCACCAATATATTGTAAAAGATGGAAGAGCCTGGCCCAGAAATTAATAAAATCACAAATGAATTAATCTAGAAAGAGATTACTTTTCTAATTTCAGGGACAATCTTCACACAGGCCAAAGAAAAATAAAGGGGGTTAGTTACACAAGGGACAGATGTTGGATAAAAGCAAAGCCCAGAGCTGAGCTCAGTATTTCTTCTGAACTGAAGATCTTAAGTTGAACATACCAAGAACCATAATGTTTGCAGAAAATGTACTTTAAAAAACAATTAAGTCCAAAAAGATAAAATAAAATAATAAATAAAACAATAAAATAATTATCGGGCTCTAAATAGCAATGCTTGCTCACAACACAGGGATCTGGAGATCAGGAAAGGGTTATGTCAAACGATGTTGCTTTCATGTCTCACACAGAGTAACTGACCGTGGCCTTTTATTCCACCCATATACCCCAGTTTACTGTTTTAAGAGTGGCAAAGTAATCTTGGGATCTATAGGAGAGTTTTATGCAAAATAAATGAGGCCAGAGGTAAGAAGAAAATTTAGAAAGAAGACTAGAAAGGACTAAGGAAAGATGAATAGTAGGCAACAAGACACAGCTACTTTTAATTTATTTATCTTAAATAAATTAGCAGGACATGGCACTCTGTCCAGCTAAGAAAGGGAGTCAGGGACATCAGAGAAGTGAGCACAAAGCTGTTTTGGTTGCTGGCCACAAATCTCACTCTATCTCTGGTGCAAAGTAATGTGCAGTATTCCTCAACTTCTCGCTTTTTAGAAGCTGATAACCTGATCCCTCACGTTTTCCAGACTAAACAAGACGATCCTCCTTTGCTGTGCTTCCCCCAAAACCTAATAGCAGAGGCCCCACATGGCACTTTGGGCTTTCCCAGGTGCTGGCTCTATCATATGGGTTTAGAGGCACTAACGTTTCCTTCTTGGAAGAGATCACAGAATCTACAGAAAATACATGGAATATTAGAGTCCTGAACCTTCCTTCCAGGATTTGCTAGAGCCCTAGTCATGCTCACTCATCGGACAAAGAAGAAAAATGAGACAGATACTCTGAGTTGGAACAAGTCACAGAGCTAGTTAGTTGCAGAACCAAGACGACAACTGCTAACCCAGCATGTTATCATGCGTCAAGTTTCTCACCTTTTGTCTCAGCTGCTTTACTTGTAAGGAGGGCGATCTGATTACCTTGCTGCGTGGTAGGGGACAAAATAACAGATGTGTGTAACATTCCTAGCACAGTGATCGGCTTGGTTGGCATATAGCAGATGTTCAATAAATTATTCTCTCCCTTTTTGCCATTCCTTGCTACCCATAACACAATGCTTCACCTAATGCTATCAGAACAAACAGATTAAAAAAAACCCAAACCATTTTCCAGTTTACCTTGAAAAGGGAGTTTTCACATACTCCCCTTCATATTTCAAGTGAAGCATGTTTCTCTACAGTCATCCGCAGTGTTAAATAGCTTGGAAGCCCTTTATGTTGCTCCTTAAATACTACCTGAAAAATATGCCTTTCCAAATGAATGACTGAATTAATGAATAAATGCATGAATGAATGAATATAAATA
Organism: Panthera tigris; assembly: GCF_018350195.1. NCBI lineage: Eukaryota > Metazoa > Chordata > Mammalia > Carnivora > Felidae > Panthera > Panthera tigris. The sequence goes on from NC_056662.1 coordinate 38,138,645, forward strand.
GATCTTTCCTTGTACCTTCTCTCACCATTGCAATACCCTCAGGATAGTCAAAAGGCTCTGGGTAAGAGCTGGGGACCCTTTCAGGCTCTCCACCAGCATCCGCAATATGACCCATTCTCCACACACTAAAAAGAGAGATTGTTCCTTCACTGAATTTGTTTCTCTCGGCAGCTCTCCAAGGTCTGCCTTGGAGAAAAAGGAATGTTCAGTGATGTTCAAGAGCCATATGGACCCATGGGTAGTTTGAATATTGCTGGCCAATTGGACAGCAACAGAGGAAGAAATATGTTTTATGTTTACAATTTTTGGCAGAATAGAAATGAAGAAAAGAGGTGTGATATTCAGGGATTGGGGAAAATATCGATCTTTGAATCCACACAAGGTGTGGAGAGTTAAGTTTTGTCTCCTCCCCCTTGCCACTTGATTACTCCTCTCATATCTCAAATATGTAATTCCCCAAAGCTTGGTCATCCCATTGGCTTCCCTCTAAATCTGGCCAACCACCTTCTCCTTTTTTTTTGAACCCTGGGAAATATAAAGGATGATTGATATGCTAAATAATAAAATATTAACAAATGCTTATGTAGCTTAATCCAACTTAAGCTTGCTTTTCTATGAGGAATGCCCAAAGTTGCATTGCATGGATCCAAGCACAGAAAATATCCTAGAGACAAAATAACTCATTCTCAGCTTAGGTGTAAATCAAAAGAAGACAAAGAAAAATTTTACCAAGGTTACTGAAGTTTCATGGAAGGCATATTGGCTTCAGGTATGTCTGGTTTTCATCTAACTTGAAAAAGGCTTAGATTTCAAAAATGAAACTATGCAAATGATTAGTCAGTCATTTTGTGTAAATGCTTTAGGCTTTAGATGTTACTGTGGAAAATAAAGTAAAATAAGACAGCTTTAGCACAGCCCTGATAAGCTTAGTCCATGGACAGCACATTAAATCCTGAATTACATACTCCACCAAACCCTTCCTAATGAGCCATCCAAGTCTCTGATGTATATAATATACCTTTTTAAAAATGCATGAATACATATTCCACCCACAGGTTTGGATGGCTCCTTTGGGTTATTTAAGTTTCAAAGGAGTCCATCAGTCTCCCAGGTATAATGTTCTGTGAATGCCTTAAAAATGAAAATTCAGAAATTAGAAGCTCAAAATCCCTTGAAGGGGAACAATATATCAGCCCCCCAAACCAAGCCATTCAAAAGCAAGGTTGATGAGGCATCTGCCTCCCTGAGTTTCCTGTCTTTTGTCAGTTTGGGTCACAACCCTTAAAACAACTGTAACTCTGTTCCTTCCAACCTAATTATACAACTCCGGCTTGCTTTGTTTATAATTAGAATCCAGTGACCTCCTCTGACTCTTGTCTGTGCTGCGGTTATGTGGCTGCTCTTGGATGCTGCAATGCGATTGTACTGAGCAGGGAGGGACAGGATGTTCAGAGTCCCAGGATGGCATCCCCATGGGCTGTTCTGCAAAAAAGGAAAAAGAAAAAAAAATGAAGCTTGAGCATCCCAGCCTAAGGAAGGTGGTGAATCCAGAAAGGAAATACTCATGGGTGAGAAAAAGAGAGAAAAAGTGATAAGGGGGGCTTACAGAGAGGGTGCAACTCTAACTTTTCTTCTGGGGAAGCACAAGAAATAAATGACACATGACTAGAAAGCAAAATCAATCAGATGGAGTGGGGAGGGAGGGAACACAGGAAATGGAAGGCATGGGAGGGAGAAGCAGCATTGGTGGGGAAACTTCCTTGTGCCAGATTCCCCCATTAATCCATTTAGCCCACTGCAACTTGCCATGTACATGGAATTACCTTCATTTTAAAGAGAAGGGAAATGAAGTTCAGGGGGGTTCAGAAATATGGCAGAAATCTCACAGCTAAGGACCACAGCCAGGACTCATACCCAGGGCTGGATGACTCCCAAGCCTGTAGCCTTTTTCCCCTTGGATAATGGATATAGTAGAACTGGATTCCAGGGACAGCGAGCATGTCTGAAGGAATGCACAGGCCCTATCCAACACAGCCTGACTGCACACATGCACTGTGTTTCCTCAACTGCAAAAATAAAACCCACCCCATAGGGTTGTTGTGAGATATGTGTACAGCACATGAAACATGGGCCTGGCACATCCAAAGCATCATATGAGTGAAAGCTATTTACCATTACATCACTCACTTAATGATTCACTTCTCCAATCTGCTTGTAGAGGTTTATATGAAGTATTTAAAGTTGTGTGTACATGAGAGCAAGTGTTTGATGGTGTTTCAAGTTTCTGTAGACACTACTCATATTTTTTCCCCAACAGTATAGAAATCATAAATTAAGATGGGCTGGATATGATTTGAGCAGGACAAGCTGGTTAGAAAATTGCAGATCATGACCTGAGTTTGATAAAGTAAGACCTGGAAAGCTGGTTAATTCCAAAGGTTGAGGTCTAACATAAAAATGCATTTTTCATACCCACATAATTTAGATCTATAAAGAGCTGATGTAAAGTAAATCTCTACACTGATGGAGGAGCAATGGAAGAATGAGCTCATCCAGTCTGATGCCCTCATTAGCCATGAGTGGACCTGGTGGCTCATAAGAGTCTAATGTGTCACAGTCAAGTCTAGACACACGCCCCCTCCAGCATTTGGACAGTGCTAGTTCCACTGCGCTAAGGTCTCAGTGGCATTGATGGTCACCCTAAAACACATTTAGGCATGACGCTCTGTCCTTGCAGCCACCATTAAGACAGTGCAGGGTTTTCATGGCATTAGTCAGTGGACCAGATGACATCAGTGAAAATAGACATCCATGACCTCCAGGATTATTCTTTCCAAGATTACTCAGATACAGAGTGGCAAAGGAACAAAACAGTTCTACCACAGCCTCACAGAACTCAGGCACACCCCACAGATCCATGAGGAAACCTGAAAGTAGGCCATCCCTTCTCCACACACTGAAAGATTACTTCCCACCACAATACCTGCCCGAGTGGGCATAGGGTGGGCAGAGCGACCATGTGTCTTCTGTCAACTGCGCTGCTGCCCCTTGTGAGGATCCAAACCCCTTCAGATCACCCGCCAGTCTGTGAACTCCCCCCTTTACCCCCTCCTTAGTTTTTCCTCACTCTTTTCCATGACTCTTCTCTTTTTTCTAAAGAACATTTTAGATTGAGATATAAATATGAGAAAGAAAGTAAAAACAAGAACCTTATTTTCTTTTTCATTTTATTTATCTTTTCTTCAAATTCTAAATCCTGGACATAGGCTAGTACCATTTCTTCAAGTTGCCTTCAACATCTGGAATATCAACTTGTCCAAGTTGGAAGCCAGAAGCCATTCCATGCATCCTGCAGCCATGTGTTTATCAAGCTCCCATGTGACTTTCCTGCACCATCTTGGCACTGCAATGGGCATTATGGGCAAAAAGAAGCCCAACATGTAGTCACAGCAGGAGTGGGAAACAAAGAAAAATCTAAGAAAGTTTTCCTGGTAGAGCTTATTTGATGTAATGACAAAATTCTGCCACAAAGAATCCCAAAGTATATAGTTAGCTTTATAAGAAGGAAAGGAGAAATACTTCCTATAAATTGAATCCCTTGATATCAATGGGATTAACTGAATTCCATAGTAACTGCAGATGTTAGTCTGCCTTCCTAGAGGTTGTACTTTCAATCTGACTCATGTCACTGTGGGCTGTGTCATGCCTTTCTTGCTGTAAGGGCCCTTAGGATGCTTTTGGTAGCAGCCCACCCTAGGGGATGATTTCTTGGGTACTGAAAATTCACTGATGCCCAGACAAAAATCTGCCCCAACTGTTCCCTGGTGTTTGAAGTCCTTCTATCATGGAGGATAGAGGAACTGTGTGCCCAAATGCCCGTAGGAGCTGCAATCTGGTTATTTAAATTCATAGGGTAGAAATGACCTGCCAGACACAGGTTTTTTTAGGGAGATCAAATAAGGTGAGGGAGATGGAGGAAAGATGCAGGAGAGGCCAGAACCTTTCATAGAAACTTCATCTAATGGTTAATGTGTTAGTTGACTGGCCTCAGAGCCCTGACTCGTCCTCCCCGCTGCTTTGCCATCCAGAGTTCTGCCCTGGGAGGGACTGGATTAACCATTTCCTCAGACTGTGTCATCTCACAGAATTCCCTGTACCAATCCCCCTTCAAGAGTGGGTAGGTCTTGAGAAAAAAGGGAATAAGGCTGAGCTGTCAGTCTCTTTGGCTTTGTTTTTGTTTATTTATTGTTTGTTTGTTTGTTTCTTTGCTTGCTTGCTTGTTCTCAGCTTAGTTTGGATGGAGTTTTCTTTCATTTTTCTTTTTGCTCATAAGCTCTCCACCCAAAATGAAGTGTTTTTGAAGCATAGCTCAGCTTGTTCTGAACCATAAAAGATTGAGTTAATTAACCTTTCATCAGCTGATTACTTTCAACCTTTTTGTTGGCACATTGGGGAAATGAATTAGTGGTTACTAATTAAAGGTATTGAATATACCTTTACACTTCAAATTCTTAGACTTCTGGAACTAAGTTGATTAAAAAGAAAAGGGGAAAGTTTCTGTTGAATTTATCCTTGAAAATGGCTAAGAGAGACTATAAATAAAACCAGAAAAAGCGAGGCTGTCACATTATTCTGTAACCTAGCTTTGTAATTGAGGTTTGGGACTTGGGAGTATTTTTATAAAAATAATAATAGCTGAAATTTACTGTGTTTATCATGTTCGAGAAAAATAATAGCAGCTTTACATTGAGTGTCTCATGTAACTTTTACAATCGTTTGAGATAGATATGAGTTCCAATCCCAAATTACAGACCAGAAAGTTAAAGCTTAGCAGTCAAGCAAATTGTCCAAGATTACAACGTTAGTACGCACCAGAGGAGGGACTTAATGTAGGTAGTCTGTCTTCAAAGATGATGCATTTAATCTCGACAATGTTGACTTAACTGATGATACAGTCATTAATTTTGGAGTTGGAAGGACCTAAAAATGTTCACTTGTAATTCCAAAGTGCATGATGCTTTCTCACAATTCCTTTCTGTACTGGTTACTATTGCATAACAACTTATCCCAAGCATGTTTTATCTTAGTCCAGGAGTGGCTTAGTTGGGTCTGAATTCCTCCCAAGGTTGCAGTCAAGCTGATGGCCCAGGCTGCAATCATCTGAAGACCTGACTGGGCTAGGACACTTGCTTGTAGGCTCGCTCATGTGGTTGTTGATAGCTGTTGTTGACTGTTGGCCAGAGACCTCAGTTTCCCACCATGTCACCTCTCCATAAGTAGCCTAAATTGTCCTCATGGCATGGCAGCTACATTCCCACAAAGCATGTGACCCAAGAAGGACAGAGCCCATGATAGAAGCTGAAACCTTCTATAGCCTAATCTCAGAAGAGACATACCATCAATTCTGTCCTGTCCTATGGGTCTCACAGGTCAGTCCTGGTACAATGTGGAGGTGGAGGGGACTGCTTGAGGGTGTCAATACTAAGAGATAATAATCCCTGGTGGCCATATTGGAATCTGGCTACCATCCTTGACTTTCACGCTCTTCTTTCAGCATAGAATGCCCTTCTCCATCTTATCTGTCTGCCTTCTGCTCATCCCTAAAGATTACTTCAAATGTAATTTTTCAGTAAAGAATTCCCCATTAAAATTCATGATTCTAATGATTATTAACACACTGATCACATTGTTCTGTGATTACTTGTTTACAAGTAAAAAGGTAGAAACATGGCTTGCATTCAGGAAATTTACTTTGAAAGTGATTCCTAAGGAACAGGCATGGAGACTGGGAAGAATGAAACATGAGAGGAGGGAAAGGCAATCCAAGAGGTCATTACTGAGCTGACCAACACTGTAGGCAACTGAGCTCTATCCACTAGGGATCCTCTGAGGGACTATGTCACATATAACTAGAATTGTGTGCCTGAAAAACAAAGAGCAGTGTAGTTACTCTCCAGATCCTGTCTTCCCAGTAATCAAAACTGGATTCAGAGAGTATTGGCAATGGTGCAAAAAGCAAGAGATATTGGATATAGCAAGTACACTTGGGATACACTAGTAAACAGCAGGTGTCCATAGCAGCAGCCTGAACAAAACATTGGGATGGAAGGTTGTAGATGTCCAACATACATGTATGGATCCCAATTAAGGCCAGGGATGGTGCCTCATTTGTCTTTGTATCCCATCTCCAGAGAACAGGGCCTGGCAGCTAGAAAACCTTGCCATCACATACGATCATCCTGGAGACTCTTACTTTATTCATCAAATATGTACTAAGTACATACTATGAGGTAGGCACAATGCAAAGGTCTGACAGTCCTGGTAAAGTGATTTACGAAATATATAATAACCAGTAATGCACAGGTACTGACCAATCAAAATGAACACCAGTCCTTCATAAGCAGTAAGGTTATCCTGGAAGTTGCTTTGTTAATTCAAACCTGAATAATGAGGCACAAACCAAAAATTATGGGCCTTTTTGAATTTTGGGCTGGAGGCTGGAGGAAGGAAATGTCTTAGGTGCTTTCAAGAGAGAGAAAGGGGAATGGCCATTGACTATAGAAGAAAAAGACATTTCCAAGATGGGAAGGAGGGTGTGGGAAATGACACACACAAAAACACAGATCAGCCATTCCGAAATAAGCAGACAGTCCCTTTGTGCAGCTGTGAATGAATCAGGAAAACAAATAAAAAGTCTCAAGAATTATCAAGCATCAAGATAGAGAAATGCAAAGTGTCAAACAGCATGCTAAAATGTCATGCTCAGGGTCATATTAGAGATGTAAAACTTTAAGAAGTCACTGCAAGGATGGGGCGCCTGGGTGGCTTGGTCGGTTAAGCGTCCAACTTCGGCTCAGGTCATGATCTCACGGTCCAAGAGTTCGAGCCCTGCGTCGGGCTCTGTGCTGACAACTCAGAGCCTGGAGCTTGTTTCAGATTCTGTGTCTCCCTCTCTGCTCCTCCCCTGTTCATGCTCTTTCTCTCTCTGTCTCAAAACTAAATAAACGTTAAAAAAAAAAAAAAAAGAAGTCACTGCAAGGAAAGCTCTATACTTCTCTATAGTTTGGACGCTGAGCTTCTGGAAGGGCTGCTCAGAAATGCTTTTTGATCAAATAAATGATTGAAGTTTAAACTTCTCATGTCCAAATGAGCAAACTAAATCCTGGACTTCTGTTTCAGATTAAGAAAGTTTTAAAACACTGTCATTCCCACCCTAACCAAGAACACAAAAAGAATAAGTTCTAAAATCATTTTTTCAAACCCTTTGGAGACCTGAGAACATTAAAACAACAACAACAACAACAACAACAACAACTTAAGTAATGATCTCTTCCTAGAGAAGAGGAGACTCAAAGCTGTTTTCATGCCCCACAGGGTGGTGGAGGAGGACTCTTCTAAAGACAAGGGTCTGCTCTACAAGACAAACTGAAAGATGTTTTACAGACTGAAGCAAAATGCCACATGGATTCTTTGATCACTAGTAAGGAATGAGGAATACCAGAAAGAGCAAAGTGTGTGGGTAAGCATAAACATTTTTAAAATTATCATATTATATTAATTTTTAAATCTATTAATTAAAACAAAAATAATGAGTATTTTATAGGGCTTAGAGCATACAACAGTAAGAACAAATGACAACAGAAGCATATAAGGTGGCAGGGGAGTAAATTTAACAACAATGTTATAAATTCTTACAGTGTGTGTGAAAGTTTAGGACATCCTGTAAAAGACTGTGATAATCTTAAAATGTTTATTATAATCCAAGCCAACCACTCAAAAAAAAAAAATGACATAAAGAGGTATCACTTACAAAGTTGAGGGATGAGGGGCACCTGGGTGGCTCAGTCGGTTAAGCATCCAACTTTGAGTCAGGTCATGATCTCATGGTTCATGGGTTCGAACCCCATGTTGGGCTCTGTGCTGACAGCTCAGAGCCTGGACCCTGCTTCAGACTCTGTGTCTCTCTCTTTCTAACCTTCCCCTGCTCATGCTCTCTCTCTTTCTCTCTCTCAAAAATAAATAAACATTAAAAAAAAGTTGAGGGATGAAATGGAATGGAATATTGAAAAAATATACTTGATTCACCCAAAAGAAGGCAGAAGAGAAGTAAAGGAAAGATGGACAGATGGGACAACTAGAAAATAAAAATAAATATCAAATGGTAGACATAAACCCATGACAACAATAATTACTGAATTTAAATAGAAAAAAACTTGAAATACAGTATCTGACAGGACAAAAATGAAGACTCAACTATTTGTTGTCTAAAAGGACACCTTCGAATATAAAGACACAAATCAGTTGCAAGTAAAAGGAAGAAGGAAAAAGATCTGACATACAAACAATAAGCAAACAAAATCTAGAGTGGCTGTATTAATGTCTGACAAAGTAAACTTCAAGACAGTATTATTAAGGAATAAAGAAGGACATTCCGTGATGATTAAAGAAATTTATCTCAAAGATGTAAACAATCCTAAGTGGTGTATTAAATCACAGAACTCCAAAACGCATGACTCCAAAACGCAAAGACTAACATAACTAAGGGAAGAAATGGACAAATCCACAATAATAGAGATTGCAATGCTCAATTCTCAGTGACTGATAGAAAAACCTACAAGAAATTGTTTGCAATGCGTGTATATGATAAAGGACTTGTACCCAGAGCATACGAAGAACTCTGACAACTCAATTGTAAGACAAAAAAAAAAAAAAAAAAAATCCAATTTAAAAAATGGGCAAAAGACTTAGACACATAAAAGAAGATATAGTAATGGCCAATAATCACCTGAAAAGATGCTCACTGCCATTACCCATCAGGGAAATGAAAAGTGAAACCATGGTGTTATGCCACTAAATGGCCAATGGAAAGGTTAAAATTAAAAAGACTGGAAACACCAAGTGTCGGCAAGCATGTAACAGGCATTAAAACTATAATATGTTGTTAACCAAAGATAATATGGCTTAACCAGTTTGGAAAATAATTTGCCCTACAGCCTGTTAACTCCATTTCCAGCTATTTACCAAGAAGTAAAAACAAATGTCCACACAGAGCAGCTTTATTTACAATAGCCCAAATCCAGAAACAACCAAATTGTCTATCACCGGGTAATATAGGAATAAATGATGGTGTATTGTGGTATATTCATACAATGATATACTAGTCAGTAATTACAAGAATAAACTAGTTATGCACACAACATGGATGAAGCTTTAAAAAACATTGTTGGTCAAAAGGAGCCAGACACAAAGAGACTATACCATATGAAACCCCAAAGCAGGAAAAACTAAACTCCAGTAATAGAAATCAGCAAGTGGTTATTTATTGAGTGTGTGTGTGTGTGTGTGTGTGTGTGTGTGTGTCGGGGGTGGGGGTGGGGGTGGGGGGTGTAGACTTGCTAGAAAGGAACAGGAAAGAATTGTCTGAAGTGTTACAAAGTGTTCAATGGTGTGTTTAGGGCAGCAGTTACATGAGTGTATAACATTGACAAAGTTCATTAAATGCCCCCGCAAAATTCATTAAATGCAGTAAAAAAGTTAGATTTATTCATTTTATTGCAAATTTATATGCAAATTATACCTCAGATGAAAAAATATCCCAGCTAAATTCAAATAAATTAGAAAAACTTGAAAGTCTTTATATTAATCAGATATTGGTGGCAACAATGTCTAACAACAATAAACAACGCCAAAACTCAGTGGCTTGCAATAGCAAATACTTGTTTCTTGCTCACAAGTGGCAGGTTGACTGGTAATCCTGTGGGTCTCGTCTCTGGAAGTTCTAACAGTTGCTCAGCGCAAGATTTTCTCAAGATGCCATTAAAAGCAGAAGAGTTTTGAGGAGTGAGAGCCCTTAAAACCTCAGCTTATAACTAGCATCCTGTCACATCACCTTCCATTGGCCAAAGCAAATCACGTGACCAAGTCCAAGGCCAATAGGGCAGGAAGATACTCAACTCCCAGTGAATCGTGACAAGGGTGGAGAAAGAAGGAAAAACTAATACAATCTCACTGTCCCAGGTAGGGTAAGAAGTGGGGTAAAAACCACATCTCCTAACAAGTAGTGCAGTACCTCTGAATTAGACCACACTATCTCTGTAGAATCTAAAAGCTCCAGATGTGTTCGAGAGGAAGCTTCCAGAACATCTTCACTCTTTGACAGAGAACTGTGATGAGACCAGATCAACACAGTGCTCAGTGCAGGTCTGAGACAGAAAGTCTCACTGTGGGACACACAGTCAGAAGGCTACCACAGAGTTCTCTGTGCTGGGAGAAGAAACATCTGTTAATGGAAAGAAATGCAATACAGCCATCTAATGGATCTTGGATGTCATAGGCCTGCTTCTGCTTCCCTGAGAACAGAAATAGATCACAGCACAAGCACAAGCTGTGTCTCCACTTAGGAGGTTTGAGTTTGAGCATGGGTGTCAGCAGGCAGGTAGGCAGTAGGTATATGAACTGTCACTGGGCTGCTTCTTGGTTTGGAGTAGCTGTTCTTCAAATCTTTGGGAAGCAATATTCCCTAATTTGAGCACACCCCAGCATAAACACCAAAGAAGGGGGTTCGACATAACTCTATTCCAAGGGAAGGGAAGAAACTACACCAATTCTTACCCACCTACATCTGGTAAAGACCAGGTCTGAAGACAGGTGGTGACCATTTCTGCTGCATGTACTTTCATAAACCAACCAGAAAGAAACTTCAGCTTCTATGTCCCTTCCAGGCATGTTAAACCATTTTCTCCCTGACCAACCATGGACACAGAGCAAGCACAGCAAGAGCCTCTCTGAGTTCAGTCCCTTTCCAAAAAATTATGGTCTGACCAGGCCAGTGATCTGAGCTTCCCCAAATCTGCCTGACTCCAAACATTTTTCTAGTACTCCAGTCAACTGAAGAAGTTATTTGATTTCATTCACTCATCCAACCAACAATGATTGCTCACCTGCTATGTGTCAGGAACTCTGTTAAGCCCTGGGGATAAAGCTGTGCATGAGGAAAACTTGGTCCCTTCCTTTGCAGAGCTTATAAACAAGTAGACAAGATAGATACTGACAAAGCAGGTAATGGGAGTTAAAAAGCAGAATTACACGGGGTCTTCAGAGCCTGGGGAGTCATAGCAAGGACTCCCAATGTATCTAAAGGGTAGTGAGGAGCCATTAAAGGCCCAGTACTGCATAACCACAGGCTTTGTCTGCAGTGCTTTTCCTGAAAGCTGTCAGGTAACAGGGCAATGCTTCAAATGCTACATGCTTCTGAGCTCCACCCTGCCTTGTGGGGTTTCAAGCTGAAGAGTATTCAGATGCACTTAAATTTCCACAAAGGCAGCATCTCTGAATACATGCCCACTGAGGTCTGAAATGGCTTTTGGAGCCCTCTAGGGTGTCTGGCTGGGCAGGTAGAGGCCTAGATCCCAGAGACCACACACAGGCTGCTCATCCCCTCTCCTACCTCTATCTGCACTGTCCCAAGCCTGAGGGGGAAAGTCCTTGCATTGTGATAAAGCACCTTCTCTACTAGGCCATGCAGTTGGCTGACCTTTGCCAAGCCATTTTTGAAAAAGAAGGAGTGGCAACTCTTATTTAACACAGTCTCTTTACCCAGCCCACTGTGTAGGGTTAGAAACGTGACCTAAATCCTCACCTCCTTTTCCCTTTGCCATTACTCAAATGAGTAGAGCAAACCTGAAAGTCAAAGGTCTAGCTGACACTCATGAAGTATCATGGGAGACCTAAAAATAAGAAAAATAAAACTAAAACATAATTCCCACAGAAAATGTAGCTGGAAAAATATCTTCTATTTCCAATTATACATTCCCCAGAAAGTGTAGAGCCAGGACCACAAAAGTGGTCAGCAACAGTGGTTAATTTTGTGAGGAAGGGGGTTGGGTTTTCTCCCGCCCCCCACCTAAGTGTTCTATTTAAAAGAAACTATCATTAGTTAAAATTTGGCATTTGGACAGCACAGCTTTCTATTTGTAAACAAACACACAACTTAGGCATAGTTTGTTGAGCTCCCTCAATAATAACAGAATTGCCCAGACAGGTTTGAGGAGTGATATATGGGACCATGTGCAGAAGGAAAGGAGCCTGGAGGGTGAGGTACTGGAGCCTCAGAGGGGCTTAGGAGCTTGACATCAGAACCAATGGAATCGATTGAGGGGGATTTTGTTTCTTCTGACTGTGTGGGAACTCTAGCAAGGAAGGGTATTTGGGGAAATGATTTTTCTAATTTGATCCCAGAGTAAACCAGTATGATAGCTTTGCCCTGCAGCTGAAACTCAGCTGCTCAAGAAACATCAGGCCTTCAGAGGGAGGCCTGTCATATCACCAAGAAGATGTCAGCATTTTCCTCCAAGCAGGCTCTGATCCTGCCTTGGGCTGATCCACACAAGAGTGCAGGACAGGTCAGGGGCTGGGGCTCCCTGGCTCCCCCTTCCCACCCTCACGGCTCAGCATGCCAGCAGTGTGGGAGAAGCACGAGAGGAGATTGATTATGTCTGCCAAGGGTTGACCCAAAATAAATTACAGTGCCCCTCACTTTTGCTTAAAGGCTCCAAGCCAGGCTTGCCTCTTAGTTTGTGCACAGAGTTCATTCTGATGCAGAGAAGGTGAATGTGAACACATATATGCATGCACACACAGGGCTCCATCATTATCTGCACCCCCTCCTTCTTCCAGCAAATATATTTAGGGAACTCCTGCTGTTTGCTGGGCACTTGATATGGAAGTCACATGGTGGGCCTAGAGGTGGCTGAATTGGGTGCAAATGAACATCAGCAGAAGGTGACTTGGACAAGGAGAAGAGCGGATAGTGATTTGAACTGCTCTCAGCCATGTTGGAATCAGTGTTTAGTGAGTATCATCATTCCATAGTTCTGGGATTAAGGACACAAAGCCATTCATTTTCTCTCATCTTAAACCAGGTAGAGCTAGCAGGGAGGACAACTTACTCTATGAAGCAAGGAGAAAATGCTTTTCTATTGAAGATATTTGTCTTTCTTTGGCTGGTCTGTGTGTATGCCCTGTTCCCAACAGTTCCCTCCTGCCCCCAATAAAGGCTAGCAGTCTGGGGCCCTATCCTGTGTGGTAGGCTGGATAATGGCCCCTCAAAGATGTTAGCAGTCTAATCCCTGAAACTTGTGATGTTACTTTACACAGATGGGTAGGACTTTGGAGATGTGATGAAGAACCTTGTATGGGAAGATTCTCGTGGCTTGTCCTGGTGTACCCAATGTAATCTTTGATAACAGGGTAGCAGGAGAGGCAGAGTCAGAGAAGGAGAAGCCCAGGTGACAACAAAAAGAGAGGGATGCAGAGTCAGAGGGAGGACATGCTACTCTGCTAGCTTTGAGGATAGAGGAAGGGGCCATGAGCCAAGGAATGTAGGCAACCTCTGGAAGCTGGAAAAGGCAAGGAAATGGATTGTACCCTAAAGCCTCCAAAAGGAAGGTAGCTCTTCACCACCTTGATTTTACACTTCTGACCTTCAGTATATAAATTTGTGTTTTTGGCCACTAAGTTTATGGTAATCAGGAAATTAAAAGAAAGATAATAGAAATTGATAGAAAACTAATACAATATGTTAGTGCAAGATTGCTTGGTTTTCAGCTTCCAGTCTGTGCTTCTCTTTCCCAAGACCACTCAGCTCCTTCTTGAGGCATTCCAGAAGGGACTGAGGATGGACTCCCATCACCTCCAAGCAATCACTGATGAGAGCTGGTGGACATAAATCCCAGTTCCCTTGCCCTTGGGATAGATACTCTTTAGTGTGGGTTCCACATAGGTTCCTCAGTTTTCCCTGTGAGATTAATCCCCTGGTGCCCAGTGCAGGAACTGGCTCAGTTAAGCATATGGCTGCCTTCCTTTCTCTGTCTCACTTTCCGACTGCCCCTTAGATGCCTCCTGGAATCACTATGTATACTTGAATCCTTGTGTCTTGGTCTGCTTCTGAGGAAACTCAAACTAAGATGGAGTATGATCAGAGCCCTGCTTCCCTGAACTAGAATCAATCACTTGCTTAAATCAAGTGACTCAACCCAGACCCAATAGATAGTTGCGACCTAGAATATGAACCTTAATCAGAGAGATGAGGGACCCTAAACCAAGGAGTGTTTGGTCCTAGGGGAGCCTCCTGCCCCACACTGCTCCTGCCAACATCTGAGTCTCCCCCTGCTTTAGGCTCCATGAGCCCCTATAAACCTTCCAAAGAATGGCTTCCTCTTACATTAACTAAAGTTGGTTCTTATAACCAACTTTGCCATCAAAGAACCATAACGGATAGAAGATTGGGGAAAGAATGAAGGAAGGATGTGCACTCTTTGAAAAGCAGGAAGGAAAAACAGGTGAAAAAGCAGACTTGACACCTTGGAGCCTTAAAGATGGGTTTTCAGTGTTTTCCAAATAGAAGCCTCCAGAGCATCCATATTGTTCTTTTGCTTCCAATATCAGCCCTTTCCTCAGGACAGGCATTGTCTAGATACAGACACATGACTATTCTATGGGAGTTTACTAAGCTGGAATTTGACCATTTTGAACTTGAGAGGATTCTTTAATGAGCAAAAAAGCAGGTGCCCAGGAGACCTACCCTCTCTACTGTGCAATGCTTGAAGGTGATAGAGACCCCTCTTTTGTTATTCTAGGTAGACACATGATGGGCTGAGCCAAGGATATGTAGGGATTGAACCTTGATGTCATAAAAATATCAGAGGAGAGAAGTACAGCCATTATCCCCAAGAAGTTTGTAGTAATTTTGTTCAGTGGTTAATGGACAACAATAGAATTTGTTGAAATAGTGACAATGACACTTAGATTCAAGAGGAGTGGTGTTTATTTCTAACTCTGCCACTAATTATATAACTGTGGGCAGGAAACATCACCCCCTACATCCCTATTTCCCTCAATTATCAAATGAGAGGATTGGATAATATGATCACTCTCTGGCATTATGACTATAGAAAAACATGATTCTTGGATGATCTGGTACCAGCCAATTTATCATGACCAACTGTCAAAACAGTGAAGTTGAGTAAACATGCTCCCCCCCTCCCCTGGCCTGCATGGCTGTCTCCCATCATACCCAGCATTCATAGGAGTTTATACATAGAAATCCAAATTCTTTTCTTCAACATGAATAGAGGCAGAGGAATAGGGATACAGCTCTAAGCCTAACTTCACTCTCAAATAACTGGTAGACTAGTGCTGTAGGTGAATGTGTTGGCTTTAAAAAGAGAAAAAGTCAAAAGAACATCTTATTCCTTATTAGGCATAAAATGAAAATATCTCTGCTCCTTCCAGAATGTAAGGGCATTGAGTTTCTTAAAGCTGCTTTAAAAGAAATATGTTCATTTTGGGGATAGTTAAGCTTATGGTTTTCCATAAAACTGCCTCATCTTAGGACTCTAGCTAAAACCTCTAATCTGCTGAACCAATTCATTTAGTAAATGTCTTGAGCACTTGCTATACAGCAGACGTAGTTAAGCAATGGAAGTACAAAGCCATATTCATACTCCCTTTTATTTTAAAAGCTCACCTTTATTCATTTATCACACAACCATATTCTGGACACCTATTATGTACTAGAAACAGAACTAGTCACTGGAGAAACAAGAGTGAACCAGATAGTCTCAATCTTCAGGTAGTTCCCAGGTAGGAAGTGAAGAAGGTCAGCAAAAATGGGTTATTTTGATATTGTATAAAGATAGATATACATATGCAAGGAACTGAAAGTAAGGAGTGGTTGATGGCTACATGGAGGGGTCAGGAAAGACCCTCAAAGTTTCTGACTCTTCGGCAAAGGTATAAAGGAACCAGACGATTGGGGAGTTGGTTAGAGAAGGTTGGTGAGGAGAATTCTAGGTAAGGAGACAGAGGTGTGTAAAGGAAATCTGTTTCCTTGTCAAGGGTTACAAAGACCAAACTTGTCAGAAACAGGAAGAAAGGAAGACATTGTCTTCCTGAAATGTCTTTCTTTCCCTCTTCCTATGGATGTAAAAATCATTCAAACAGCCCCAAGTGAATGACAAAACTCAGTTTACAAACATGAAATGTTTGTGTGGTCAGCTGTCTTCTACCACCAGGGAGGAGAGGGCCAAACTACGGCATCTCTTGGGTCTAGGTTTAAACCCAGCTCAGCCACCTCCTAGATCCAGAACCTCCCCAACAAGGTTGGGAAAGTTACTATAAGATGATATCATTAAGAGGATTCTTCTAAAAATTGTTGGGAGAATTAAATCAACAAATGACTATAGAATCATCTGCTAAGTGATCAATAAATACTACAATTACTAGGAAAAATTTTTTTTTGCTTTCCTATAATGAGTAACCTTTTGGTCCCAATGACAAACATTTGTAGTTATTAAGTGTGTCAAGTAATAATTGCACAAGTTTATTATTTACACCAACAAGTTGAATATGGAGCCAGTCATAGTCACTTGAAATGTACAAACATCTACCTATAAAACAAATTCTAGTCTAATTCCTGGGTAATTTCATTTTTGTTTTATTTAAAGTGTCACACAGATGGAGAACATTGATATCAATTTTTCCTTTCCAAATGGTATCACTTGCAAGCAGACATTCTTGTATACAAATCCCATTTTTATTATAAAGTCCTAGCACAGTTCGAAAAGTGATTCGGTATGACTTTGTGTGATTTGGGGCTTAATGGAGTAATGCATAGACTGCAGTTCTGAACTCCTGGTCTAACACTTACCAGCTGCACGACATAGAGTAAGTTAACTCACCTCTGTCCTTTCTTTCATTCATATTTATACTGAGATTATGAAGTTGCTGTGACAATTAGATGAGTTAATTCATACAGTGT
This sequence comes from Panthera tigris, assembly GCF_018350195.1. Classification (NCBI taxonomy): domain Eukaryota; kingdom Metazoa; phylum Chordata; class Mammalia; order Carnivora; family Felidae; genus Panthera; species Panthera tigris. Next base: position 38,155,464 of record NC_056662.1, read on the forward strand.
GCTTAGGACAGTAATTGACATACATCAAGTTCACAGTAAAAGTTAGATAATGTTATTATCATTACAAACATTTTAGACATTTACCCAAAATGGGTTATAACACAATTAATAAAAGCCATAATGATTATTGACTGAAATTTTCTATATTAGATTGCTATATAACAAGTCACCCCAAATCTCCGTGGCTTAAAACAAAAATAATCATTGCTTATCTCATATGGTTTCTGTGGGTTAGGAATGTGGAAGCATCTCAGCTGAGTGGTTCTGTCTCTGTCCGTGATGAAGCTGTCATCAGTCAGCTGGTGGCTGATCTGGGGTCATCTCGCACAGATGTGGGCTGGATCAGCTGGGGCTTCCTGGACAATGCTGTCTGTCTCTAGTGGCTTCTCCATAAGGTCTCACAAGCATGGCAACTGCAGGTGCCCAGAGTTCTTACACAGATGCTTCAGGGTTCCCAAGTCTCTTGCTGAGACAAGGGAGAGAAAAGAGAGAGAGAGAGAGAGAGAGAGAGAGAGAGCCCTGTCACCTTTTCTGGCCCAGCCACAGAAGTCATGGAACATCACTTTCACCATATCCACTGTGGAGATAAGCTTCCCAAATTCAAGAGGTGAGGAGAGTGACTGTCACTTATAAAAAGAGCATGTGCGATAGGAGATGATAGACAGTAGATACATAGATGATACATCTTTGAAATTACAAATCTGCCACCTTTTCCTCAGTGACACTCAAGACCCCTCTCCTGGCACCAACACAGCCTCATTCACTGACTTGGAAAAGACACGGAGCCTTTGGGGCCCGTATTTTCTTGAAATGAGAGATGGCACAGGGTATAGACTCTAGAGACAGCCTTAAATTAAATCTCAATTCTATGACTCTGTTCTATGACTGGGTCATGCCTTGGACAAGTTACTGAATCTCTTGGTGCCTCAGTTTCCTGACATGTGAAATGAGGGTAATAATGACACCTGAAAGAGCATCTGTGAGCAAGAAAGATGTCAGCACACACCGGTGCTCAGAGCAGTGCCTGGTGAGCTGTAAGCCCTCAAATAGATAAGGCAGTCACTGTTATTATCATCAGTTATCACCATCGCCATCACTCTCTAGGTTGCCTTCAAATGAGTGTCCTTGAGAAGACAGGTGACAGAGGAGTCCCGATTGGAGTTCCCCGGAAGTAGTGTCTGAGACGTGGGCTCAAGTGCCATTGGTTGGTTTGGTGATTCCGTGAAGTAGGAATGTGGCGTGGGAAAGCAGGAGACAGGGCAGAGAGCAGAGCCGATAAAACGTGCACTGTTGAGCTGTTACTCTGATGGCAGCCGGGCAGCCAGAATACAGAGCAAGCCTCCAAAGTTTCCCGCTCCTGGAGGTTGGAGCATTTATCCACGACCTCCTAGTGGTGGCCGAGGGTCCCTTGAGGGTTGGGCGAGGGTCATTAACTCCTCCATGTCCACACTGTGCTTAAGGGCAGGCTGAGCAGCCCTTTCCCACTTCAGAAAAATCCCCGAAGCAGCAAAAGAAAGAAGTTTCCAGGCGGAACGGGCAGCAGGCACCAGACTGCCCTCTAGAACTGCGCCAGAATCCGGGCGGTGGGGGATGAGCACGTAGAGTCAGCCACAAGACCTGGCTCAGCCATCCCAACAGCTGGGCACAGGAGCTGCCAGTCACTGGGCACTGAGGGGCTGTGAGCTGCTGGCGATGCCACAGTGTGCCCCACGGAGCATGAACCGTTGCTGGGCTCAGAGCAAGGCAGATACCGGCCTTGCTTTCAGTAGCCCTAAGGGTGTGGGTGTGGCCAGGGACAGTATTTCCATCTGAATGTGTCCTAGTACACTTAAAGGCCAAAAGGTAGGTGCTGCGAGGGCAGGATCTTTGTTTTGTTCATTGGTGAACACCACAAGTGTGCCTAGAGGAGTTCCTGACACACTATAACCCTCAGTAAATATTTGTTGAAGGAAGGAAGGAGGGAAGGAATGAACTAATCCTTCAAAGGCCCAATATCCATCTCTCCTACTCACATGGGGCCTCCCTGTCCCCCTCTCCATACTTAAAGAAAGAAAGGTCCACCTTTGAAGTCAGAAATAAGGATAAGACCATTTAAAGACTGCCTGAAAAATAACTACAATAATAATAATAATAATTCCAAGGCTCAAATGGCAACATACCCCTCCAAGCAGAGCAATTGGGCTGGGCTGCCCTCTGTGGGGGTGGAGGTGCTCCATTCACTCCAGACAGTCCAGTGCTGTAGAAAAGGCACGGTGATCATTGAAAGGCTGGCACAGCCTTAATTGTAGTGTTAGGTTCTGTCTCCAGCCACCAAGGAGAGCTCTGAAGACCAATTTGCAGGCTGCTGCTTCGGGTCAGATGTGGGACTTTACTGCCAGAGGTGAAACTCAGAAATAATTTGGAGCCCAATTCGGTTCCTGTCTGTCTATCTTGATGTCTGCCCTGCACACTGGGGCTTGAGAAGAAGCCTGCTAATGAGCCCAGCTCCACTTTGGGGTTGTGCTCTCCCCACACTTTGGGGATGTGCTCTCCCCACTGCACTGGCAGCCGGTGGTTCTCGGGAACAGGGCCACAGCACCCCTGAAAGGAGGCAAGAGAAAAGGCCACCGGTTGCTGTGTGCACATGCAGGAGAAGCAGAGAGAGCCCTGAGTCTCCCAATGTAGAGAGGAATGAAATGAACCCAGCAATCAGTGGCAAGGGCAGCCAGGCCTGACACTGGCAGGTTATATGCCGTCCGTGCACAGCATAGTGTCAGCCAAACATTTTCAGCACTTGGGAGTGACCAAGCCCATAGGTAGACCCAGGTACAGAGAAAAAAACATCCACATACAGAGAAGCGAACATTCTGTTCACTCGAAGCTGAAGTTTGTGTTAGCCCGAGAGCAAGGCAGCTGAGGGGGCTATAAACAAACCACTGGGACACATAGCAGGTCTTTTTAAAACTCTTCCTCCCTTTTAAAAGAGAGCAGAAGACATTTTGCCAAGTGGGAGGTTGGTGGAGGTGGGGGAGGGGGCAGACAGAGAATCAGAGAACCAGTGTGACAATATCAGCCACAGGAAAATTCAACTTTTACAAATTGAATTAGAAACTTCCAGAAGAGGGCAAACTGAGTGTGTCACACCATGTTAATACTCCCTAATTTACTGCAAAAATCCCATACCTGATTTTTTTTTCTTCAGAAAATAACCTTTTTAGGATTTGCTTTCATAGACAAAATCAGACATTTTCCAAAATGGCAGATTTGCTCAGTAATATATATTTGATTTGGGCATCTTTTTAAAATGACAAATGAATATGGGTACATTGGGTGTTGGGAATTCATACCTTGAGGAAAGAAAACAACTAACTGAAACCCAAGCATATAAAGATCAGGTGGGGCCTAATATACTCCCTTGAAGTCATCAGTGAGTAGGAACAAATTGCTTTCTCTCAACCCTTCTCTACCTCAGTAGTTTCCAAACTCATGTGAGCAGTGAACTCCTTCTTTCAAATGCAGATTGACACAAAGCCCCAAATACCAAACAGGTTCAAGCAGAGGGATCCTGGGGAAGCAGGTAAGGGCTTGTGAATCTGGAAGGGTGCCCCCAACTCTCCCTCTGCTATCACCCCAAGGAACCCCGCATATGCATCCTGGGTATGCCATGGAACACAGTCTGAGCTTCTCTGTAAAAATACACAGAAGTGGGCTCTACAGAGGGAAAAACATTAAGAAGTTTGTTTTATACTCCTGCTCTCAAACCTATTTTTATAAAAATAACAGTATATCTTTCCCAAGATAAAAATCATCAGTGGCTATTAGGAAGTAAAAGAGTCTTTCAATTTTAAAAGCATACATGAATTTTATAGGAAATCAGTTTTAGCTAATATTCTCAAAAGCCAGCATCTCTGGTTTTCAGGATGAGCCGTGGCATAACCCACAGTAACATGTAAATTTCAAAATTCATAACAACCTCTCAAGATAGATCTAGTAATCATTCTCCCTATTGAAGACACCATCCTGTGTTTCGCCTGTATCCATGAGGTAAATGGGTTGTTGGGCAAATCTATAGTCATTGAAGCTTGAAAGAGGGAAAAGCCTTAAAGCTGCAACTTTACTTTTTGGTATTAGTGGGTATGATGGTGAGTCAGCTTGGAGGATGGGTCAAAGGATGGGCTCTGGTTAGTTACCAGAAAAGATGGATCAAACCAAACCTATAGAATAACCAGCTGGGACCTCTTCTGACTCTCTGCCCCAAAAGGTGGCCACTGAGCCTTACTCATCCTTGAATCCCCAGGAATCAGTGCAGAATGGTTGTGGTTCTTACAAGATCAGCAGTCCTAACTTGCTTCATTCAGAACTCATTAGAATAATCCCTCCCGACACAAAATAGCTAGATTTATCTTTGCAAGCAGTGCTACTCTCTGGTGATTGTTTTGTTGACATTTTTGAAACTCTTGTAAGTTACATGAATTCAGAATGCTTCATTCACTTGTTGGTAGAGGGAAAAGATGTTAATCTAACTACCTGTAAGTAATTAATCAACTTGGAGAACAATTGAGTCTATTGATCAATTACTGTGTGTAAATTTATTTTTTTTTATTTTTTTTTAAACGTCTTATTTTATTTTTGAGACAGAGAGAGACAGAGCATGAACGGGGGAGGGGCAGAAAGAGAGGGAGACACAGAATCGGAAGCAGGCTCCAGGCTCTGAGCCATCAGCCCAGAGCCCGACGCGGGGCTCGAACTCATGGACCGCGAGATCGTGACTTGAGCTGAAGTCGGACGCTTAACCGACTGAGCCACCCAGGCGCCCCGTACTGTGTGTAAATTTAAGAGAAAGGTTTAACATAATGGACAAGAAGACAACAGGAGTTGGAGTCTGAAAAGGTGGCTCAAATTTCAGGTCTGTCACTCACTCTGTGTCCCATAAGACACTTGAACTGCTCCCAACCTCAGTGTGTTCACCTATAAAATTCAAAGCTGGAAGAATATCTATCTCACAGGTTTATGAAGGTTTTATGAAGAATAAAATTGAAATATATGTAAAGCTCTCTTGCATAGAGCCCAGAAAAAATCAAAAACTCAGTAAATTGTATCTAGCATGACCAATAAAAAGAATAAACATTTTTCTCCCTGTAACCAGCAACAGGAAGAAATGATAACTAAGAGAAAAGAAGAGACAAGACCAAGAAAGAGCTGTTTTAACAGGGCAGCAGGATAAGGTCCTGTAGAAGAGATCTCTCCTCCTTGTCCAAAATATGGCCCAATGTACACCCCTATGTGATTCCACGGCCATAGTGAATGAATACCATGTGAGTGGGTACCTAGTGTGTTTTGAGGAGCCTTTCGCTGTTTAGAATTTCCCACATTATAAGTCTGCCTTTCTTAGGTAGAAACCAGAATTAATCATTTCCAGATTCCTTTGTAAGTAAGACCCAGATATATGATTTCAACTCCCAATCACATATTCCCAACTTGATTTGGAAGAGAAACTAGTTGCCGTGTAGAATCCATGTTCTGGTGAAGGTGACTAAGTATAGTGGAGAGAATTCCTATTTCACATGGAGCACTGGCTGAGGTCATGGAAATAGCACCTGCACCTATGACACCTGTAGAGCTGGTGTGCCTGATGGTAGTGGCACTGGGTCTCTCCTGGCGTCATTAGCGGTACCATTTAGCCATCATTCTTGCTGCCTAGGCTCCATATCTAATTCTCTAGCCCTCTATAATGCTATGAGCTATCTAATATCTAAGAATAAGTTTATTTTATTACTTAACTAGTAGAGTGGATTCTGCTACTTGCAATTCAAGAATGCTGCCAATTGCCTACCTCAAGACCACCATTGCATCACAGCCCAGAAATGGGCACTCAGTAAATAATGCTCCTGAAAATAAATCACCAAAAGAAAAGCAAAAGTTTTATACGTTCAGAAAATTGAGTCTTAAAAGTCATGGCATATTATAAAAAGGCTTCCATTTTAGAAAATGGGTAATACAAACATTTAGGAAGAAAATGAATAAGTGTTGGTCATGACAGACTTTGTGCTCTGAATTTAGTCTGTGTTATCTCATCAAAATTGATTTCACTATGCAGAATTTGATGAATCAAGTACCACCTACTTGTTGATTTCAGTCATGACACATGCATTAGGTGCCACTGTCATAAACTGGAAGGCATTGGCAACCATCTGTAGCCCATACTCTAACTCACCAGATAAAGATATAAATAGTGTGTGGGTGGGAAAGTTTCTAATCATCTGTAAGCACAACAGAAAAAAATACATCACTTCTATCCATTAATTATTGTTGTTTAAAAACAACCAGTCATTCATTTATTCATGATTTTTATTCAACAAATATTTATTTATTCAGGACAACCACATACCTGATGTTATGCTAGGTGCCAGAAATAATTAACAGTTACTAATATATCACTTGTCAATGGTATAATTAAAATCAACTTTCCGGGTGTTTTCACTTTCAATGCTTAATAGACATGCAACATCGTTGTCTACAATCTCAATAAGATTGACTCCAACTCTCTTTGCATGTTCTGGAAAGTTCCAAATTCCCCACCACCACCATAACAATTGTAAATACCTGAGGTGATATTTTTCCCATTCCTTCTGGCTATTATTTACAACCTGTCATGAATTATACCCCTTGCATTATATATCTTGTGACTTTTTTCTGAATCTCATTTTCCTAACTCTACTACCAAAGAATCCCATTTATAGAAACCTTTATGTACAGAGCATATTTGAAGAGACAGAGATGTTTATATTAGAGCAGTATAAACAAGTACAAAATGAATATTTGCCATCTGAGCTGGGAAGTTCCTTGTTCCCTTTCAATGGGTTCAGTCACCACATCACCTCTATTCCTACTTCCCTTCTTTTTGTCCCTATGTCCCCTACTTCTTGTGTATTCATATATAACAAAGTCACTAATATATTGAGCTTTAGAGACAAGACTCTCATGTGTGGATCCCAGCTCTACCTCCTATAATCCATATGACCTTGGGCAAGTTACTTCACCTCTGGAGGCCACAGTTGGCTCATCTATAAAATGGGGATCACTCTAGTTTACAGTGTTGCTGTAAAAGTTAAGTGAGTTACACTGGTCAGAGTGGCTAAAATTAACAACTCAGGAAACAGTAGATGCTGAAGAGGATGTGGAGAAGTGAGAACCCTCTTGCACTGTTGGTAGGAATGCAAACCGGTGCAGCCGCTTTGGAAAACAGTGTGGAGGTTCCTCAAAAAATTAAAAATAAAACTACCCTATGACCCAGCAATAGCACTACTAGGAATTTATCCAAAGGATATAGGAGTGCTGATTCATAGGGGCACATGTACCCCAGTGTTTATAGCAGCGCTTTCAACAATAGCCAAGTTATGGAAAGAACCTAAATCTCCAACAACTGATGAATGGATAAAGAAGATGTGGTTTATATATACAATGGTATACTACTTGGCAATGAGAAAGAATGAAATCATGCCATTTGCAGCAAGGTGGGTGGAACTGGAGGGTACTATGCTAATGAAGTAAGTCAGTCAGAGAAAGACAGATATCATATGTCTTCACTCATATGTAGAACTTGAGAAACTTAGCAGAAGACCATGGGTGAAGGGAAGGGGAAAAAAATAGTTACAAACAGAGGTGGAGGAAGGCAAACCATAAGAGATTCCTAAATACAGAGAACAAACTGAGGGTTGATGGAGGGGTGGGTGGAGGAGAGGGGGAAATGGGTGATGGGCATTGAGGAGGGCACTTGTTGGGATGAGTACTGGGTGTTGTATGTAAGTGATGAATCACGGGAATCTACCTCCAATTCCAAGAGCACACTGTATACACTGTACGTTAGCCAATTTAACAATAAATTATATTTTAAAAAAAAGTTAAGTTGGTTAATACATTTATATAGGCCTAGCACATGATGAATGTGTACACATGTTAGGATTTTTACTGTTGTTAACACAGACCTGCTCAATTACCCTATTTGTACCGTTACCTGTATTAATCTATGTCTCATATTCTGGCCTGAGAAATGGTGGAAATGAATTTTTTTTCCCTAAAAGAAATTCTGTTTCCATTTCCTAAAATAATATATTTTATTGGCCTACATGAAAAGGCTCATATAACAGGACAGAATGGGAATTAAGCAGTTAAGCACTTGGTTTTGAAGACAGATGGCCTAGGTTGAAGCCTGGAACCACTCCTTACAATTTTTCTCCCATTTGGGCAGTTGGTCACTTCCTACTCTTGAGTTTCCTCATCTATAAAATAGGATAATAATACTACCTACTGCATAAGAATGTTTAAGGATGAAATAAGTCAATTCCTTGAGAAAGTAAAAATTAGCTTGGAATTTAAAGTAAAAATCTGGCTATTATCAGGCTTGGTAAATAGAAAAGATAAAGCCAGCACCAAGTTAACCGCAAATAACATTCCTCCCAAGGGCACCCTATAGCTGTAAAGCATTGCAAAACCCTTTCATTGTGTGACAAATGCTTTTTTACCCACTGAGAAACTCTGTTCTCTAAATCATAGACTCTGAGAAATACTGCTCTTTGAAATCATACCCAATGTGAATGAAACCCCACTCTGTTTGTTTCAGGTTTTGTGTCTTTTAAAAAAACAAACAAACAAACATTTATTATCTTACAGTTTCTGTAGGTCATAAGTCCCGGGGGTTCACATGGTTCCTCTGCTAAGTTAAGGATTCACACAAGGACGAAATCAAAGTATCGGCAGGCTGCATTCCTTACCAGAGGCTCTGGGGAAAAGTGTTCTGAGCTCATTCAGATTGTTGGCTGAACTCAGTGCCTTGTTGTTGTAGGACTGAGGTCCCATTTCCTTTCTGGCTGACAGCCAGACTGTCTGTGCTCCTGACAGCTTCCCACAAAAGCATCCTGCTCTTACCTAGAGAATCTAAGTCCCTTTGACACAGAAAAACAGCCCAGACTTATAAGCCATGTGCAAACCTTCAGGTAAGGAGTTTCTGGCTATAGTCCTCCACATATACCTTAATTTTACTGTCTCAAACAAAGCAAAAGGATCTTGAGTCCATTTTGTGTCCAGATTTAATGCTGACGCCTTATACATAGCCTTGCTTTGCTTTGAGTCCATCAGGATGTTGCTTCAGATGTTAAATTTCACCCTTCTCCAAAATCCTACAATTGTACTTTTTATTTTATTTGGCACAATAGACCACACTTCCACTAGTGTGTTCTCTCCCTCTTTGCAATGAGTCAATTATCTGGCTTAGTAGGACTAGAGACTTATCCCTGGTGTTCTTAGGCTGGTTGGGCTAGAAAAACTCTGCTTAAAATGCAGGCTGGCACATGATAACACTTGACTGAATCTCAGCTATTATGAAAAATATAATAATAATTATTATAATTATAATAATAATTATTATTATCATAAACTCTGTGGATAAATTCAAATAAAAGAGCAATAATGTTGTGCCAAGGATAGAAGCTGTGAACAAGCCAATTGGAAAAAGCAAAAAAACAAAAACAAATCACCATGCACTGTGTCTGCAGAAATCCCTGTAACTGCAGAGATTTTTCTGAAAGCAAATTTTCACTTCAGAAATCTCTCTTGCTGTCATGTGACCCCACCCGTTAGTGTTTGCAGAAGCCGTTCAGTCATTTGAAGTACTTCAACATGCAGCGTGGCCCCATGTTTACTCCTCTGGACTGTGAGTTGAAACAATTAAGCCACAGCATGTGAGACTAAGAATTGATTTAATTTTTTTAATGTTTATTTATTATTGAGAGACAGAGAGACAGAGCATGAGAAGGGGAGGGGCAGAGAGAAGGGGAGACACAGAATCCGAAGCAGGCTCCAGGCTTGGAGCTGACAACACAGAGCTGGACGTGGGGCTCAAACTCACAAACCATGAGATCATGACCTGAGCCGAAGTTGGATGCTCAACTGACTGAGCCACCCAGACGCCCCTAAGAATCGATTTAAAATCAGCCCTATAACTGATACTAAGTGAAAAAATAAGTTGATCTCAGAAATGTTCCCACTTCTTCCGACCAAAAATGTAAAATGTAAAAGATGTTTACAAACTTAATAATCATGAGTAACCCTGACATAATATAAAGGGCTTTGGGCTTTGGAGGATCTTTTAGAAACATACCTGACACCAACTTTGGGGTTCAAGGAGGACACTGGTGAGGATAGAGGACATGCAGCATGAGAAAGATGTCCCTTAGAGCCGCTTCACCTTTCTGGCCTACCTCGGGAACATTTCTCATATGGATAAATAATATTCAGAAAAATAGATTCAAAAGCCATTTATCAAACATTTAAAAGAGTTGAGTCAGTACCCAATAATTATTGGCACATGATAGACTCTCAATAAATAAATAAATGAGCTCTGATATGTGTTTCAGGCAAAATACCACCCTCTGGAAATGTTAACATGAGAGCAAATGCTGGCATGGGCATGATAAGGAACAGCCAGCAAGGAATATAAAAATAGTTCAGATGTAAATGGATAAAACCATCCCTAGGGCCATGGAAGAGCAAAATATTTTGTGAAATTCAGAACAGACAAAGCAATTCAGCTCACTTGGGCAAAGCTGATGACTTATTGGTTCTCAGGCCAACTGGCCTGCCTTCTGTAACTCTATGGGTGTTGACTGGTGAGTATTGGATGCATACATTTCCACAGTGTGTTTTTTGTTCCAGTCTCAGCAGAGACTCAAGCCCTTTTTTGTATGAACACTTCTGATTTTCAATATACAGGCTCCTACTTAGTTAACAAATAAGTACTATTCACAGGAAACACACAAACACCAATTCATTAATATGGTATTTGTTCTTTTCTGTTGTTCTGTGCTAATTTATTTGGAGGGCAATATTTAAGATGAAGTAAAAGACAATGAAAGATACAGTGAACTCCCAACTTAAGTAATAGAATCACCATCCAATTGAAATTCCACTTTTTTTTTTTTTTTTTTTTGCAGTTTTATACCTTTACTTGGCAATCAACCATTAGTTCTCATCCACATTAACGGTCTGTAAATTTTCAAAGGTGGTGACAGGTACATAGGTAACTAACATATAGAGCTTGTTTGACGACTCTTCATCCTCATTACATTTTCGGGACAACCGCACATGGATATGGTATGGAATATTCCTTATTTCTTTGGCCCAGACAGCTTTGTTGAAGCTGGTGTCCATGTGCATGTCTGGAGTTCCCATCTCCTTCATGGCAAATTTCTGGATCCCTTTAAGTGCCCAAGGGGCATGCTTCTTGAAACCACTCCACAGATGCACTTGTCAATGTTGATGTGTATTCTCTGGTCACTACCTCGTTGATAGCAGAACAGCCCTTCTTCTCTCCACCCTTCTATGTGGGACCCAAGTTGGAAAGTGAAATTCCATCTCTGATTACAGACCCCTCATTCCTCACTTGAGTTATCAGCAATCCTGAATTTGGGGATTATTATTTCTATATCTTCCTTAAGCTTTTAAAGCATTTATAATTATACCTTATAAAGTCTATACAATATTGTTTGTATATTTTAGCCTAAGTATAACTGGTACCGTACTTTATTTTTCTGAAAATTGGTTTTTACTCAATGATATATTTTTGAGATTCATCCCTGTTGATGCATGTACTGCCTGTATAGTATTCCACTGTAAGAGTATACAGAACTTATTCATTCTTTGAAGTTGTTTCAAAAAAATTTTTTGTTATTATAAACAATGGTTTTCTATAGTACATAGTTAACAAGAAGAATATACTATAACTGTTACTGCAACTACTACTAATGATAATAAGAGCTAACTTTTTTTTTTAACGTTTTATTTATTTTTGAGACAGAGAGAGACAGAGCATGAACGGGGGAGGGTCAGAGAGAGGGAGACACAGAATCTGAAACAGGCTCCAGGCTCTGAGCTGTCAGCACAGAGCCCGACGCGGGCTCAAACTCACAGACCGTGAGATCGTGACCTGAGCTGAAGTCGAACGCTTAACCGACTGAGCCACCCAGGCGCCCCAATAAGAGCTAACTTTTATTAGTCTGTTTTTTTTACTAATTTAGTGACTTAATTAATTTAATTAGCTTTACTAGTTTGTTTTACTAAGTTAATCTAAGAATTCTGTTACGTATATACATTATTAACTCCATTTTGCCAATAAGGAAAACATTGGAGGGGTATTATTGAGTTTAGAATATAAATTTTCTAGCTTATAAAATATTACCCAATTATAAAATTTATATTCCCATCAGGCATATATAAAAATTTCTGTTGCTTCACAGTCTCATCAAAACTTGGTGATGACTTGATTTAAACATCAGATTTAAAATTTGTTTTCAAATATGCACATAGAGATTGACAACGTAAAGAGTGCATTCATTGACTGTTTGAAATAGAGAGGTCAGCAGAATAAAGGTAAGTGTATTTCAGGAACAGAAGTTAGGATCTGAAAACTCAGTAGAAATACCCTAACAGAAGACTACTAATTGGTAGTCACACACACACACACACACACACACACACGCACGCACACCCAAGCAATAGAGCCATACACATGCTAATTCTTCTTTTACCTAGTAATAATTTCCTGTCAAAGACCATAGGGGGATATCTGAATTAGAGATCAGAGAATGGAAAATTCCCTTATCTCTAACTCTTAATTCTTCCCTATTTTTAATATTATGACTTTTCAATAAATGTTGTGTCCCTAAGCACCTCTGCTTTCTCCTTTCGTTATGAATTATTCATATAACACAGAACAAATCAATAACACTCCTTTTAACCTAAAGTTATCACTTTTCACCAGCAATCATTCATTTTCTTTTGTCTCCTCTAGGAGAAAGAAAAGTTTATTAGGTATGCTTGATCAATGTGAAAACACACTCAAACTAGAAACACAAGAAGATTAAAAGTCTTCAGTCCAAATCAGACCAAGGCCCCCTCCAAAAACAAAAAAACTCCAAAACACCCTTATAACTAACTAAACAATGGAAGACACCAATTTTCACTAGATCATTAGTATTAAACCTTTAAACCCAGAGGGATTTTAAAGCGATACCGGGGCATCTAGGTAGCTCACAGGGTTAAGTGTCTGTCTTCAGCTCAGGTCATGATCTTGGTTCAAGAGTTTGAGCCCTGTGTGGGGCTCTGTGCCGACAGCTCAGAGCCTGGGGTCTGCTTCGAATTTTGTTTCCTTCTCTTTCTGCCTCTCCCCCCCACCTCTCTCTCTCAAAAATAAATAAACATTAAAAAAAAATTAAAGTGACACCAGCTGGATAATCCGCACAAGGTGGGAGATGGGCTTCTCATCAAGCTATTACAGATTCCTTCCTCATAAAAGGGCCTTCTGTGTTGAGTGAATTGCAGAAATTTGGGCATTTCTGTAAGGGAGCTATGAAAACATGCTTGACTGGATGAAAAGGTAGCCTTCTTTTACTAAAAACAAATTCAGTTCATAAAAAGTTAAGATAGGCTCTAACAATAAAATTAATTATATTTTAGTTACACATCCAATGTTTTTATGGCAAACTCCTTTCTCTACAGAGAAAATTCAAGGTACTGTCACCTCCATGAAACACTACACCTAATTCTCAAAAGAAGAATTGCAGAACTCTGAAAATCCTAGGTCCCTATTAAATTTAAGAATTTTTACTAGCTATGAACCATCTCCTCTGATCTTGCAACCCCAGCAAAAACATCAACAGTAACCAAAATATTTCTCTTCTTTTGTCTTAGTCCCATACATTTTGAAACAAACTGACTTCTTAACTAACCTAGATTCTCCAGTGGAAAATACTGAGATAAATCAATTGTCTCTTCTTGGCATTCCAGTTCCAAAAAGAAGCCCAAAGAGATGTTTGGTGTCACTGTTACTGACAAAATCCCTGAAGCTCAGGGATAGAAAGAATGTCTTATCCTTCCCACTTACCTGAAGCAAAGTAAACCTGTTTCATGGTATACTGTGGGCTCTTGAAATTATTTTTGAGCTATTTAGCTATTGTAAACCAGTCTTTATTCTTGCATGAAACCACTTGAAGGTAGATGGAATCTTCCATAATTAAAAGAGAGAGAGAGAGAGAGAGAGAGAGAGAGAGAGAACTTGACCATTTCTCTCCATCTGATCCTTGATCAACCCAGATTTTATCTATTCTCCATTACAAAACTTAAGTCTGATACCTGCTGAATTACCCAAGACTTAGAAGGAACTCATGATTCTAAGAACAACCAGAAACTTCTACATAACATTCTGACTAACAATTTTTGAACTCTTTCCTTGGGAGACAGTCTTTTGGAATGCTTTAGCAAGAGTTGAAGATAGAGGAAATATGCTGTTATGTAAAAATGCATAAACCCTGGGACAGATATCTGGAGGAATCATCAAAGCATACCATCTTTTAAAAGTGTCTGTGAGAGGTGGGGAATGTCCAGGAAATACCAGTGTAGGGAAGGACTATGGAGTGGCAAAAAGAAGGGAGAGAGAACAAGGAGGAGAAGGAACAATAAGAAAGGCAGAAAAAACACCTCTTGCATTTTATCTCATAAAGTCACAGTTCTCTCTGACAAATGATTATGGTAAGAAATCTGATAATTTACCTTAAGGAAACATACAATTTTTCTTTCTTGAACACAATTCAGGTTTATTTCTTTGGGGACACGCTAAACTCCAGATTATTCAGAATATCAGTAAGGGAAATACTGTCCCAAAAATACTAAATAAATATTTACTTTTAGAAATTGAACTGTCTGGGCATGCACATATACACACAAACGTTGCAGGATTTTTTCCCCTCAATATCCAGGATTCATTGTCTCACCACTTTGAAGAATGAAGAGGTGGACACAAAATGAGCAGCAGGCAAAAGCTTATTAGAATATAAGATCAGAAAGAAAGAATAGTATGGAAGCTCTCTTTATTGACAGAGGGCACTCAAAAGTGAATGTCCTAGATTATAGGCAAGAGTCTTTGTTTTACAAGGTTCTGGTCAGTCCCTCCCCTTCCCTTCCCTTCCCTTTCCTTCCTTCTCAGGTTCTACCCTTAACTGGATAGGTGACTCTAGGTGTTAGGTTGTTCATGCCTGATTGGCTTGTTGCATTGTGTGAAGAATCAGACTATGGTCATACTGTCCTTGTGTAACATAAGTTTTATGGTTTACTTCTTAGAGTTAAGTATTTTGATTGTCAAATTCCTGAGTGGGAGTAGGTTATGTCTGTTACATTCTTAAGAGGAACCTTACCCCAGAGGGGATTTACTGTGGTCAGACACTCCCAGCATTGTTTCAAAGTATGTGTTTTTCCCCCCAGGGACCTCAGGTCCTAACCTTTCCCTCTCTGCCTATTTTATCCTATCTTTCCCTACCATACAAATACCCATCTACCAGAATAAACCAGGACTCCTTCCTCCTCAGCTTTCTTCTGTATTGCCACTGGCTATGGGACATGGTGGTTGTAAAGACAAGATGCTAGATCTCAGGGACAACAGAAATGAGATAATACATCCACGTTATCAAGACCCACAATAGGGAATGAACATTATTGGTCATACTTTTAGTGAAGTTTTCCCCAGAAACATACCCTGAGTCCAGAATTTATGGGCATTTAGTTCATTGGGGTGATAAAAGTAACACAGGGGACTGGAGTAGGAAAGGAAACAGGGAGGAAACATCGCCAAAGAAGAATGTGTTGTCAAACCAGCTGTCCCCAAGGTGACTCAGGAAGTACGGGACTAGTACAGTTCACAATGCCTTAGACCTGACCCATCTGAGGGGAGAGGAAGCTGGAAGTGTACCCATCAAGTCCTATAAGTCATTGATTGAGGCTAATGGCATGAGTGTTGATGGTATCAACTTAGGTCCTTGGGCTCTCTAAACAAGAAATTGCATAGAGGTCAAGTAAGAGTTCCAGGCGAGGCTTTTATTAGGGCTTATGCCAGAGCACAAGGGAGACAACACAAAGGGAAAGCGTCCTTCAGGCTAGCTCCCTGAAAAAATTTTTAAAGGGGCTAAGGTAGGAAAAGAGACACATCCAAGTAGGTTGGGGTAAGGAGATACTGGAGGTTGAATGCCCAAACACAGTGGACAGAATATGGTGTTACATACATTGAATGTGTCATTAGCATGTTAAATCTCCACCCACATATGATTTTTAGCATTATAGTGAGTGGGAAAGTCGGTACTGGGGTCTACCTTGGTGCAGGCTGGTTTGGTCCTCTCTTCATAGTTGAGTGTCTCCATTCAGTGAGGGTCTTCCCTTTGCATATTCCTACCCAAAGGCTATAGCTATCCTGGAAGATCTACCCAAGGGACATTATTATTATCTAGGAATCCTGGATTTCCTAGATAGGTGGAAGGGACCAGAGTCCTGTCCCTGCTCTCTCTTATTCCCCTCTGACAGATTTGACCCTCCTTATTTCTAAAGAGAAAGGGCTGAAGGTCTCATCTTCTGAAGCTACTTCCTGCTGAGAGGGAGGCCTTGGAGATGTAAAAATCTCTCACCAGAACATTAAACATGAATGGACCACTGCCCAAAGAGGCCAGGAGAAGGAGGAATCTGAGCTCCCCTCACAGGGTAGTTTATTTCATGGTGGACCACAGAGGAATAGATGGGGGCAGGGAGAGAGGGGGGCACAAGCTTAGCAGGGTGAAGAGGAGCTAAACCATCTTTATAAAAGGGGACTGCAGTTAGGTGTATTATTGCATCTGGGGGACAGGAGTACTTCATCCAATGGCCCCTCCATCTAGTTCTAAGTCCTCTTTTATTCCCTGATGGCTATCCAAGGCAGATGAGGTCTGATAGGTGAACCTGTAGGAAGGGGTTGTTCTTCCTTTTCAGTGCATACAGTAGGAGTTAGGTTGATGGCCTGAGGAGAGTAGAGATGAATCCACACACCAGTGAGTCTGGTTGGGGGTACATGAAGACCTTGAAGAGGAAAATGATATAGGATAAATAGAGGGGGAGCTTCCCATATTGGTAAGGCAGGTATCCATACTGGAAATACCAACCAGTTGTCTCATGTTTTGGGAGGGGCACATGATATCAGTCCAATCTCTTGGGAGGGAAGAGGGCCTGGGCATTGAGTGCAGTCATGTGGCCAATGATCCAATCAATCATACTTACATAATGAAATCCCAGTAAAATATCCTGACACCCAAACCTCAATTGAGCTTCCTTAGTTGGTGATTATACATTAATGTGCCAGGAGGGGGACATGTCCAAAAGACATGCAAATTTCACTTTGGGGACCATCCCAGACATCACCCTGTGCATCTCTCCATCTGATTGCTCCTCACTTGTATTCTTTATTTTAATTATTTATAAGTACAGCCTTTCTTGAATCTGTGAGATCTTCTAGCAAACTATCAAGCCTTAAGAAACAATGGGAACTCCTGAATTTATAGCCAGTTGGTCAGAAGGACCAAATGGTCCCAAGCTTGGGCTGGCATCTGAAGTGAGAGCAGTCTTGTAGAGGTGTTTGCCATTGACTTGTGATATCTAACCAACTCCAGAAAGACTCAGAATTGCACAGTACAACTCAAGGAGTTACACAATTCATTTAAGGTCCTTTCAGTGCTGAGTGGGGGCAGACTCCAACATAGGTTCTCCTTGCTCTAATTACAATTGATTTCCACAACACCTTGTTGAGTTTTAGCACCTCAGGAAGGTTCAGGCTAGGATCAGGGAATATTGTAGTTAAAGCTGACTTACGACCTCTGAGAATATAAATTATGTGCCGTTTCTAAAAATAAAAAATAACAATAAAAATATACAAAGTCTATTGTAACAAATAAGTCTATACATGCATATATAATAGTGCCAAACCTATTCTTAAACTGCTATAGCCTGAAATTTAGCCCAGAAACTGAGACTGGATTATTTATCAAGGCATCTTGAGTTTTTTCCTGATGGGGTCTCTGCCATCATGTTTTGGGAGTTTTCCAGGTTCACTGGTTTTTGTTCACTTTCCGTAGCAAAAGTGCATGAAGTAAAGTCACACTTTTGTTCACACTAATCACAAATGTGCATAAAAAATTAAGCATTTTTTAATTTCTTTATGATTGACTTCATGATTCCCCCAACCTGCTGGTGTGTGTGTGTGTATGTGTGTGTGTGTGTGTGCGCGCGCGCGCCGTATTTTATTTTGTGAGGTAGAGTGTAGATGACTTGTATAGATTTTTTTAAGTTATCTTTTCTTGAAGTATGATATACATACAGAAATTGATGTGAGGACGCGAGTAAACGGTCACGAAGGAATTCTTGAGACGTTTTTTGTGCAAAAAGATGCTTTTATTACAGCATGGGGACCGGGCCCGGGGGCAGAAAGAGCTGCACTTTTGCTTTATGATGGTGGTGATTATACACTTAGTGCTCAAGGAGGAGGAGATGTAAGGGAGTATTAGATCATAAATGTTTTCTTCGACTTTCTACTTGTAAAACTACTTTTGTAAGCTTTCTCTGGTGCTTATCCTTCAGCTCGATATTAACCAGGAAGCTGTACAGGCAGTCATGAGACGCTTTAAGAATGTAACAGCCAGCACCTATTTGATCCTTATCGGAACTATGCAGGCTATAGGGCAGCATTCTGGGCTAAAGATGAACACTTTTCTGTTTCTATCCCTCATCACAAATCACAAATGAATTTTCAAGATTATTGCATTGTGCGAAGGGTGAGGAGACCCTGTATTTCATTCAAGGGCTCAGTATTATTTTTTCTCTTTAACTATCGTTATAATAATTCTAATCCTAATTTCTGTTTTCCCCCGCCGCCCCTCTCTTTCCCTCCTTTGAAAAAAAAAAAAAAACTGCCTCAGGAAGAGAAGTGTCATTTACCCAGAAATATACAATTGAAAGGCATATTCAGATATTTCAAAATATTAATCCCAAGAGATGCAAAGGTTAATTTTGGCATATTTCTCCCAATATGCCTACATGTAAGCAGAACCACACTTGATAACTAATGAGCTCTAATTCATCAGTTGCAGAAGGATTGGGTCAAGTCACCCTGAAAACAAAAGCGAAACAGAAGTGGCTTGGCATTTATAGTGTTTGATAGTTTGCAAGATGCTTTTTAATAGTTACCTTACTTTAACCTCAGAAGACCTTGTGGTCTATGTTTTACTATCTTAATTTTGAGGCCTGGAGCAATTCAACTGGTCCCCCCCCCCCCAACATACAGCCATAATTTAAGAAAAAAAAACCCAGCATATTTTAAGCATGCCTTTCCTGTGGTTTTAAAGGTAAAAATGAAATTTGTATTTGGGGCAAACTTCCTCAGTTTTTAGAAGAGACATTTTTAGCACATCCCCTCAGTCATTCAAATGGTTATCAAACACAAGCCAGTATCAGTGTCCTGGAAAAACACTACACAGGTGAAGTTAAGCTAAATGCAGATTGTACCCCCTGGGGACTAAGCGCCCCATTTAGAAACATAAAGAGTCACTATCTTCACAGTAGAGTGCTCCCCTTACAGGTTATGATTATGTGAACTGATGTTTTGTTTTCTGGACAGGAGTCAGCAGTCTTGCATTCTGGAATATCTTGAAAACTTGAACTCTTGAAGTAGGCAGACAGGAAGGGCCCCAGAGAAGAAGCAAGTTGCTGAATTCTAGAAAAAGGGATCTGACATTTTATTTTGTTTCCCCTTTCTGCATTGTAACTCCCTTAGATTATCTTTAAATATTGAATTGAAAAAGCCATGTGTTAATTGTTCTTTGGAGAATTATTGTTTGTTCATATTCTCTGGCAGAGTGGACCAGAGAGAATAACTACAAGGGGGAAAAGGGGTTCACAGCCCTACAGGAGCAGAAAGAGGGAGGAGGTGAACGTTTGTATGCAACAGGAGGTGCCCAGGGCACAAGTGGGCCTGAGGAACATTCTGGTACTCTCCAGGGTTCTCAGAATCCCTGCTGTCACCCAGAGGGGACTCCAACTTGGGATCATTGCACAGTAAAGGAGAGAGAGAGCCTCCCACAACATACCTAGGGAAACCAGGTAACTACAATTAGCAAAAGGGACTGAGATGCATGTTCAAGTTCCCTGTCCACCATTCTTGCCATAGGGGCCAAGGGCAGGTTGTCCCAAAATGTGTCATTTTGGCATATTGGTTATTTTAATTTTTTTTAATGTTTACTTATTTTTGAGAGAGAGAGAGAGACAGAGTCAGAGACAGAGACAGAGACACAGTGTGAGCAGGGGAGGGGCAGAGAGAGAAGGAGATGCAGAATCTGAAGCAGGCTCCAGGCTCTGATCTATCAGCACAGAACCAGACGTGGGGCTCAAACTCATGAACCACAAGATCATGACCTGAGCAGAAGTCGGACACTTAACTGAGGCACCCCTAAATAAAAGTTATTGAAGAGACGGCCTGTGCAAGAACGCCCAGACCCTCCTCTGTCCCCCTGAAAGCAGGAAATAAATCTCCCATGTGGAAGGTAGCCTCCCTGGACCAGGACCAGGAGGTAGAGAGACATCCTTATCACCAGAGATGGGAGATTCAGGGCTGAGAAAGCTGTATAAACAGCCCTTGTGACTTTTTACTAATTCACTATCACAGCCCAAATTCTGTTTAGAATTCCTTACTAACTGAAGCTCCCAAAGTTAAGATTTCTTTGACCTGTCAATTCCTCACAGATTTATTGTCTCTCTATTTAAAAAGTATAAAATCTCTCTGCCTTGGTCATTTCTGGAGGTCTCCATTTTATTGTTGGGACTTCACGCACACATAACAAAATTTGGAATTTTTTTCCTCCCGTTAATCTGTGTAAATCCAATTTAATTCTCATTCTAACTGGAAGACCTTTCAGGGGAGAGGAAGACTCTTTCCCTCCCTTCATTACCCACTATCACACAGGGAAAAGGACAATTTTTAAAATATCAGAGTTGATATTTCATTTTACTACCAAAAAAATCAGGTAAATACTATGAATATGTCTAAACTCAGATGCCAGCTCTGTCTGTACAACCCCAAACAGGCCACCTAATCCATCTGGTAGTGAGATATTTCATCTGTAAAATAGAGATCTCCATATACCTAGTAGGTGTTTTATATGGATTAAATAAGATAATTTAGAAAAAGTACTTAGCCTGGGATCTGGTTGCCTGACTGTGATATTGTGATTTAATAAATATGTATTTCATCTTCATCCCAGATGTTTCTGGCACAAATATCCTAAAACCCTTAGAATCTCCTGAATAAAGGTGTCTTAGTATTCATAACAAACCCCTTTCAACCACACCTGAGATTATGTCAATGCAGTGGCTTTTGGAAAGCATCTCAGGATGGGGCTGGTTGCCAGGGAACCAATCTTGTGATAAGAAGGTTGGAACTTTCAGTCCCACCCCCTGATTTCCAGGGACGGAACAGGGGCTGGAGATTGAGTTCAAGTGTCAATGGCCAATGATTTAATCGATCTTGTCCATGTAATGAGACCTATAGAAAAATCCAAAAGGTTGGGATTCTGGGAGATTCCTTCCCAGTTCACAAACACATGGAGAATTGGGGGAGAGTGGCATGCTCAGAGAGGGCATGGAAGCCCCCACCCTTACCCCATACCTTGCCCTAAGTGTCCCTTCATCTGGCTACTAGTTTGTATCCTTTAATACCCTTTGTAATAAACCAGCAATATATAAGTAAATCTGTTTCCTGACTTCTGTGACTGCTCCAGAAAATTAATTGAATGCAAAGAAGGGGGTGTGGGAACCTCTGATGTATACCCCGTTGGTTGGAAGCGTAAGTGACAACTTGGACTCATGACTGGCATCTGAAGTGACAAGCAGTCTTGTGGGACTCGGCCCTTAACCTGTGGGATCTGATGCCATCTCCAGGTAGACTGTGTCAGAGCTGAGTTGAATTGTAGGACATTCAGCTGGTATCAGAGCATTGCTCACTTGGGGGCAAAGAACCACCATACTGGAATCGAGTGCAGAATTTTACTGACCTTAATAAGTGTTCCATGAGTGTATTTTCTGTGGGGGACAATATCGTACACCAGTTCACTGTTATTCAAATTTATTCTAGGAAAAATGAAGGATGCAGGTTAATTGGAATTAAAATGTTCTGGCCCTTTGTATTTTGGAATTATAAAGATATTGTTTTTGAAAATGATAGAGGGAGAAATCCGTTCTATTTGCTTTAGGAGCAGCTTCTAGCTCTTCTCAGGTAGTGTGTGCATTGGTCTAGTGATAAATCTGTCCGGGATGCCGAGTAAACAACTGCTTGCCTCTAGTTGGATTTTCAATTACACCAGATATGTAATCTGGGCGGTCTGGGAGCCCTAGGCTGCCGAGGACAGTGTTGTCTTTGTGGGGTTATTTATTTATTTGTTTGTTTGTTTGTTTATTTTTTTGTGGGGTTATTTAAAAAAGATCTTTGTTTACCTGCTCTCCAAATATCCTCCTCTCATGTATTTCTTGCAGTCTGACATGTTTCCTTTTAATCCCAAAGGCTCTCTGTGTTCAAAGCCCCTTATCTATTATATTGTAAATGTCCCTGGGTGGGGGGGTGGGGATAACAGCTCTTTATTGACTAATATTTCAAGAAGAACCGTAGCAACAAATGCTGAAGACAATTTCTTGGGAGCCCAAGATATAGGAGAGACGTATAAAAGAAAGGGAGGGAAGTGTTGAGGCGGACAGCAAGAGGTAGATTATCTCAAAAGTGGAGACAGATGACAAGGCCTGGTTTGGGAAATAGGCCAAGGCTCAGTTTCCCAGGGAGCCAACCTCAAGAACCCTCAGTTTCGCACCCTCACTTGTAGAGTGAGCATAACAATATGTACCTTACAGAGCGGTTTTAAAAATTAAATAAGGCAATGTGCAGACCTTGCTTGCACTACCCATTGGAAGGAAGTGATGACCATCAGCTCTACCTCTGGGCTCTGGGGTCTGAGGCACCTGCACTCAAGGCTTCGTCTACCACCTGCTGGTTATGGACACCAGGCATTGCTATTAGGTTCCATCTAGGTAAATGGGAACACATCTTGTCTGTGAGCTTGCTCTCAAGAAGGAAAGGGGGGCGCCCAGATGGTTCAGTCTGTTAGTTGTCTGACTGTTGATTTCTGCTCAGGTCATGATCTCCCATTTCGTGGGATCAAGCCCTGCATCAGGCTCTGTGCTAACAGTGTGGAGCCTGCTTGGGATTCCCTCTGTCTCCCTCTCTCCCTGCCTCTACCCTGTGCTCTCTCTCTCTCTCTCTCTTCCTCTCAAAAATAAATAAATAAATAAATAAATAAATAAATAAATAAAAAAGAAGGAAAGGTATGAGGCACACCTTTTGAACTCCTAGTTAGCTAACTCTACAAATCACTCAAGTCTACTGCATTATGTCTACCGTCCAAAGAAAGGGGTTATCTAATGACACTAGGTGAATGGCTTATTAATCTAAAACCAAAATAGTGGTAATAATAATTTACTATTAGCCAGAAATAAATTTGTCTGTGGTCATTAAAGTTAAAATACTCTTTTTCTTGTAGCTATGCTGAGAAAGGCTACTGAAAAAGTGTAATAATAAAGGAGATGAGTAAAAATGAAGGCAGAATGCAAGTTTAAGTCTTGTGTTCTCAGACCGCAGGCCATCCCTTCCAGCTCCCACAGTTCCCACAATGACAGCTCTTTTCAGTTCTTAGTGAAATGCCTTTTTCAGATTCAGCCACAAGATGTCAGCCTATGCTTAGTCATTTCTATATTTTTCCAGGCCACATATCAATTTCTTCATCCCTTTCCTCCCTCTTGTTTTCTTTATTGAGTCTGAGCAGGTGAATAATCTTGAGCTTGTGGACACTGACAAATTACAACGGGTTGCCTTGAGCTCTAGCAGTGTCAGAAGGGCCTCTGCTAAGAGCAGCGTCCAGTCTCTGGAGGAGCTGCCTTTCCTTCTTACTGTGGCCCCCAGGCCCAGGAGGACACGGGCCCCTTGTCCAGTGTGTCTGCTGGAGCTTCCTGTGCAAGGACAGGAAACTAGTGTCCCTGATTTTGGAGAGGACACCGAATACCTGTCTCCTGTCAATGCATGAAGGCAACTCTGGAATGGCTTGGTAGCTCAATGGATGAAAATGCTTTCCTACTTACAGCCTGCCTACCCCAGGGTATCAGCAGAAACTTCCCTCGTGGGTGTGAGATACTCCAAGAACCACCCTGTTGTCACACTACAGAGAAGGGAGAAAAAGGTGGTTTTTCTTTCTTTCCTTGTGTATTTCTGTAAGTTCCCCCCACCTCAAACTTCTTCTAGACACCTTCTACCAGATGGAGGTATACAGCTCACTGGCCAGGCTGTCCCAGGAACGGTCACCAGCAAAAAGAGTGAGAATGCTGTGATCGGCTTAGATTGATTAGACTCATCCCCTAGGTCCAGGGAGGGCTTACCTTCCTGAAGCACATTGCTCTTAACAGAGATCAATAATCCTGGGAAGAATTCTAGGGCCTGGGTGATGGCTCTGAAGTCAGGACATAGCCCTATCTCCCAGGGGCCAGTGAACACAGTCCAGTTGTGGCTTCTCAGGGAGCTTCCCTGAAGCAGAGCAAGGAAACCACCAACTATAACAGTTTATACATAAACTGCTGCCCTTTGCTGGAGGAAGAGGAAAAAGAAACATGCTTCTGTGACCTTCATGGACCCTCATATCGAGAGGCCCTGAGGTCAGTGCAGGGAGCACTGGGCCAGGTATCTGGAACTTGGGATATGGGACTTGTTCTGCTCAGACTGTCTGAGAACTTGAGAAAGTGCCTCTGCTCTCTGGTCCTGTTTCCTTCAGAGAAACAGCCAGTTCCAAGATGTGCAGCATTGCACAGAATCAGGCCGAGAGATTGCCCCTCCTTGGGAACACGTGGGCTCAGGCCCCGATTTGTTTGTCTCTCACTTTGCCCTTAAGCCAAGAATCATGGTAACCTGTAATTTCCAACCAAATTCTCTTCTGTGCTTGTGTAAATATTGGGCAGCACTATCAGAAGAAATCTCTCTGTACCTTTTCCCATACCTGACCCATGGAGATAAAATACCCAGACACAAAAGTAGGATATCCTGAAGAAGTGGACCTGGGAGAGGACATGAACTGTGAGGCCATTTGTGTGCAAACCTGTATATGGGAGACAAGTTGACATAGTGTTCACCGGACAGGGGTGTGTAGTAAGAGTATTCAAATACCACATCATGGTGTGCATCACCTTCAAGATCAAGGTCAACTCTGGGGAAAAGGAGGTGGATATAGGAATGGGAACTGGATTTTTGTTATAGGTAGCATGCTTTTTCTCCTTAAAAAGTACTATTTTTGCAGAGAAACACAAGTCATCTATTGAGATGCTGACAGCACATGAACAGTCACTAAACCCTTGGTGCAGCCCCCTTTGGGGGCTCAGGGTCTCAGAAACTCTAAAAGCCACAGAGAACCAGCTGTCCTGTTGACACACTCTAGGAATCGATGCCATTGCAACTTCCATGGGGTCAGAAGGAAACTAACTGCATAAGTCTTGACCAGGAGCCATCCAGCTTCCCCTGGGACCAGGTAGATAAGTAAGAAAGTCCTTATATTCAGAGCAACTTCAGGCGCCACCAGGAACAAGTCAGGCTGTGAGCCACCCTTGGCTTTAGCCTTGCTCTTATCCCACAACTTTATGCAAAAGAGAACTTGGCATCAAGGAGAAAAGTCACCTTTTGAAGGAGCATCTGCCACGGCCGGACAGTACATTTTTCTGTGTTAGTCACTGCCCTCACCTTGTCCTGATTGTCCCGAAGAGGGGAATTCAAGAAGAGAAGGGATAAATGAGCCCCCTGAAAGCTCTGTACATGGAAGGGCAGAGATTGGGCCTGGCTCTTGCTGGGCCCCAGATGGTGGATTCAAGAGCAAGGACTCTGGACCCAAATGCTCCATTCCCATGCTGCATACTCCCCTCTTTGCTCATTGACCTGCGGCAAGTTTCCTGAGTGTCCGTGCAGCTCAGTCTTCCCCTTAACCAACAATGCTAATGACAGTACCTGCCTCTGGGGTGTGAGGTTAAAATCACAAAGGATTCACAATAGTGCACAGCACAGTGAGTTTTTAGTATATGTCAGTTTCTTATTATTTTTTTACTATGATTTATCAACTACTCTGATTTCTTGAGGTTAGAGGTGCCACCTAACCTCTAGCACTATCCTAGGGCCCAAGGAGATAGTGGGTAAGGATTTTACAAGGACTACCTACTGCAAAGTTGTAATGAAATGCAAACCTTCACCTGAGTCCCACTGGCACGGACAAGGAATTCCCAACCTGCTCTCTGCCTCAGAATCACATGAGTATTTTATAAAGAAAAAAAAATTTTTAAAGAATAACACCATCATACTATTCTAAATAGTTCATATTAATTATTTATACAAGCAAAGAAAATAAAATAAGCAGTTCGATCAATGGGAGGTTACAACTTGACCTTGTGACTTGGGGTCATCTTCTTTGGCAATAATTTCAATTAAAAAAAAAAACAGTCCTTGGATATGTGTCTAGCCAGGTATCCAAGGATGTACCCTCAGAAGTGTTCTTTATTTTACATTGTCAATGTCCTCCAGCCAAAGACCACCAGGGATAGACCTGTGATTGAACAAGTTGAATTTATTTCTCATTGAAATGAGGGGCAATAGACGGTAGACA
The DNA here is from genome assembly GCF_018350195.1 of Panthera tigris. Classification (NCBI taxonomy): domain Eukaryota; kingdom Metazoa; phylum Chordata; class Mammalia; order Carnivora; family Felidae; genus Panthera; species Panthera tigris. The sequence goes on from NC_056662.1 coordinate 38,182,058, forward strand.
AGGAAGATGGCGGCGTAGTCACAGCGCGTCCGGCCGATCACTTAGATTCCACCTACACCTGCCTAAAGAACCCAGAAAACCGCCAGAGGATTAGCAGAAGGGAGTCTCAGGAGTCAAGCACAGACTAGAGGCCCACGGAAGAGGGTAGGAAGGGCGGCGAGGCGGTGCGCGCTCCACGGACTGGCGGGAGGGAGCCGGGGCGGAGGGGCGGCTCTCGGGCCAAGCAGAGCCCCCGAGTCTGGCTGGCAAAAGCGGAGGGGCCGGACACACTGTGTTCCGACAGCAAGCGCGACTTAGCGTCTGGGAGGTCATAAGTTAACAACTCTGCGCGGAAAGCGGGAAGGCTGGAGGACAAAGGGAGGGAGAGCTGCTGAGCCCCCGGACGGCAGAGCTCAGCTTGGCGGGGAACAAAGGTGCCAGCGCCATCTCCCCCGCCCATCCCCCAGCCAAAATCCCAAAGGGAACCAGTTCCTGCCAGGGAACTTGCTCGCTCCACGCAAACACCCAACTCTGTGCTTCTGCGGAGCCAAACCTCCGGCAGCGGATCTGACTCCCTCCCGCTGCCACAGGGCTCCTCCTGAAGTGGATCACCTAAGGAGAAGCGAGCTAAGCCTGCCCCTCCAGCCCCCGTGCACCTTGCCTACCCACCCCAGCTAATACGCCAGACCCCCAGCAACACAAGCCTGGCAGTGTGCAAGTAGCCCAGACGGGACACGCCACCCCACAGTGAATCCCGCCCCTAGGAGAGGGGAAGAGAAGGCACACACCAGTCTGACTGTGGCCCCAGCAGTGGGCTGGGGGCAGACAGCGGGTCGGACTGCGGCCCCGCCCACTAACTCCAGTTATACACCACAGCACAGGGGAAGTGCACTGCAGGTCCTCACCACGCCAGGGACTCTCCAAAATGACCAAACGGAAGAATTCCCCTCAGAAGAATCTCCAGGAAATAACAACAGCTAATGAACTGATCAAAAAGGATTTAAATAATATAACAGAAAGTGAATTTAGAATAATAGTCATAAAATTAATCGCTGGGCTTGAAAACAGTATACAGGACAGCAGAGAATCTCTTGCCATAAAGATCGAGGGACTAAGGAACAGTCACGAGGAGTTGAAAAACGCTTTAAACGAAATGCAAAACAAAATGGAAACCACAATGGCTCGGCTTGAAGAGGCAGAGGAGAGAATAGGTGAACTAGAAGATAAAGTTATGGAGAAAGAGGAAGCTGAAAGAAAGAGAGATAAAAAAATCCAGGAGTATGAGGGGAAAATTAGAGAACTAAGTGATACACTAAAAAAAAATAATATACGCATAATTGGTATCCCAGAGGAGGAAGAGAGAGGGAAAGGTGCTGAAGGGCTACTTGAACAAATTATAGCTGAGAACTTCCCTGAACTGGGGAAGGAAAAAGGCATTGAAATCCAAGAGGCACAGAGAACTCCCTTCAGACATAACTTGAATCGATCTTCTGCACGACATATCATAGTGAAACTGGCAAAATACAAGGATAAAGAGAAAATTCTGAAAGCAGCAAGGGATAAACGTGCCCTCACATATAAAGGGAGACCTATAAGACTCGTGACTGATCTCTCCTTTGAAACTTGGCAGGCCAGAAAGGCTTGGCACGATATCTACAGTGTGCTAAACAGAAAAAATATGCAGCCGAGAATCCTTTATCCAGCAAGTCTGTCATTTAGAATAGAAGGAGAGATAAAGGTCTTCCCAAACAAACAAAAACTGAAGGAATTTGTCACCACGAAACCAGCCCTACAAGAGATCCTAAGGGGGATCCTGTGAGACAAAGTACCAGAGACATCACTACAAGCATAAAACATACAGACATCACAATGACTCTAAACCCATATCTTTCTATAATAACACTGAATGTAAATGGATTAAATGTGCCAACTAAAAGACATAGGGTATCAGAATGGATAAAAAAACAAGACCCATCTATTTGCTGTCTACAAGAGACTCATTTTAGATCTGAGGACACCTTTAGATTGAGAGTGAGGGGATGGAGAACTATTTATCATGCTCCTGGAAGCCAAAAGAAAGCTGGAGTAGCCATACTTATATCAGACAAACTAGACTTTAAATTAAAGGCTGTAACAAGAGATGAAGAAGGGCATTATATAATAATCACAGGGTCTATCCACCAGGAAGAGCTAACTATTATAAATGTCTATGCACCAAATACCCGAGCCCCCAGATATATAAAACAATTACTCATAAACATAAGCAACCTTATTGATAAGAATGTGGTCATTGCAGGGGACTTTAACACCCCACTTACAGAAATGGATAGATCATCTAGACACACAGTCAATAAAGAAACAAGGGCCCTGAATGATACATTGGATCAGATGGACTTGACAGATATATTTAGAACTCTGCATCCCAAAGCAACAGAATATACTTTCTTCTCGAGTGCACATGAAACATTCTCCAAGATAGATCATATACTGGGTCACAAAACAGCCCTTCATAAGTTTACAAGAATTGAAATTATACCATGCATACTTTCAGACCACAATGCTATGAAGTTTGAAATCAACCACAGGGAAAAGTCTGGAAAACCTCCAAAAGCATGGAGGTTAAAGAACACCCTACTAACGAATGAGTGGGTCAACCAGGCAATTAGAGAAGAAATTAAAATATATATGGAAACAAACGAAAATGAAAATACAACAATCCAAACGCTTTGGGATGCAGCGAAGGCAGTCCTGAGAGGAAAATACATTGCAATCCAGGCCTATCTCAAGAAACAAGAAAAATCCCAAATACAAAACCTAACAGCACACCTAAAGGAAATAGAAGCAGAACAGCAAAGGCAGCCTAAACCCAGCAGAAGAAGAGAAATAATAAAGATCAGAGCAGAAATAAACAATATAGAATCTAAAAAAACTGTAGAGCAGATCAACGAAACCAAGAGTTGGTTTTTTGAAAAAATAAACAAAATTGACAATCCTCTAGCCAGGCTTCTCAAAAAGAAAAGGGAGATGACCCAAATAGATAAAATCATGAATGAAAATGGAATGATTACAACCAATCCCTCAGAGATACAAACAATTATCAGGGAATACTATGAAAAATTATATGCCAGCAAATTGGACAACCTGGAAGAAATGGACAAATTCCTAAACACCCACACTCTTCCAAAACTCAATCAGGAGGAAACAGAAAGCTTGAACAGACCCATAACCAGCGAAGAAATTGAATCGGTTATCAAAAATCTCCCAACAAATAAGAGTCCAGGACCAGATGGCTTCCCAGGGGAGTTCTACCAGACATTTAAAGCAGAGATAATACCTATCCTTCTCAAGCTATTCCAAGAAATAGAAAGGGAAGGAAAACTTCCAGACTCATTCTATGAAGCCAGTATTACTTTGGTTCCTAAACCAGACAGAGACCCAGTAAAAAAAGAGAACTACAGGCCAATATCCCTGATGAATATGGATGCAAAAATTCTTAATAAGATACTAGCAAATCGAATTCAACAGCATATAAAAAGAATTATTCACCATGATCAAGTGGGATTCATTCCTGGGATGCAGGGCTGGTTCAACATTCACAAATCGATCAACGTGATACATCACATTAACAAAAAAAAAGAGAAGAACCATATGATCCTGTCAATCGATGCAGAAAAGGCCTTTGACAAAATCCAGCACCCTTTCTTAATAAAAACCCTTGAGAAAGTCGGGATAGAAGGAACATACTTAAAGATCATAAAGGCCATTTATGAAAAGCCCACAGCTAACATCATCCTCAACGGGGAAAAACTGAGAGCTTTTTCCCTGAGATCAGGAACACGACAGGGATGCCCACTGTCACCGCTGTTGTTTAATATAGTGCTGGAAGTTCTAGCATCAGCAATCAGACAACAAAAGGAAATCAAAGGCATCAAAATTGGCAAAGATGAAGTCAAGCTTTCGCTTTTTGCAGATGACATGATATTATACATGGAAAATCCGATAGACTCCACCAAAAGTCTGCTAGAACTGATACATGAATTCAGCAAAGTTGCAGGATACAAAATCAATGTGCAGAAATCAGTTGCATTCTTATACACTAACAATGAAGCAACAGAAAGACAAATGAAGAAACTGATCCCATTCACAATTGCACCAAGAAGCATAAAATACCTAGGAATAAATCTAACCAAAGATGTAAAAGGTCTGTATGCTGAAAACTATAGAAAGCTTACGCAGGTAATTGAAGAAGATATAAAGGAATGGAAAGACATTCCCTGCTCATGGATTGGAAGAATAAATATTGTCAAAATGTCAATACTACCCAAAGCTATCTACACATTCAATGCAATCCCAATCAAAATTGCACCAGCATTCTTCTCGAAACTAGAACAAGCAATCCTAAAATTCATATGGAACCACAAAAGGCCCCGAATAGCCAAAGTAATTTTGAAGAAGACCAAAGCAGGAGGCATCACAATCCCAGACTTTAGCCTCTACTACAAAGCTGTCATCATCAAGACAGCATGGTATTGGCATAAAAACAGACACATAGACCAATGGAATAGAATAGAAACCCCAGAACTAGACCCACAAACGTATGGCCAACTCATCTTTGACAAAGCAGGAAAGAACATCCAATGGAAAAAAGACAGTCTCTTTAACAAATGGTGCTGGGAGAACTCTTGCACTGTTGGTGGGAATGCAAATTGGTGCAGCCGCTCTGGAAAGCAGTGTGGAGGTTCCTCAGAAAATTAAAAATAGACCTACCCTATGACCCAGCAATAGCACTGCTAGGAATTTATCCAAGGGATACAGGAGTACTGATGCATAGGGGCACCTGTACCCCAATGTTTATAGCGGCACTCTCAACAATAGCCAAATTATGGAAAGAGCCTAAATGTCCATCAACTGATGAATGGATAAAGATTGTGATACACAATGGAATACTACGTGGCAATGAGAAAAAATGAAATATGGCCTTTTGTAGCAACATGGATGGAACTGGAGAGTGTGATGCTAAGTGAAATAAGCCATACAGAGAAAGACAGATACCATATGGTTTCACTCTTATGTGGATCCTGAGAAACATAACAGAAACCCATGGGGGAGGGGAAGGAAAAAAAAAAAAAAAAAAGAGGTTAGAGTGGGAGAGAGCCAAAGCATAAGAGACTGTAAAAAACTGAGAACAAACTGAGGGTTGATGGGGGGTGGGAGGGAGGGCAGGGTGGGAGGGAGGGCAGGGTGGGTGATGGGTATTGAGGAGGGCACCTTTTGGGATGAGCACTGGGTGTTGTATGGAAACCAATTTGACAGTAAATTTCATATTTAAAAAAAATAATAATAAAATAAAAAAAAATAAAAGAAATGAGGGGCAATACCATGGGGAAGTGTGGAGTCTCTCAGTAAGAACATGTTAGAGAAGACACTATAAGATTGGGGGCTTGGGTTGGGTGCTTTAGGGGCAGGTTCGAGGAATCATCTTTGCTCTGCAATGGATGCTGCAAGAAGTAGAGTTGGTTCTATGATGAAGTAGCTTGAAAAATCTTATGTACAATTTGGAAGTGAGGTTAGTGCTATGATGGGTAAAGCAGCTGTTAGATGTATTAGCCAGGAGGGGTATTTGCTCAGCTTTGTGGTTTGGACAATGTTCATGTGTCTGACTACATTTGGACATGACCGTGGAGTGGTTTTCTTTCTGCTTTGACCCCTCAGAGCTGCAATGTGGCCTTCCTAATGTTGGTGTTCTGTGAAATTGTTTCTACTGAACAGGAGAGCATTATGTCCAAGCTGTGAGGGCCAGGTCTTGCTCCTGGCAGCAATAGGCCTAACAGATGGTGCCAAGCCTGTTCCCAAATGTCAGGGGCCGCTTCTCTCTTTCTTGGTACCCTCTTTCAGCCAAGACCAGACTGTTAGGTTTCAGGACATAAATCGATGATCTTCTCTGTTGCTGAGGCATTACTAATCAGGTGTTGGTCCAGAGTGCACTGGCCCAGAGGTAATCTCTCCTGCTGCTTTGTTACAGGGTGAGTTGCTGAATCATCGGACATGGCAATGACTGCCCAAGAGCATTTAAGACTCTGGATGGGATGCATCAGTCAACGGCATTGCAGGAGGTTACCAGAAACAGAAATGGTAATTAGTCCTTTCAACAGGCCTGACCACAGGGACATAATCATCAAACTGAGGCAAGAAAACATGGCCTGGAATCCAACAAGGTCAGTGGTGGAGACCTGGGTGCCTTTTCCTTTAGCCTAATCACAGGCTCTCTATCTTATTGCCTGAAGTATGTAGGTGCAGCAGGAAGTGTTGGCTATAAGACAAACTCTCCATTGTCTAGTTAAGAGAAAACTAACATCTTTGTGGTTATCTATGATTCTGACTAATAAATTTATTCTGATTTGTTGGGTTTCCAGAGAACAAAGTGTGTAACTCATGACATCTGCTAGTGTCAAAAGTAAGTTTTGGACTTCATGCAACTTTTCTAGTTGCAGTATCCCTACCATGGGAGTTGCTGTTCAAATACTATGCATGGAAAAGTCAGTTATGTTTCTTGGAGTTCTCCCAAGTAGACGCTGTTTGCCTCTTTCTGGAGGTCTCTGGATATCTTTTGTTCAGAAAAACATGATCCCCTGGAAGGGTAGTAGTTTTAAATATATGAAAATCTCTAACAATTATCCTGAATATGCAGGATTAGACACAATACACACTACACAATACACACTAAGTTATCTTTGTATTTAGGATAAGCCTGATGACCACAAAAGCAGCAGATCCTAATGGGGCATGAACTGTATTGAGATTATAAGTATTATTTTGCAATAGTATTCACCAAATACTCTATACCCCAAGGAATTCATCAGTTCCTGCAAAAAAAACCGAGACTGCACTGACAATTGGATCAAACACAGTCCAACATTAGTCCCCACTGGACTAGGTTATTCTGAGAGGGTTGTAATGGCTTTTGCAGAACCATTTTGTTGACATGGGTCAATATCCAATTTTTATTAGCCTAAATTTTGAATCAGTTATGTGAGAGAAGCTCATGAACCAGAAAGATCAGTATATGGAAATTTACCTTGAGTGTTTAAAGGAACAGTTATAAAATTTTTGTCCAGAAGCTATGGTCTGAGAAAAATGTGCCAAAGTATTTTGTGTTTTCTTAAATGGTAGAAGATCATGGCATGGGGTAGGGTCAGTTAAAAGTAACAGAATGATAAGGGAGATCATATTAAGAGAGTGTCAGAGGACAACACAAGCTGTGATTTGGTTAGCATAGAGAGAAGAAAGGAAAGGGTTACTGAAGAGCAGAATATTTATCTGATTCTGACATCTTGGGTCTTGGGTGAAAGCCATCCATTTCTGCACTCAACATCATCTGCACCCAACATCATCTGGAGAATTTCTAGACCTCAGTTTTAGGTCTCCTGATGGAATAGACTCCAGTAGACCAGAGAAGTCTTTTAAGCTGGGAAACAGAGCCTAAAGATCAACACCTTGGAGTTTCACTGTGTCAGTCATTAGCAGTACTGTATACAGTCTTGTCTTATTGAGAGTCAAGGGCAGTTTTTCTCTGGTGCCTTTTTGAGAGCACAAAACCTCCAGGCCTCATATGCAGCGGCTGCTTCAGTGGCTGTTTTAGAAATTTTTTGTGCCTATTGGCGATAAAGTCAGAGGTATTATAAGAGTTCCCTAGAGTAATTACTCATATCAGAGTATAGAAGAGTAGAATCTAGAATTGAAAGTAATTCTCAAACTCATGAGTTAGCCTGTTAATAATGAAGAAGGAGATAACTTCTGAGCCCTATGAGAAATTGATCTTATTGCTATCAAGGCTCATGGGAATAAGGCCTTAGAAGCTTGAGGATTTTTGAGTGCTTTGATCATTATGGCTTTAGGATTCTGTTAGTTCTTTTTATTTTCCCTGAGGTTTATGGGTGATAAAATGGAGTTTCTGAATAAAAGGTAAACCTTACAGAGTTCTTAATAGTAGTACTAGTGAACTAACTATGTGTCCCCATTACTGCAAAGATAAGTTAAGATTCTCCAAGTCAGGGGGCGCCTGGGTGGCTCAGTCAGTTGAGCATCAACTTCGGCTCAGGTCATGATCTCGTGGTCTGTGAGTTCGAGCCCCACGTCAGGCTCTGTGCTGACAGCTCAGAGCCTGGAGCCTGCTTCTGATTCTGTGTCTCCCTTGCTCTCTGCCCCTCCCCTGCTCATGCTCTGTCTCTCTCTCTCTCTGTCAAAAATAAATAAACATTAAAAAAAATTAAAAAAAAAAAGATTCTCCAAGTCAAAAATGCAAAATCAAGCAATAATTTTCCCCTGTCATTACTGCCATAGCTTTCCAGAAGGAAAAGCCTCAACCATGCACATGTCCCACCTTTACGGTCTTTTGGGGGTTGTATCATCAACAGGTGGGACAAATCCGGAAACAGCCTCAGGAATACCTTTTGCTCTTGTGGATAATATTATAAAGCATTTCCACAAAACTCTACTTTCATTATGTCTTATAACTTTAGAGCAAAACATCTGAATATTTTCAATTCACTATCCTATAGTGGCCAAGACATCTCTTCATTCCTAAAGCATTTCAAAATCATGAACTAATCAAAAATATACTCACTATCAGTATAAATATCTACTTCTTTATGTTCTGTCAGCTGACAAGTCCAGGAAAGAGCCATTAATTTAGCCATCTGGATATAATTTAATTTCTGAGTGAAGCTTATATGTCAAAGGCAAATTCAAGTTTCTGATGCCATACCCAGCTTTGAAATTTTTTAGTGTTTTTTTTTTGTTTTAATAAGTATGAGCCTATAAAATGACAAGAAAGTCAGAGTTATCTCATCTAGAATATCCATACTGACGGTAGATAGCTCCCAAAATGATGTTATGTAATTATTGGGTTGTCTTTCTTCAGGTAAAGAAAGGAGGGTGTTTGTATTTAAAGTGAGGCAGCAGTGCATAGAGACCTTTGAAGAGCAAAGTAAGTGGTCATGGCTATCAGATAGGTGTGAACCCTTTGGTTCTTTTATACTAAGTTCTTTGTAAAACATTTGGGGCATGTGTTAATGGCCTGTATTCAATTGGCCTCCAAAAAATGAGAGGCTCTCAATGGATACAGGATGTCATCCATGTGTTTAATTACCATTGACATCGGAGAGAGAAAAAGAAATTTGTGCCTCTATCATTGGATCAATATTATGTTATCTTAAAGAACAAAATTAAAAAGGCTAAGAGACTTACTTTCAAAGAGCTGGGTTTCTGTGTCCATGTGAAGTACTCATAAGATAATTGATGAATGCCTTCAGGTGCTAGACTGTGAGTAGTAACCAGCACCTGGTCCAGACTTCATGGGTAGCTTCTAAGAGTGACTAAGACTTCTCTGTTGTCCAAGCACTTTGGTGCAGGTACAGGAGCATCTTCAGCCAGACCAGCACAGGCTCTCAACAAAAGGCTGCTCTGAGCTGGTGGCATGCCTACAATAATGTAGTTAGTAATGGCCAACTGCTACTTGTGGTTTCTCCGATGATTGTGCTTCTTGTTAATTCTCAGCCATACTTTGGGAATTGTATTGATTAGAATTCATAAGCATGGTATCTCAAATGCTGTTCTTTTAAAACTGTTGTACCATAAATATTCAGTGTTTCTCTTTAAAAAAGTTTCTATGGAGGGGCATCTGGGTGGCTCAGTCAGTTAAATGTCTGACTCTTGCTCTCAGCTCAGATCATGATCTCACAGATGGTGAGTTCGAACCCTGCATCAAGCTCCTTGCTGATAGCGTGGAGCCTGCTTGGGATTCTGTCTCTCCTTCTTTCTGTCCCTCCCCTGCTCTCTTTCTCTTTCTCTCTCAAAATAAATAAACTTTAAAAAATGTTTCTATGGAAAACTTTAAGAATTGGCTGATTGGAATTCAGACTGCCATGGGATTATGTTGTTATTTCTGGAAATCCTAAAGTTGCTCTTTTCATCAACTAAGCATTGACACATTCTAGTAAAAAAAGTGTGGGTCTTTAAGTTATTCCATGGACATTTTTTTTTATATTGTAACTTATTTCAAGTTCAGCAACAATTTTGAAACTGTTTTGAGAACTTCATTAGTTTTGTTTGGGGGGCTTACAGTTAAGGGACTAATATTACTATCACTATTTGAGTACTAAAAATGTTTGAGAACCAAAACAAGTTACTCCTGATGATTATGTGAACTGTTCACTTGCAACTGCCCCAAGGCCATGTGGGCGTGGGCCCTACCACACTGGCTTTTGCCTCATGACCTCTTGATTCCAGGAGCAAGAGTTTCTAGGGCCAGGTGCTACTAGTAGGCATCTGTAGAAGTTACCACTGGGAAATCACTAAAGGGGTTGACATGTTGCCTTCTTCCAGAGTTTAGTGCAAAGAATGGTGATGGGGCCATCAAATCACAGCATGACTTGGCTTGCCTATGAATGCTTGGTTCCAAGGCTTGCCATAATTGGATATGTTAGGAGCAGTAAATATATAACCTATGTAACTGTTTTCTCATGGACTCTTCTTTGTTTTTGAAAAATTGGTAAAGCTAGTATGAGGTCTGACTTCAGTCTATTAAATCTTAGAGAAATCTAAAGGAAAATGTTGAAAATGTAGCCAGTTTTAAAACCTTTTAGCTTTAAAAAAAATGCAAATGTTTTGTATTTTTATATCTTCTAAAGCATGATAAAGTTTTTAAAATGTAAAAAAAAAAAAGAGTATAGGATGAGAACTCATTAGATGTAGTGGAGACCCTGCAATGGAAGTTTTCACGGGTTTTGCTATTGGACATATTAAACAAGTCAGTTATGGCTTGGCCACTGGTTCTCACAAAACACTGAGATAAGCAGGAGGTCCCTGGTGATTCTCACATAAATCAAGTGAGTACTCCTACCACTTGTTCCGAATTTTCATGGACACAAAGGGATTTGTGAATCTAGAATCCTGGAGTAGAAATTTGTGATAGATAGTTACTGTTCTGGTACTTAGCTTTAAACATAAGCCTACTTCTTGTAACTTGGAGAGTGTATAATTATTAAAAGATATTTCTATTGATAGATTCTACTTATATACAATTCATCCAGGAAGATCAGCTCTCTTTTGGATTTTTCTGGTTTTGTGGGGTTTTGTTTTGTTTTGTTTTTAAACACCAAGGTTGGAGGACAAAGTCTCTCATTGTAGTTCTGAATTCATTAAGGCCTGAAGAATTTTAACAAACCTAATTTATCCTATTTCCTCTTTTTTTGTACAGTAAAAGAGCAAATTACTATTGTGAATTTTGGAAGGACAAAATAAAGACTGATAGCACCGAAGGCAATATAAATTATAACTATCTAAAATCAGAAATAATTTTAGAACATCATAAAAACACAATAAATAACAATTATAAAAACAAAATTAAGGGGAAAAAACTAAGGAGTTTTTAAAAACTGATTAAAATGTAAAAAGGCACCAATATTTAACAGAATAATTAAGTTACAAAAGCAAACTCCACAATCTAAGCATAGAATTTTATTTCTGTTTTACATTATTTATGTAATAATTTAGGGTGAAAGATTTATTACTGTATTTCTATATGTATATACTTAGGGATATACAGATATATAAAGAGGTAATTATTTAAGCTTTTACCTGTAGCCTTTAGATATAATTAATTTATCACTATATTAAACAATGTAGATCTATTAAATTTATCCTGAGAATAAACTATTATAAATTTCTTAAGCAGAAATTCCCTTATTTTATTTTATGTATATTATATTTGTATCTTATATAATTAACCATTTATATTAAAGTCATCTTTAATCAAATAACCAGCACAAGAAAGAACTACAGGACAAAAAACAAGCATTATGTCACTATTTTTTCTTTATAAAAACATCATTTTAACAATTGAAGTGGATGGATTCTCACACATGTATAAACAAACATATTTATTTCTAGCTGTATAATTTGGATAAGATAGATGTCATCCGAAGACAATTGTATATTTGTTGTTAATCAATAACAATTTAAAAAAGTAAGAGTAGAATTTATGTTTATTAGTAAGTGTTTTTTTCTGCTTTTAGAAACTTTCCTGGCTTTCAGGGTCCCTGGGTAGCATCTGATTCTTGATTTTGGCTCAGGTCATGATCCCCAGGTCATGCTTAAGATTCTCTCACTCTCTCTCTGCCCCTTCCCTGCTTGCTCTATCTTTAATAATAATAATAATAATAATAAACTTTCTTGGCTATCAAAACTTAATTAATTTGACTCATTTATCTAAGATCTTTAGATAAGGATTGGGAAATTGCAAATTAGTTAACACACTAAATCTGTGGCTTTATAAAATTTAATTAAATCTAAAACATTAAAAAGGCACCCATTATTATCATTTCATTTCACTATGTATATACACAAACTTAAATTTATACACATAATTTTTTATTTTAAACTGGTTATGTAAACAGTGGTAACTTATGTAACTCATAAATCCAATATAGGAAATTTATAAAGTTTAAATCATAGGACATTTCACCCTGATCTTGAACAAACAAAATTACTGTTCTGACATTCAATTTATATGGGAAAGTAGTTTTTAAGCATACCAAATCCGGCTTAGTTGGAGAATATGCTTTGATTTAGATCATTTAAAATTTAGTGTTATTTTATGGCTTAGCATATGGTATATCACAGAGAATGTTACATGTGTATTGGAAAATAATCTGTATTCAGTAATTGTTGAGTGGAGTATTCCATATATCTCAAGTTAATTGATAGTGTTGTTCAAGTCTTCCATTTCTTTGCTAATTTTCTGTCCAGTTGCTCTAGCAATTATTCAGAATGGGGTCTTGAATTCTCCAACTATAGTTATTGAATTTTCTATTGCTCTTTTCAATTCTAGCAGTGTTTGCTTCAATGTATTACAGAATTGTTATTACATATGTATACATTTATAATATATATTCCTGATGTGTTCAATTTTTATCCTTCAGATGTTTCTCTCTCCAATACTATTTCTTAACATCTATTTTATTGATATAGTCATTCCACCTCTCTTTTGGTTACTGTTTACATATCTTTTTTTCTTTCATTTTCAGTCTCTGAATTTAAATTTAAGGTGTGTCTTTTGAAAACATCTATAGTCCAACCATGCTTTCTTATCCAGCTTGAGAATATTTGCCTTATGATTGGGGTATTTAGACCATGTATATTTAATGTGATATAAAATGTGGTATGATTGCATTTGTGTCTGTGATTTTTTATTTGTTTTCTATATGTCTCCTGTCATTTTTATTCTTCATACCTATTGACTGCTTTCTTTGGTGTCGAATGCTTTTCAGCTAACATTACAATTCCTGTGTTGATTATTTCTTACTAGTTTTGTGTTATTTTTAAATGACTGCTCTAAGGTTTAAAATATGATTCATCACAGTTTACTTCAGGTCATTAATTTACTGGTCCCTTTTGATGACTCACTAGGACTAGTTGTAGGCCTTTCCTCAGGTAAAAGCCCAAATCTTCCTTTTTCAGAACAGGAAGTCCTTGAAAGTTGGGACATTTTTGATGCAAGGCAGAGAACTTCCTTGATATCCATGTGAGGGCCAAAGAGCTCCCCCCTGGCTTGCATGCCTTTTTGGTGAAAACATCTGGTGAACATATTTCTGGAATTGACCGTCAAAACTGAGCCATCTAATGTTTTTTTTTTAATGTTTATTTATTTATTTTGAGAGAGAGAGAGCATGCATGCATATATTCTCTAGTAAGAGAGGGGCAGAGAGAGAGAGAGGGAGACAGAGTATCCCAAGCAGGCTCTGCACTGTCAGTGAAACTCAGGAACCATGAGATCATGACCTGAGCTAAAATCAAGAGTCGAACATTCAATCAACTGACTCACACAGGTACCCCTCTAATGGCTTATTTTCTAAGGACCTCTCTCAAATGGTCACTTCCATTGTCTCTACATGAGGAGCTCTTTCTGCAGTCCAGGCTATAATTAAAATGGCACAGACTTTTTAATTAAAAGTACCAATGTGTAATTTATAGCGTAATTTCTTTTCTAATTCTTGAATTTTGTTATTGTACTGTTTTACATCTTCCATTTTGCTTATTTAACTTTTCTTTTTTTTTTACTCATAATTTTTAAGGCATCATGCAGAATTCTTATAAAAATATTATAATCTGGTACTGTTAAAAAATTACTTGGATTTTTCTGTAGAAGTTGTTCATCATATCAGTCTGTTTTTGAGAGATTTATCTTCTCCTTCTAAAGATCAGATCTGTCATATAGTAATTATGTGAGTCTAAAACTCTTCCAGTGTAAGACCTATCTGTGCATGTTCCAATGGCCACTGTTTCCCTCCTTTGAGTAATGTCCCTTATCTACATTGGGCTCTGCTGTCTTCAGAGAGGCTCCTCTTGTGTCGTCAGCTTGTGAGTTTTCAAGGTTACATGGCACTAGTTTCTCCTAGTGATTGAAGAGAGGCCAGCAAGACATCTTCTTCCATTGAATGCTGTTTATCATCCTGGGGACCAGAGGCTTCACCAGGGTAAACTAATCCAGGACATAGGCCATATTTTGAGGCCTTCTCCCTAGCAGCCTCTGTGGCCTCTGTAGGAATTTACAAACAGTAGTGTCTTTGTGGTACCCATACCTACTGCTCCTAGGTGACCTATGTCTTCCCTAGCCCCATCTTCAAAAGGACCTTGCAAGAAGATTTAATTCTCTCCTCTGATAGGATGCATTTCCCATCTGCATAGTGATCCAGAAAGCTCAAATTGTCATCATAGTCATCTAGACTTCAAAGCTGCTTTGAGGACCCCAAGTAGATGGAATGCCCAGAAGAGGATCAGCTAGTAAACCAAAGATGCTAGCATCAAAGTTTTGGGAACTCCAAGTGTGGGATGGTGGAAGCAGGGAACCAAGAATAGAGGCTGGCAGAGAGAGAGTGAGCAAAGCTGTAGACTATAGGAGAGAACACAGGTATGAGGGGGGCCTGGAGAGAGTACCATGTGAAGGAGCTTGTAATGACACGAGCCCGGAGGAGGAGCAGGAACCTGAGTGCAATCCTTTCATGTCCAGCCTCTCTCTGCCAGTCTCAGGCCCTGGCAATCCGCCTTATATCCACCCCCTTTGCCTGGCTGGGCAATCCAGGACCCTGCTCTGAGTGGGTAGCAATGAGACCTTTGTGATCCAATGTTCCCTCTACCTGACTCATGCTTCCATCCTAGGAAGTCCTGAGAGCTGCCCCTGCTCCAGAGAACCACACTCAGCAACGCTCCTGTCTCCTTCCAGCCTTGCTTCCCTCTCACCTGCCTCACCTCCATCTGTCCATCATGGAGCTATATGCCCCAAGTTTTTAGGAGCCAAGAGTAGGGGCTCCCTCCCAGGACACAGGAGTGAGCTGGCCCTGAGAAGCCAAGAAGGGCACTGGCTTGGAGCAGACTTGGGGTGGCCAGCAGCTCTGACTTTGCCCAGAAGCTTTTGACCCCATCCTTTTGAAGCACCTTCCAGTGCACACTGCTGGGATTTCCATGATGACAAAAACAAGACTCAGCTTCCTTGGCTGCCCATGCTAAGTCCACTCCACTTTCAATTCTGTTGGCAGATCAAGAGCTGACAGCCCAGGGACACCTGAGTGGCTCAGTTGGTTAGGTGTCTGACACTTGATTTCGGCTCAGGTCATGACCTCACAGTTTGTGAGATAGAGCCCCACATTGGGCTCTGTGCTGTCAGTGCTGCTTGGAGTTTTCTCTTTCCCTCTCTCTCTGCCCCTCCCCTGCTCGTGCACATGTGTGCACATGCACAGGTTTTTTTTCTCTCTCCCAAAATAAATAAACATTAAAATAAATAAATAAATAAATAAATAAATAAATAAGTGTTGACATCCCAGGTGTGCAGATACAGGGAGAAACAGAGCCTCAAGGTGAACAGTCTAGTCTTGAGGAGAAAGCTGGGGGACTTGGACAAAGGGAGGTGAGGCTCTGAGTTCTGGGAATCACAGCAGGAGTGATGTAGAGAACAGGAAGTAGGGGTCTAATACAAATAAAGTGTGGCTGAAGGAGCCTCAATGTTCCTGTGTCCCCAGGGGCCAGCACCAGTAGCAGCCAAAGACAAACATAGGAGAAGAACCAACAAGGTTCTTGTTGTTGAAGTTGTCTTGTAATTACTGTTAAATCATGGAACTAATCTGCTTTAGAAACCCTATTCTTCCAAGTTTCTGATTTGGGCTTTTGTCCTTTGGTCTTATCCACAATGGAAAGACATGTTAAACTTTTCCATTGCAAGGCAGTGTTAAGATCATTAAAATGCCCAGAGTATTAGACAAATAAGCAAGACTGTCCCATTTCATCCTTAAATTAACAAACTGGCTGCTTGCCTTGCAGAAACAGAGTTCATTCCGCAGTTCAAACATTCTCCACCAAACTTTCCCCTCGGTAACCACGTGCCCCCACATACATTCAGTTGCTTATGACCAGCTTCAACATTACTATCTGCAAAAGAAAAATATCTTGACTTATTAGCCTTTATGAAATTTCTATATTTACTATTTTTCTTAGCACATTATTCAGTTCAACTGGATTTTTTTTTATCACAAGACTCTTTCAATGAAGAAAATAGTACTCTATTTACAATCCATCACAAACTCCTTAATCTGGACAATTTTCCAGAATGGGGACCTACAGAGTTCAATGATTATGTGACTCCTGCCATTGTGTCTCACCACATGAGTTCGATGACACCTGACCTAATCTATAGCTGGTGCAGTAAGACAAGTCCACCTAGATGCTGTGGTACAGATTTCTATGAAAGTTTTGAAACATTTGTTCTCAAGGTGCCTGGGAGGCTCAGTCAGTTAAGCGTCCAACTTCAGCTCAGGTCATGATCTCATGATTCATGAGTTCAAGCCCTGCATCAGGCTCTGTGCTGACAGCTCAGTGCCTGGAGCCTTCATCAGATTCTGTCTCTCTGACCCTCCCCTGCTCACACCCTGTCTCTCTCTCTCTCAAAAACAAATAACATTAAAAAAAAAAACTTAAAAAAAAAAAAAAAACTTGTTCTCAACTGCTGTACATGTAGCATCCCATATCTGCAGTAAAAATTTTCTGGTCACCAGTGTTCCACAAACCACACTTTCAATAATACTCATTTAGGCATTGGTTTTTCCCAAAAGATTGGGAGCTTCTAGAAGTGATGTTTAGTTCATTTCCATAGCTTGTACAAATTATACTATGGCATCCTGCATGGTGTTTTCAATATTTGCTATTCAATACCATGAGGCTATATCATATTATATTCATGGTAAATCATGATCTTCTACATTCAAGGAGTCTTTTTATATGGCTGTGTTTCTTTGGGTTCAAATCAAGATTAAAATTTGTATTGTTTTTGTATTATTTTGAGTGTATCTTTTCTTAGTGGGGCCTCAGCTGCAGGGCTTGTGTCAACCAGAAGCTCTGTTCAAAGCACAGCATAATCATTCACCCCTCAAAATCTATTTTCCTCATTTTATTTATTTATTCCAAATTCCCACTCCCTTTATTCCTAAGCTTGCCCAAAGGAAATCATTACATGTTTATTTTGTCTTTCATTTTGTATGAGTTCATATAAAATGTATAGTTTTAGAATGTTTTAATTTTAGTAAATGCTACTATTCTCCATCATTCTTTTTTCTTGCTCTTTGGGTCTTAACTCCCTCTAGACCATGCCAAGAACATGGGCCTTGCTGGCACATTAGTGCTCCTTTTTATTAAAAAAACAAAAAACAAAAAACGAAGGATCCAACTAGATTAGTAGTCAGAACCACTGCTGGCAGGCAGGATCTGGCCCTGTGCTTTTTTTATGAAATAAACTTCTATTGGAACACAGCCATGCCCATTTGTGTGTGTACCATCTATGAATGTTTTCAAGCTACGATGGTCAAGTCTAGTAGTTGCCATAGAAACCATATGACCTACAAAACCAATGATATTACTATCTGCGTCTATACAGAAAGTTCACAGACCCCTGAACTGAATGATCCATTACAATCCCCACATTCTTTTTTGCCAAAATCTTCCTTTCTCCTGCCATTCGTACTGAGGGGGATTTGAGCTAATGGAGGAAAGCAAACAAGCAAATATTTACCACGACTGCAGAAATTTTTCCAAAGGCAACTTTCCACTTCAGAAATCCCACTTGTGGTTATGTGACGAGGCCTCAGCGCTGGCAGAGCCTGTCACACATTGGAAATTCTCCTCCAAGCTCCATGTTAACTCTTCTGGATTTTTATGGACTTGAGCAATTGAAAAAAGAAGCTGATATCAGTGAGAACTGTTTCTCACTATTGCTAACAGTGTGTCATATTATTTAATATCTTTCTCCATATTATAGGTTATTGTCAAAGGCTCCAGGCTTTGGAGAAAAATATTTAAAAATACAGAAGGCAGAATGAAGTAGGTCAGGTAGACAGAGGACCCAAAGCTCTTAGCATCAAAGGTCTTTCAGAGCATTATTACTCTTCTCTATTCATTATTACTCTTTTGTCTTTCAGTCCTGGTCTAGGCATCATCTCTTACTGATGTAGTTTAATAAAGACTCAGTTGACAAGGGTTAAGTCATGGTATAGTACAGTCCTAGGTATAGAGTAGGCACTCACTAAATGTCTGTTAGATGAATGAGTGGCTGTGATGAGTGCTTTCAATGTAATCCTGGCCCTCTGGAACTTTAAATGTTAAAGAAAATATTGCCACAGGCATTCGATGGTGGGTGTCCATAGCATAAAGAGCCCAGACACCAATTACCAATGGACAATGAATTATGCTTAAAATGTACACAATGGCTGTGGGTTGAGGTTAGGCATTGGGGGGGGGGGGGGAGAGGGGCACAATAAAAAATCAAAATAAATCAAAATGACTAGCTTCACTGCACTTTTATTTACGCTCAGGTGTTATAAGTTGCATCAGGTAAACTGTCTTGCCATTATTAATCCTATGAATGTCCACTAGTAATACTTGTAGAAACATTGGCTTCTGAGTACTTCATTACCAGAAACCTTGCTAATAAGAATGTTCTTTAGTGGGGTGGGCTCTCGGGGAATCATGTGTTGTATATAGTTTGAGATCTCAGATACCTTAGGACAGCTCAGGAATAGATCTAATGGAGAATAGACACACTGTGTCTAAATCAAAACACAAAGGGTAGTATTTTTTAAAACAAGAATCTTTTTTTAAAAAATATCATTGCAGACTCCATCTACCTTCAAGTAATTTCATAGAAGAATAAGGACTGGCTTATAATCACTAAATCACTTAGAAACCAATCCCTCATAACCAAGATTCCACCATGACATATATATTTATTTTAGTTCTAAGCAAGAGGAAGAGAAGACATTCCATCCCTGAGGGAGGGAATTTGGTGGATAATAGTGACATTATACCCTTTCTATTATATATATATATATATTATATATATATATAATTCTTGGTGTTTAAGACTGTTTTATATATAATTCTAATATATATATATATATATATATATATATATATATATATATTCTATTATACTCTTTTCTCTCTTTCTAACTGGAATGCTAGGAAGAGATATTTATTTTTCGCATGTTTTCTACTAAATAATCCAGGTTGGTTTTTGGAGAATGTAGAGACCTTTTAAAGATGGGTGGGACTGAGAAGAAAAAGAAGGAAACTTGTATTGTTACTTTAGTATTCTCTCCGGAAATGCCTAATCAGAGGGGTGGTTCATGGCCTCATAAAGCTTCTTTTGTACAAATCAATAGAGAATCAGAAGTTTAGAGTTCTGAAATGCTCCCTTTGAGAAGGAGGGACTACCGTTTTTTGGAGGTGATAGTACTTCTAAGTTTCTGTGGGGAAAGGCGTTTGCCACAGAAACATAGACTGTGTGTCTAAAATGTAGTTTTTTGTTTTTTTTGTTTTTGTTTTTGTTTTTTTTTTTTGCTGCTGTGAGCATATCCTAACTTTTTATGGCCTGAACTTTTATTTCTTTGCAAAACATATCTTACACTTGTACTCAGTCAAGTATGTTTGCATAGCCCCCCTCACCAAAATACTAAAGTTTCTGAAATCTGCTAAATACAGAGGGTCCCTTTGATGAGGAGGGAATCAGCGGCCCATGTGGTAAGAAGCCCACTTCCCAATGGTGGGAATTTTCCATTTGGTGGGATTTTAGGTCTCGGTGCACTTAAAGTGTAAATGTAAGTGTGTTCATGGAAAACGGCATTTCCCACAACCTCCATGAGCCAAAAAGTTTTATTTTTATCTGCTTTTGACCACAATTTTAAAGATCCTTAATCTCATGTTCATAATTTGAGTTTATCTTTCCATCAATCAAACATACATAATAAACATTCTTTCCTTTTGCAGGAGATATAAAAAAAATTAACCAATTCTGGGGAGAAGTGAATATTTTAGGTTTTTTAAACAAAGGTACTGATTTTTTTTCGGTGCTATTTGAAACATTCACAAGTAAGAAAGAGTGTGGGGTGTTCAGGATACATCACTCACTGTAAAGTTATAATATTCAAGCCAGGAGAGAATTGAAAGTTAGAAATGAGATTTTCTGTACTCTGATTTTCAGTTGAGACTTTCCCCTTTGTACGCCTGTGAGTGTTGGGAAAACAAAGCCAATACTAGTGTATGCTCCACCTTTTGGAGAAGCATGTGCTAGCAATCAGTAGCGTTTGACTCTCCTTGGGGCATTTTACTGTGTTCTCAAACTCCTAACTTCTGTGGTCTCCTTACTATCCATACTCTTAAGACAGGATTTACTTTGATCTCTCTCTTTCTCATCGGAGCCACTGACACAAACAACACATAAATATACATTTTTAACTCTATCAAGATTTTTGAAAGTCTGATGTTTTTAAGTGCTGCAACAATAGAGACCAATAAAAACTTACATATACCTCTAATGGAAATGGAAATTGTTATAACATTTAGAAGGATAATTTGCTATATCTGGTAAAATCGAAAATTTAGCACATGACCCATCAACTGCCCGCTTACATTTTCTGTATGCATACAATGAGGATAATAATTACCTGAATATATTATCTAAATATTATCTGAAGTGAGGATGGAAAGATTTAATACATCTGAAATGTTTAGAAGTTATATTTTTAGCTCTCAGTAAGTTGCAGGTTTTTACTTTTCTTCTTTTAATGTTTATTTATATGTGAGAGAGAGGTGGGGGGAGGAGCAGAGAGAGAGAAGGAGGTACAGAATCCAAAGTAGGCTCTGAGCTGTTAGCACAGAACCAGACTTGGGGCTCCAACCCGTGAACCGCGAGATCATGACCTGAGCTGAAGTTGGACACTTAACCTACTGAGCTGCCCAGATGCCCCCTCAGGTCTTACTGTCAATGTTGTTATGATTAGATACCACTCTAAAGAAACTCTTGCACACATCCACAAGGAGACACGTGTATGAGGTTCACAAAAATATTGTTTGTAACAACAAAAAACAAAACAAAACAAAAAAACAAAGTTGGAAATAACCTAAATAATAAAAAAATAGAATTGATAAACATATACTATATGCATACAATGGAATATTATACAGCTACATGTATCCATGTGGATGTAACTCAAAAATATAACACTGATTGAAATAAAATTATTTGAAAAAAAATAACAACAACAAAAACAAAATAAAACAAAAAAACACCTAAATTGTGATACCAGTGACATGTAGATTGTAAGTCTGGACAATACTGGATATTTTTGGGAATGAATATATGTGTAGAAAAGTATAGAGACACATGAAAAGTGAGTCAGCCTCACTCACCAGAGAACACCCCGTAGCACAATGTCACAGGAACTGGTAGTTCGAGGTCACATATGTGCACCGAAGCAGTGGCAGAGAAAGAAGTGGGAGGGTGGGTACTGACACGTCAGCTGCAGTGGTGCAGAGCTGAATGTAAAAATAGAATTATCCTACTCCCACTTTGTATCATACCCCACAGAACAATTAACTTCCAGGCAGCACAAGCTATTTTATACATATATATATATATGTACATATATGTATATATATGTACATCACTTCATGTGGCAGATTATTAAGCACCATTAATCAAAGGCTCATTGAATTTTTACATTTTCCCCATTTTATTGAGAAATAATTGACATACATCACTGTATAAGTTTAAGGCATAGAGCATAATGGTTTAATTTACATACGCTGTGAAATGATTACCTCAATAAGTTCAGCTAACATTCATCTTCTCATATAGCGACAGTAAAAAGAGGAGAAAAGATCTTGCAAGATATGCTGTTATCCAAGAATAAGTATGTTCATCCTATGAAGGCTTTTGGAGGAGGCATCTGATACTTCTTTTAAAGTGGGGAAGGAAGTCAAATTTTCTTCTTGTGATGAGAACTCTCAAGATTTACTCTCTCAACTATATATAGCTCCTATATATCAGTGTTAGCTACAGTCATCGTATGTGCTGCATATCTAGTACTTAATTGATCTTATAACTGGACTTTGTACCTTTTGACAACCTTTCTCCAATTCCCTTCCTCCCACCCTCCTCTGTCTCTGGTAACCACAAGTCTGATCTCTTTTCCTATGATTTTTTTTTAAGATTCCACATATAAATGAGATCATACAGTATTTGTCTTTCTCTGTTGTCACAAATGGTAGGATCTCCTTGTGGTTTCTGGCTGAATAAAATTCCACTGTATATATATACCACAACGTCTCTATCCATTCATCCGTCGATGAACACCTAGGTTGTTCCCATGTCTTGCTATTATAAATAATGCTCCTACGGACACAGGGGTGCAGCAATCGAATTTTGCCAACACTGCTTCCTTGAGACCATCTAGCAAGGTAACAAAGTGCTGGAAATCTGAAGCTGCCATTAGGGTTACAGAACATGGACTCATTTGGTCTTTCATTCTCAAGACAGATCTGCAATCATCAAGATTTACCCTGTGAAGGAAGTTTACAGAGGACTTCAGTGTGCAGCATTTTCTTTATTCTCACTGCCAGGCTCTGGGGTGAGTGGGTGGGTCAGATGTTGAGGAAGCAGCTTGAGAGATAATGTGGTTCACCTGACATGTTGCAACTGCTGAAAGGTATGAATTTGACCCACTTTCTCCTTTCTTTTTTCTCCTTCCCACTATACCTGGCTGTATTATGAGGCTACCGCCAATTTGGAGAAGATACTAGTTAAAGTTCTCTATGACTTTTAAGAATATTAAAAAGTATGTGGTATTTCCAATAATACATCAACATAACAATAACTATTAACACAGCTATAACGATAGTATGCAGATATAATGACAACTAGATCTCTTCTTTAATTTCTGTCCCCTGAAATTGGTTCCACATTAACTTCCTGCTCTGGAGAGTAGTAAGTATAGAACTAGCCTGAGTGTTTCCTAATGGCGGCACTTGCCATTGTCTTTGAGAAGTCTACCATGTTTGTAGATTTTTGACCCACTTTCTTTAGCAAAAGCACATAAAGCAGATTTACACATTTACTTACACTTACACTGCACTCAAATGTATGGGGAAAGGTGGCATCTTTATTTCTCTAAAACTGATTTTTATGCTTTTCACAAGTGCCACCTGCTGCATTGTATATTTATGTCCTGGCGAATGTGCAGAGGTATTAGAATTTTCAAGCAAAGTTTCTTTGGTGAAGAATAACATATATAATGAAATGTGCAAATGTAGTAAGTACAGCTGCATGGATTTTCACAAAATAAACATGAACATGGAGTCAGCACACAGATTAAGAAATAGAACATGACCAGTATCCCAGAACTACCCCCCATGCCACCTCCCAGATACCAAACCTGAAATGGGGGTTGAATTGAATTGAATCAATCACCCCTTTTTCCTCTGCCCTCAACAAGAAAGCATCTGGTATCCTCATGATCTGGGTGTACCACTGCAGAAATTAATATGATGTGAATTGAGCCTTTGCATCCTCAGACAGGAACCAGAGGCAGGACTCAGGGTCTTTCACTCAGATGACATTAAAAACCCTTTGGATCCTTTTGGGAGCAAAAGGCAGGACTTGGTTACATGGCATTAAGCTAGGAGCTACGGCCAGTAGAGAAATCACAGGGGAAAAGCAGGTAGTGAATTCCAGGAAAATAAAAGCTGGAGTATTATTTTCAAGTTTTCCTTTTGTGTACTGCAGTTCCCTTATGTTATCTCAAGTGTCAGGAAAGTCTGTTTAATCTGCAGCCCTTTTATTAGTTATGATAGGAGGGAGACTCTTTGTCCACATTCTTTGGCAAAACAGACCAGAGGGAATAACTACAATGTGGAAAAGATGTAAGAGACGTGCAGGAGGAGACAGAGGGAAGGGACTTAGCCTGAGCCTGAGCCTAGAACATAAAGTGATCAGGGCATAGGTGGGTTTGTGGAACATCCTAACATTCTTCAGTGTTCTCAGGAATACCTACCAGCATCTACGGGCTGCTCAGATTATGGACCACCAAACAGTAAAGGAAAGAGGATCTCCCATGTACTAGAAATTAACTGGATGCAGAACTAACCTTTTATTGGATAACTTCTACCTGTGCCATTTATATGGCAAATTATATACATTTAATTTGCCATATAGATTAGCAGATATATATATATATATATATATATATATATATGTTAGCAAATATATATATATGTATATATATAGATTAGCAAATATATATATATTAGCAAATATATATATAATTTTCCATATAGATTAGAAAAAAAATATATATATATAATACTGCATATTACATTTTCATAGATATATTTTAAAATTCAGTTAAAGAATATCATAAAATTAGAAAACATTTGGTAATTTTTTGTGTTTTAGTTAATTGGGTTTTTTAAATTTTTAATGTTTATTTATTTTGAGAGAGAAAGAGAGAGAGAAAGAGAGAGTGTGTGAGCAGAGGAGGGACAGAGAAAGAGAGAATCCCAAGCAGCCTAAGCACTGTGGGTGTGGAACCCGATGTGAGGCTCGATCCCATGAACCGTGAAATCATGGCCTGAGCTGAAATCAAGAGTTGGAGGCTTGACCAACTAAGCCACCCATGAGCCCCCAGCTAATTGCTTCTTAATATTTGCTATTCTCAGGGCCCCTATCTTCCCACTCTTTCCCAGTCTGTGGGAATTTCTTCCTGAAGCGCCTATTTCACACCCAACCACAAGATGTCAGCCCAAGCTTAGTCATGCCAGTACTTTCCTGGCCCATCGAACTTTCTTTTTTCTAACCAGAAGAAATTTTGAGGCCCTCAAGACCCTCAGATTTAGATACAGAAACCACAGTGGCCATGTGCCCCACATGCTCTTCCTGGATGAGACTGTGGCCTTCTTCATTCTGAGCGGACCAAAAATCTTTGGCTTGTGGGCACTAGCAAATCACAACTGATTGCCTTGAGCTCTGGCAACTTCAGAAGGGCCTCTGCTAAGAGCAGTGTCCAGTCTCTGAGGAGCTGTCTTTCTTTCCCACCATGGCCCCTAGGCCCAGGAGGACGCTGGCCCCTTGCCCAGTGTGTCTGCTGGAGCTTCCTGCGCAAGAGGCAGGACATCCATGTCCTGGATCCACAAAGGGGAGGCCACCTGTCTCCAAGCCAGCTGCATGAAGGCTACTCACAGTCTGGCTCTGCAGCTCAGTGCCTTTGTGGATGAAACTGTTTCCCCACTTGCAGCCTGCCCTCCGCAGAGTGTCAGTAGAACCTTTCCCTGTGAACATGAGATGCGTGTGGTAGCTCCAAGAACCACCTCCTTGCCACACAACAGAGAAGGAAGGAAGGGAGAAGGTGTCTTTTCTTGTGGATTTTTGGGAGGCCTGAAATAAACCTCTTCTGGACATCTTCCAGCAGTTGTAGGCACAACTTACTGGCCAGCCTGTTCCTGAAACAATCACCAGCAAAGGGAATAGAGACCTTATGGTTGGTTTAGATTGGTTAGATCCATCCCAGGGGGCGTGACACTGCCCAGACTTGAACAAAATGGACTCCATTATCAAGGCTGTTGGGAGGCAACTAGCAGAATCTGCTTCACAAAATAAATAAAAGAAAAGAGAAGAGAAGAGAAGAGAAGAAAAAGAAGAGAAGAAAACTGATTAAAAGAAAAAAAAAACCTGCTAAAAGTCCATATGAAATCTCTTCTCAGTAAAATTTATCCTCAGTACATCACTATTTTAAATGTGTCCTATTCAGGTAACTTATCATAATGAAAACTTTTTTTTCTAAATGTCCTCTTAAATTTTGTGTAACTTGCTGACTACTTACAAGGGTAATTTGTGAAAATTTTATTATTTTGAATGCACTGTTGGCCAGTTCATTAAATCTCAACAGAGTGGAACAAAAACAAGACAATTTTTTCTGATTCCACACTGTGCCTCTCCTTTGGAGCTCTGTATCTCTTGGGCAGATTCCATGATTTTCTAGTTACCTTCAATTACCAAATTCTATTCATTTTAATATTTTTATCTAAATGCCTATTTAAATCTCATTTTACCCCGTCTCTAAAGGTTGAATCTTCAGAATGGATGAGACTGTGGTCTGCTCTTTCCTGCTGCTCCGGCATCTTGAACTTGGTGAATAGGAAGACACAGTCCATCTCTGGAATCCCTCTTGGTTCTCTTTTTTCTAGTCTCCAGCTACTCGGATGTTGGGTGAGGAAGAAGGGATCCGGGGGAATGGTAAATGCCTTTTTACTGGATATGTTTGTTGTTTCTCTGTGGTTCTTGCTGACTCTGAGCTGCCCCAAACTGGCCACCAACACGCCCCCAGGTGAAAGAGATTCTGACACTGACTCAGTTTGCATGCACAAAATCTTTGGAAGGCCTAACTGGGGTTCTTCCTACGACACAATTTGCTCATGTAGTGGCTCATATCCACATTCCCTTATCATCCTTTCCTGGTGGAAAACGACACACCTTGCAGTAAGGAGCCTTTGCCTTTGAGCAACTGTCTTTAGTAGATAATTGACTAGATGATGCAAAACTGGCTTTTTTTCTGTAATGCCGTAGGAAACTCTGCATCCTAACTGTGAAAGTGTGAGCATCTCCACCATTCGTCCTTGCTGTCTATCCTGCCCCTTTGTCTTCCCTCTCCCTCTTCAGTTAGGCTATGGGCCAGATTGCAAGTATACTTGCCTTGGGAGTTGCCTATCTGGGAAAGAGATCCAGCATTCCCTTTTGCAGGCATTCCTGGTCTTTATGTGTGATTCTCTTAGAAATCCCATCACTTGTCTTTAGACATGAGAAAGCATCTTTATCATGAACACTTGCTACACCAGGCTGATGCCCACACTTCTTATGAATCCACACTTCTCTCAATTCTTTTTTTTTTTTTCTCAATTCTTTAATAGGATGGGAAGGAGCATTGGCTGACTCTCTTGGATAGTAGGGATTATGTGTCTCCTCTTGCTCAACCTGAGGCAGGGCCTGGTCCAGTGTTTTCTGTTTTGTTTTTAACTTTTTTAAAGTTTATTTAATTATTTTGAGAGAGAGAGAGAGTGGGGGGGGGGCGGTGGGTAGGGATGGAGAGATAGGGAGAGAGAGAATTCCAAGCAGATTTCACACTGTCAGTATGGAACCCTTTGTGAGACTTGAAATCAAGAATCTGACAGTTAACCGATTGAGCCACCTAGGTACCTCAGTCCCAGTGGTTTTTTAGAAAGTGGGTATGTAACTTACATGATCCTTAGGTTTGGTTCATTGTTGCCAATATGGGGCCATAATGAATGTCCTCCTAACTCTTTTAAATTTTACATAAAGAACAATCATTAAGGAGAATTTTAAAGTTTTATCTGTGGATCAACATTCTGTATTAAAGAAGAAAACTCTAACATGCTTGGAGAACTTACTTTATCTAATTGTCACAACAAGACAATGAAGTACAATCATTCTCACCAAAAAAAAAAAGAAAAGAAAAGAAAAGAAAGAAAGAAAGAAAAAGAAAATTTAAACTCCAAAAGTATTTGGTGACTTGTCAAAGTCTCACAGTTGATAGGCAGAAACACACATCTGTCTGACTCCAAAGCCCACATTTTTGTCACCTCTGCCACTTTTTATACAAACAGCATCTGGTAAGTAGGTCTGATAGCATCTCCAAATAACTAGTTTTAAATAAGCAGACAAGACAAAATTCAGTTAAAAAGGAGTGGCCACCACTGATCATAAACAGCACTCATATTTCCACTTAGAGCTCATTCAGCTTAGTCAGTCTTTCCGTGAAGAGTGATTCAGGGCCATGGCAAACAGAAAAGAAATAGGATATGTATCCTTGGCTTCAAACTAGCTTGCAACCAGAAAGGAACCCAAAGATATATAGTAAATGAACTATAATAAAAGGTGAAAGTGAAACATCCTAAAACAAATGCAAAAAAAAAAATCAAATTCTAAAAGGGTTCTCAAGTTCAATTTCATGGTTGGGGTAGTGGATGTCATGAAAGGTTACAATGTGAGCTGAGTGCTGGGGAATGGGCAGGCGTGGGGGATGAGGAATGTCAGGGAAGGGTTTGAGGGTGGGGAACAGTGTGAAGAAAATCAGAGGAAGAAATCACCTAGCAGGTTTGGGGAACTGCCAGCTACAGCTAGTTTGGCTGGAATGTGAGGTGTGTGGAATTTGTGTATTAGAGATTAGGAGATAAAATTAAAAATTTAAACAAGGGTCAGATCACAGAGAACCTTCTGTGTCAGACTAACCTAACATTCCATGTTTTTGTCATTGAAAGAACTTGAGTTGAGTATTATTTCACTAGAATTGAGCCTGAGGACAGTGAACCTTGGAGTACTGTATAGGATCAATTAGAGCGGGAGAAACTGAAAAAATCAAAATGAAAGATAGAATAACCAGTCATCATGGGATACACTGGAAGAGTAAATACTTGCAAAGATGTGAAGCAAATGAAACCTTTGCATATTATTCATTGGAGTAAAAAGTAGAACATTCATTTTTCAAAGTTGTTTGGCAATTTCTTATAAAGTTTACCTTATGACCCAGTAATTTCACTCCCAGGTACTTACCCAAGAGAAATGACAGCATATGTCCATAAAAAGGCTTATATAAGAATATTGCCAGAAGCCTTCTTCAATATATTGAAAAGCTTGAAACAATCCAAATGCCCACTGGCAAAGAGCTAGATACACAATTTGTAGTATATACATAATGGAATATTATTTTACAATTAAAAATAAGCTACTGATAGACACAATGGCATGGTTGAATCTCCAAAATATAATGTTAAGGAGGCTAGCTAAGAGTATGTGCCATGGTGATCGCATTTATTTGAAATCCGAATTCAGGGAAAGCTAATATGTGGAAATAGGAATCAAGTAGTGGGTTTGAGGGGAAGGAAATAAAAGGAGACATGGGAAATGGACTGGAAAAGTGCGTGGGTGAACTTTCTGAGGGGTTCAGATGTTCTTCATATTATTTTTGGTGGTGGTTACACATCTCACACAATTGTCAAAAAACAATACATTACCTGAGAAATCAATCAAAATAAAATAGCGGAAATAATGGTTGCAAAGGGTCTAAGGGTGAGCAATAATGCCAATAAAAACCTATCATAAAGATAAAATAATAAGCTTAGATTAAAAAATTAATGACTTTTGTAAGAGATAATGAATATTAGACGGTTAATACTTTAATAATAGCCTGTATCTCAAAGACTAAATTATGGCCAAAAATTCTGAAAAGTCAAAAGAAAAAGATAAAGCAGTGATGTGTTCAAAAAATCTATAATGAAAAGGACTAAAGTCCTGATGCAGAAAAAGCCAGTATTATGCTCAAATATGTATACATTTTTACATATTTATACATTTAAAAGAATTCACGGTAAACTATTTAAAGAATTTTTTTTTTCAGTTAAGTTCATGGTTCATAAAATTTGCTTTGGAAATAAAACCAATTTGGCTACAGTTACTTCTCACACTGAGAGGTAATATAGTGCTTGCTGAAGCATGTCCTTCTATCTGTTTGGGAGGTAGAGCTCATGTAAAAAAAAGCAGCATATAACTTTCTGTAATTAGCTTAGGAAACAAAATTAATTACTATTCACCATCTCTCACCCAGATAAGCTCTAAGAGGTATATACTTAAGGTTACCAGTTTGGGGAGTCAGAAATTATGTTTCCTATTCTAAAGCAAGATAGAAATCTGTAGAATTTGTCATTCTTGTGACTTGCTTGGGAAGCAGAAGTGAGTTAAGAGTAATTGAAATCCCATTTGAGAGGAAAAATACAGCCTCGCATCATGTATACATCATGTACCTTTTCCCTAGAAGAAAAGCTAAGCTGTCACCTGGAGATATATTTTCCAGTGATAAGCAGATGATAGTTCTGTGTAGAGATGCCAGAATTCTGTACAGATAGAGGGTGACACACACAGTACAAACTCTTGAAATACACTATGATAATTTGGATCTCACCAGCTCCCCACCCACTCTGGATACTTGTCAATTCTCTTGGATTCTGATACTCTAAGGTACTAACACAGGGTTACTGGGAATAAGTGGAATGACTCTTAATGAGCAAGCAGTTGAATAAATTGTGGTAAATGTCTATAAGGAAATATTAGATAGCTAATAGGTGGAGTTAATTAGATCTGTATTGACATTGTATATTATTTAGATGTTAAATGAAAAAAGTAAGTTTCAGAATCACATGTATTGTAAGTATTCATTTTGGCTAAAACAAATTGCAAGGAATTTGGGGTAAAACAGCTCCTACTATAAGACAAAAGCAAATGCCATACTAGAAGAGTTAATAATATTGTTCATATTTAAAAGAAAACACATCACTGATCTCTTTAAAGTGTACATGATAACTACTGTAAGGAAATAGCTTAGGAAATGTAGATATCATGAAAGAAAATTCAGGAAAGATGAGTTGACATGTGTGGATGGACACATGGATGGATGGATGAGTGGATGGAGAAATCTGAAGGCAGATTATTTTCCATTATTTTTCTGGTATCTGATATTTCCAATGATAATTCTGTTGTCAAAAGTTCTTTTTGTTCTCTTTATCCTTAGCGTTCTGACATTTCATAATCAGAATGTGGATGAGGGGCTTTTCTATTCAAATAACTCTGTTCCCCTTCAGCTCTGAAAAATACTCATTGCTTTTCAGATAATTTAGACTCCTTTATCTGCTCTGTTCTATCTTTGGGGCGCTACCACTTGCTGGCTGTTAGACCTCCTGGATAGATCTCTGTTTCGATTTCTCTAAAACATTCCATATCCTTTTCATGTTCTACATTTTGAGAATTTTTTATTTTCTCCTTTTTTTATTTAAAAGGATCATTTACTACACTTTGTTCCTTTTCATAGCATTACGTTCTTGATTTATGGATACAATATCTTCTTAAATTGGTATGTTTCTTTAAGTTCTCTTCTGTGGCCTGAATTATCTCTATCTAATTGGGTCAGTTTGTATGTACGTGTGTGATTGTATTATCCTAAAACACTGAAGAGAATAGGGAGTGAGACTGTAGTTACAGGACAAGAGATGTGTACAGATTTCTGGAAGATAGAAAATATGTTAAGAAATGTTGGGGCACCTGGGTTGCTCAGTCAGTTAAGCACTGACTTCGGCTCAGGTCATGATCTCACTGGTTCGTGAGTCTGAAGGCCCCACTGGGCTCTGTGCTGACAGCTCAGAGCCTGGAGCCTGCTTTGGATTCTGTGTCTCCCCCTCTCTCTGCCCCTCCCCGACTCGCACTCTTTGTCTCTCTCTCTCAAAACTAAATAAACATTAAAAAAATTGTAAAAATAATTTTAAAAAAAGAAAGAAAATATGTTAAGAAAGGTTGATGGCAGAGAAAGAGGTGAAGAAGGAAAGTCACTGCTTTGAATATGCGCTGGGGAATGTATGTGAAAGGAGCAGCCAATTCACCTGGCGGATATGGGTGACAATTCCAGCACTGCCTCTTACTACTCAGATGATCCTTTGTATTGTACTTCATTCAGAACGTTCACTGTTATTTAATAGGCCAAATAGGCAAGATATGTAATCCATATGTACTTTAAGGCATAGCTATGTTTCCATCACCCAGTTTAAGACACTGAAGACAGAGTCTTTTAGAAGATCCTCTGAGTAGCTCTTCCATATGATATTCTTCTCTCACCTCTGAACGGTGTGTTAACCATTCTTTTCTTTCAGCTTTTTTTTCCCCATCTGTGTTTGTATCTCTAATGTACAAATAGTACATATCCTTTATATTTATGTTTAAGTTATGTATGGTTATAATTTTGTTCTGCTTGGTTTTGAACTTACATAAATAAAATTACGTGATAAATTTTGTTCTAACATTGCTTCTTGCATTCAACATTGGTTTCTTTTTTTTTAATTTTTCTTTAACGTTTATTTATTTTTGAGACAGAGAGAGACAGAGCATGAACGGGGGAGGGTCAGAGAGAGGGAGACACAGAATCTGAAACAGGCTCCAGGCTCTGAGCTGTCAGCACAGAGCCTGACGCGGGGCTCGAACCCATGGACCGCGAGATCATGACCTGAGCCGAAGTCGGCTGCTTAACCCACTGAGCCACCCAGGCGCACCTCAACATTGGTTTCAAAGTTCATCCACACTGAGGCGTGTAGCTTCATTTAGTCATTTTCACTGCTGAATTTCATTTCATTGCATGATTATATTGGAATTTATTGATTCAGTCTGCTATCATGTAAGTTAGGTGGTCTTTGATGTTTGGCTATCATGAATCATGGAGCTATGAACATTCTTATATACCTATTCTGTTACACATGTGCACAATTTTCTCTTGAAGTGGATTATTATATTACAGAAGTGCATAGGTTCAATACCATATTTGATACTAAACTGGTTTCCAAAGCGGTACCGTTACATCCAAACCAACAGTGGATGAAAGTCCTGATCTTTCTACATCTTTGTGACCACTTACTATCATCAAGTTTTAAATCTTATCAAGCTGGTAGTGCGCAACTTTGTCTCATTTTGGTTTTAATTTGTATTTCTATTATCACAAATGAATGTGAACTTCACTTTCTTGTGCATTGTGATGTTTTGACCATGGGCTGCTCATTTTCATCTAATTTTTGTGTGGGAGTTATTTAATGTGAGTTTGAATTTGAGGTTTTACAGAAAGGATATGCATTTTCATCACCAGGTGCCTAAGAGTATTATTAGAATGGGGTCACTTCAATTAAATGATCTGATTGAAATTTTCCAGATCACAAAGGGAGTATGAATATGGACTAAAACCTTGGCTCACATATTTTTAGAGATTTCTTTTCTATCCTATACCAAGGTAAAAACAAACAAAAAAACCAAGTTTTATCTATGTTCCTTCCTTCAGGGTGAAATTTCTTTTTAGTTCACCTTCCCTCCAAAGGAATAGCCCTTAAGAATCCCAGCTTTGTGAGATGTCCCAATAGACTTCTACTTTGGGTGGGCCCGAAGATCGGCCTCCTGTGCCCTCTGTTCCATAAAGCCAAATCAGAAACTCAGTTTCTCAAGTTTCTTAGAAACTCCTGGAGAAGTTCCTGCTGTGGCATTTAATCTAACTCATACCGTTTCTGCTTTCACTTCAGTTTGAAAACTGCAAATGCCTTTTTTTAAATACCAGCTCAGTAAGGCACTTAAATTTAAAAAAGAAAAATTCTTGGGGCACCTGGGTGGCTCAGTCGTTTCAGCATCCTACTTCAGCTTAGATCATGATCTGACGGTTTGCGAGTTCGAGCCCTGCATCGGGCTCCATTCTGACAGCTCGGAACCTGGAGCCAGCTTCAGATTCTGTGTCTCCCTCTGTCTCTGCCCCTTCCCTGCTTTCTCTCTCTCTCTCTCTCTCTCTCTCTCTCTCTCTCTCAAAAATAAAATAAACATTAAAAAAATTTTAAAAGAAAAATTCCATCCATCACTTTCATTATTTCAATCAGAAAGTGTCAATTAGCATATCTAATGTAATCTGGTCAATTACATAACCCTGCTTCCTTAGTCTTTACCAAATAGACCAGCACTGCCCAATAGAACATTCTGTGATGATGGGAATGTTCCAGGTCTTCACTAGCCAATACGGAACCACTAGCCACATGTGGCTATTGAGCATGTGAAATGTGATTCTTGTGATTAAAGAAGTGAATTTGAATTTTCATTTAATTTTAATTGTATTAAATTTAGATTTAAGTAGCCACCTGTGGCTAGTGGCTGCCATCAAACAGCAGAGAAACAGACTTTTATTCACCCATATGTAACTGCTCTTACAAGGTATAACTATTAGAATTATACATAGACCAGGAGATGGGATTATTGGTTGCATGACCGAGAATGCCATAGCCAAAGGAAAAATAGTATAAAATCAAGTTTAAAAGACAGCCAGTCTTCAAACTAAGGACACAGAGTTGTAGAGTTACTCCTCCATTATCTGAAAACT
The DNA here is from genome assembly GCF_018350195.1 of Panthera tigris. Taxonomy (NCBI): domain Eukaryota; kingdom Metazoa; phylum Chordata; class Mammalia; order Carnivora; family Felidae; genus Panthera; species Panthera tigris. Next base: position 38,216,416 of record NC_056662.1, read on the forward strand.
ATTTCCGTAACACTAGTGCATATGACTCAGCAATGAAAACACTTGATACAAGTGGTCTATATTCAGCAGTGCTGGCAAGTTAAACCAACAAAACATAGCTACAGTAAAACTGTAGCTATTTCCCTACCAGAGATAAATTTAAAGACCTCTGAACAGTTAAATCTCATGTCTATAGCTTCGTCCAAACTCTTATCATCATGTATTGGCAACTAAAAATGTTGTTACTGGGGACCGTGTCACATTAATTACATGGTGCTGGTACTAGCTTTGGGCACAGCAATGTTAGTCACATTAATGCCCAAAGTGAGTTTGGTGTGCTGCAAGGTCTTTTCTGGCACAGCAAATGCCTCTAGCTTCTTCTCTCCATTGGTCATATAGGAGTTTTAGCATCATGACATATATAATCTAAGCAGGCTTTGCAGTTTGAGTAGCAAGGACAGCATTGGCCATGGCATGTTAGGAACACTTGGATTTTGAGGAGCACACCCACATTAACACCTTTCCTTTTGTTTTTTTTTTTCTGAAGTTTTTCATACTGCTGGAAAAATTCCTACATTCACCGTCTCTCATGAGATCTGACATATGCGGAAATTACGCTTTGATTTGGCACACAGCTTGTTCAATGATTGTTACTCACTTGGTACAAGACATGGAGAAGAAATCTTTGGACACAGAGCAGATGACACCTCCCTCTGTTTTTGTAAAAAGTGTATCCTGGTGTCATTTTCTGTAAATGTGGTCAGATAGAGTTGTTTTGTTGTTGTTGGGCTTTTAATTTTTGTTTCTTTTAGTGGGGTGGGGGTAAGCTAGAGTCACAGGAAGAAAAATGTGATGTACATGTCCAGTACGTGCCATTTTGTTTTTGTTTTGCAAAAAGAATTGAACCATTTTTGATAACAAGAGTAAATGGTAGGGGCACCTAGGTGGCTCAGTTGGCTAAGCATCCAACTCTTGATTTCAGCTTAGGTCAAGATCTTGTGGTTCTTGGGGTCAAGCGCCGCATTAGGCTTTGTGCTGACAATGCCAAACCTGTTTGGGATTTTTGCTCCCTCTCTTTCTGCCTCTCCCCCACTCATGCTCTCTGGTGCTCTCTAAATAAATAAATAAATAAATAAATAAATAAATAAACATTTTTAAAAAACGAGTAAATGGTAGTAAATGATTCTTTAAATAATAATAATAATTTTAAAAGAGCCGGTCTTCCTCCTGAAAGTACGAAGCTTCTAGACTTTTTTTTTTTTCTCTGTAAGGACTTCTGGATGTGTGGCATCAACATGGCTATGTCACAAAAGAAGTATTTAACATAGTTTGTGGGATTGCACAAGTCAAAAACATAAACAGCACAGGAAATGGCATGAAGCACTCCCCAAAGGGTTTCATTAGGCTAAATCTTATCTCAGCTGCAATTGCTCTGACTCAGACTAGCTTCTTGAATTAATATCAAAACCAGAACATACTCACAGCTGGGCTCTCATCAGGAAGCCTCTTGTTTTTGTTATTTATGGCACTAGACCTCTCCCTGGAACTTTAGGGAATCAGCCATTCGGCTCTAGACCCATTCATAAAGGGACTTTTCCCAAAGTTATTGCTACCGCACACAAGGAATTTTTATTTCCTTTTAAGAATATGGATGAGAATTTAAATCATCCCTCTTTACAGAGTTATATTCTGCATAGAATAGGCATGGTCCTGAGTCCTGGACTTCGGATCAGGAGAAAGAGCTTCTTACCCTCTTTCTGCCATTAGCCACGTGTACTTTTCCTGCACAAGTTACACACTTTTCTGAACCGTGGTTTATTCAACTGCAAAAAATGAGGGTTCTGCTACATCAGTAAGATCCCATACACAGTAAAATTAGGAAGGCTGAGTTACCCAGAACTGACCCATGTAAACGCGTAGAAGATGGGACAGATTGAGGGCTCTGTTTCCATGCTGCTGGATCCTCAGAATAGGTCAACCCAGTAGAAAGAAAACCAACCTTTTTTGCACTTTTTCCTCAATGATGTTTTCTAAATTAGGGAAGATTAAGCACTCATAGTTCCTGAAAGCGTTTCTGGGTCAGTTTGTAGAGTTTGTGTCCTCTCTTTAAGTACACTATTTTACACCCCATTATCATGCATTTCACATCCATAAATGGAAACCTTTTGTATTTATAGGGTATTTGAAAAGGTGGAAACCATAGGATAACCTTACTTTAAAACAGTATGTCAGTTTTATTTTCAAATCATAGGCATTAAATTTAAAACAATGGGTTTGTTAGTTGGCAAAAAGTGTAGTAAATAGGCCAGAGAGTCTGGAAACAGAGGAGAAATAGTATATTTGTTATAAATTATATAGACAGGAAAACTGAGTCTCAGAATTGCAGAGAGCTCAGAGTTTGTAAGGACCAGATCAAATGCAAAAGTCAAGCCCATATTGGTCTGTCTCCAAAGGTGTGCAACTCGTCCCCCAAGCATCTCAAATCAGAACCAGCTCCCTAACATATTTGTATATATTTTTTCTCATTGAAAGCTTACAAATAACAGTCCAAGATACCAAACAACCTGCCTTGAAGGAGGTTGGGTAAAATGGTCTAGACACTATTGATGCATGATGGAAGAGTCTAACTGAGCCTTGGTCACTTTAACACGGAAAAATTTCATCATCTTTTCAGTATTTTTCTTAAAGAATTTTCTCAAAATATCTGTATATTTTACAAACTTTTTATCCTGAACCTCATTCTGTGTATAATGAACATGTCTTCATTCTATGACATTAAATAAATGTGCATACCAATGTCCTCTGCTTAAAGTAGAAAAGTAATTGCAGGTGGTGTCTCATCTAAGTTCTATACAACACATGGCACAGTACCCTAAACAGCTAGGCTGAACTGCACTTAGAAGTCTTCAAATGTTTGGGCTGAATGAGAACTAACAGGCTGCTTCAACCTCCTCACTTCACAGATGAATAGACTGAGGCCCATTTATTCAGCACACCTTTGTCAAACCCCATCTTATGCCTTTCAAAGGTTTCAGAACAATGAGTGAGAAAAGGATGAATCAGCTCAGACAAGTCAAATAATTGCCCAAGGACACTCACAGCTCCATGCACAACTGGGACAATGATAATTAGAACAATGGTGATCAGAACACTTAAGATTTAAATGAGATAGCACACATTCCACGTTATTTATAAAGGTGCTAAAGGTAAGAGGCAGGATTAGCACAAACTCAGTGAGTATCAAGGGAAGGGAATCTGGGGAAAATTTTTAGATATTTATATCTGAGGACTGCAAAGAAATATTTCAAAGCAATGCCACTTAAGTTGGAGGGATGTGCTCTGATGCAAAGGTTCAGCATTTGACAGAGTAGTTGTCAGAAAAAGGCTGGCTTTGGGATGTATGGTGTCCAAGAGGTACAAGATAGAATGAATACATGTGGCTCTCCAGCTTCCAAACATCAAAAAGTAACTTCTGGGTGGAAATAGTTGCTCCAGACTCACATCTTTCTCTTTCCCCTCTAGTCCCCAAGTGAAATCTAAGAGCATTCTTGCCTAAACAGTTATGGAATTACAAATGAAATCCAGCCTCTTTGGGAAAACCAGTAGGTTAAATGGAAAAAAAATAAAAGCAAACCCTCTTCTCTGTCACCTCTCTGACAAGGCAGTAAACCCACAATAAGAACATAGAGTGCTAATGGTTAGAATGGAAACCTTCCACACTTGTTCTAGAAATGGCTAGGAGAGGCACCCCAGGTCACCGACATCCCAAGACATCACTGATTCTTCCAGGGGATGCTTGGCCTCTGGGCAGATCCAATTTACCCTTCTAGAAGAATGAGATCATAAGGAGACTAAACTGCCATTGCTTGTCCCTCCAAAGTGTGCTCACTATGAACTCTCAGGAGGTGAGAGTTCTCTAACTGGGCAACTTTTCCTTTGGTTTATTCATGGCTTCAAAAAGCTTGCCTTTGGAACTGGAATGCTTCTAAATGACTGAGAATCCAGTCCGTGTAGAAGGGGCTCAGTTTGAATCTAAACTATGTATGTCTCTGGACATATTTGAAGGGCTTTTAAGGTAGGGCCACTAATATAGATTTTAATGGACATCTTCCAAGGTCCAAGCCGTAACTTTGGCTCAAAAGTAATGGAGCAGGAATATAGGACAGTAGCAGGGTGGTGGAGGCACTTCAGCGTAGCCCCTGAGTATACAGGAGGCCCAATAGTAGATAGAGACTCCCGTAAAAGGGGAAAAGTAAAATCACTTCAAGTATATTCTCCACAAGACTGAGAGAACAATTAGCCAACAGCACCAGGGCCAGCAGGACCAGGAATTGGCACCCTCAGTGTCAATGTTGGCACCCTTGCATCATGGATCTGCTGCCTCTGTGAGGACACTGGCAAGAACTGGATCAGTGGTAATGCCCCAGCGCAGATGGGGATAGATTAGCACAAAGACTCAAAGCATTGGGAGTGAAAGGGCGGGCCTAGCCGGCCGACTCCATCTTGTTCTGTGTCCTTCACCTTGACCACACCTCCTCCCCTTGAGTAACCCCCCCCCTCACCTGCCTAACAGGACTCGGACCCTTCCCCAGCCAATCGGCTGAGGCCATAGCCATTACCTCACCAACTGCCCCTAGGCCCCAATAAAACCTTTGTCCTTTTGAAACTCGCTCTCTCTCCCTGGTATCTCACCGCTGCGTTGGTGCAGGTAGGGGATTGAGCTCGAGCTAGCTCGAATAAAGGCTCTTTTGCTTTTACATCGGACTCGGCTCCCTGGCGGTATTTGGGGATCACAAATTCTGGGCATAACAGGAGGAGATGGGGAGTGTGTATCCTCACTCATCTTCTTCCTCGAGATAAGAGGGTTTCTGCAGAATGCACTTGAGAAACCTTCAGAATCACGCCAAAAAGACTCGGGAGAAATTTGAAAGAAGTTGTCATTCTTGTAGAAACATGGGAAGTTCAGCCAGAAAAGGACCGTTTAAAGACTACTGGCATGAGCGTCATTTATTCCTACACTGCTGCAGCATCTAAAATACAGGTTAAGAAAGAAAAAAAAAATCTGTGCTTTTTTTTCTTTAATGAAATGTGTAACCGTGGAATTCTCTAGCTTGATAAATTATAAAATGTTATTTCCATCCTTTTATTCTCATTGTGGTTCCTCCTGCCTCTTCTCTGAGGCATGTGAATCTCCCCACAAAAAGAGCCAGTCGAGATGGGAACAATAATGTCTTTGAGTAGTGCAATGTCAGTGGATTCTGACGAGAAGGTGCCACATTTCTACTGCATTGATCCATCACCAAAGAAGCCACAGAATTTATTCTGTTACTGTCAAAACCTTTCTGCTGCCCTTCAGCATTCTACTTAAAAATTATATCTATGACTATTGCCTTTACAACAACCTGGATTAGCTTTTTTGTGACAATATGTATTTTGTTTATTTGAGACAGAGCATGTGAGTGAGGGAGAGGGGCAAAGGGAGAGAGAGAGAATCTTAAGCAGCCTCCACACTCAACACAGAGAGAGCCCAATGAGAGGTTTGAACCTACAACTCTGGGATCATGACTTGAGCCAAAATCGAGTCAAGACACTCAACCAGCTGAGCCACCCATGTGCCCCTTATGTGATGATAAATGTATATATGTTTGGGTATATATGTATATGGTACATATTGCCACATATATTTCCCTTATTTTCTTCCTTTGGTGAGTGTGTTTATGCAGGCAGTTTCCAACACAAACCACACCACAAGCACCCATGCATATGGATAAAAACAGAAGAGTTTAGGTGTGGAATGCCCCACCTTTTTGCTCCAATTCAGGACAGCAATAAAGTCACCAAACTAGGGAGGTTCTGGGCTTTAGATAGCTACAATTAACAACTCACAGTGTTCAGAACTATCATCCCTTTCCCCATATGCTACTGAATGGGGGAAACTGCTTTTCACACTCCCAGACAAAACTGTGTGCATACCTTCATTCACAGAGTAAGATGGTGGACAATGAGTGTAACCTCTTTGGATGCAATTTTCTGATTCATAAAATAAAAATAAAATATCTGCCTGTCTTTCCCTCATAGGATAGTTATAAAATATCACATAAAATAGAAAATTATAATATAGATATATTTCTGTTTTATTTCAATTAACCTCATTAAAAAAAAAAAAAAAAAAGAAAGAAAGGATCACTTAAAAGTAAAATGGTCCCAGGGTACCTGAGTGGTTCAGTCGGTTGAGCGGCTCACTTAGTGTCCGGTCATGATCTTGCGGTTTGTGAGTTCAAGCCCCACGTCAGGATTGCTGCTGTCAGCTGTCAACACAGAGCCTGCTTTGGATCCTCTGTCCCCCACTCTCTCTCTGCCCCTCCCCCACTTATACTTGCTGTCTCTCAAAGAGTAAATAAAACATTAAAAAGACACCTACTGATATCAATTAAATCTGAATCTCAGGAACTAGGTCCCCAGGAATCTTAAAAAAAATAAAAGAAAGAAGAAAGAAAGAAAGAAAGAAAGAAAGAAAGAAAGAAAGAAAGTCTTAAAAAAATAAATAAATAAAAAGTAAAATGGTTCCAGGAAACATCTTGGTGAGTCATATAAGTAAGATGGCAGAGTGAGAAGGTCCAGTCCTTGATCCCCCACAGAAACAGACATAACAATCTTAGATGAGGGGCACCTGGGTGGCTCAGTCACTTAAGCATCTGACTCTTGATTTTGGCTTAGGTCATGATCTCGCAATTTGTTTGTTCGAGCCCTGCATCAGGCTCTGCGCTGACAATGGGGATTCTCTCTCTTCCTCTCTCTCTGCTCCTCCTCTGCTCACTCTCTCTCTCTCAAAAAATACATAAATAAACTAAATTTTATTTTTAAAAAAAGAATACTATATGAACCAAAGTACCTTTTTGAGAGGTCTAGATTACATTAAGATGTTAGAGTACTCAAGATGAGCACACCTTGTAGAATGGCTATCTTAAAAAATAATAATAAATAAAAATAAAAAAGATAGCCAGTGTTGACAAGGATATGGAGAAATTGGAATCCTTGTACAATATTGGTGGGAACACAAAGTGATGAAACTGTGATAGAAAACAGTAAGCAGCTTCCTCAGAAAATTAAAAATAGAATTATTATATGATCCACCCATCTCACTCCTGCATATTTATTCAAAAGAATATCAGGATCTCAAAGAAGTTTATGCATCTCTAAGTTCATTGTAGCATTATTCATAAGAGCCAAGATGTGGAAACAACCTAAATACCCATTAATGGATGAATGGATACAGGAAGTGCAAAATATCCATAAATGGAATATCATTCATCCATAAAAAAGATGGAACACTTGCTATGGGCAACAATTTGGATAAACCTTGAAAACACTATGTTAAGGGAAATAAGCCGGTTGCGGAAGAACAAATACTGTGTGATTCCACTTATATGAGAAATCTAGGATTGCCAAACACAAAAAAAGTATAATGGTGGTTGCCAGGGGCTAGAGGGAGGTAGGAAGGGTAGAGTTACTATTCAACGGGTAAAAAGTTTCAGTGAAGCAAGATGAGAAAGTTCTAGAGATGTACTGTACAACATTGTGCTTATAGTTAACTATTGTTATCTAAATTTGTATTAAGAGAGTAGATCTCATGCTATCTGTTCTCACCACAATAGAAAATATATTAAGCATGGGCTCTTGTAGGACAATTCCCTCTCACAACCTAAAATATTATAATGCTGAATTCCAAAGTAGTTTACTAAACTTTGAGAACTAAGCTTTATCATTAGTTAAGAACAATCTGTGAGGGATACTTGGGGGATGGACAGGAAGAGGAAGTTTAGGTCAGATATTCCCTGAGATTCAAGGCAGTAACTCCTCTTTTTCTGTGATTTGGGCACTTTGTAACTCAGTGCCATATATAACATGAGTCCATGCCTTACGGTTTGGAAAATGAGAGGCAGAAATCATGTCAGAATTTTTGTCACCTGAGTGATAAACAATAAAAAAGAAATGTAGGTTAAGAAAAAATTAACCAAATTTGTGCTCATAGGTAACAATTTGATTGGTGTATCAACAATCCTCTTGGCTGACTATATAAGATCCTTGGTCAGATGATCCTTTGGCAAGAGGAACGTGTGAATCTTACGACCGTTGCTTGCAATACACCCTGGGGATCAAAGTGTTTTCTCTGTGCTCTTACTGGTTCCTATACTGTAATTGCTGGAAGACTAAGAGCTCTTATGGCACCTTTCACCACTAAGCAGGTGGTTTCTGGAGACAAGGCTGATGGGAGCCCTGCCCTTCAAATGAAGCAAGTTTGAACAATGTGAACAGGGTTGGAGAATTGGGGAATGCCAGAGGTCACATCTGGATACTGGCCCAAGTTTCTGCTCCACCCCATTTTAAGTGAAGAAAGGAAGAACTGCAGCATTTTACCGGCTGAAAGTGAGGCTCAAATATTTGTGGATGTAGGAAATCAAGAGATGCTTCTCACTCACTTTATCCCACGCCATTATTCTTGGACAGCATTTAGGAAAATGTCATATTCAGTGAAAACATTAAGGATGCTATATAATTCTACTTAAAAAAAAGAAACACTAAAAATAGTCCTCATAAGCACAAAAAATGAACATTCTGTAAAATGAGTATTCATAATCAGTTTTCCTTTATTTTAGAGGTTTTTGTATTCATGGAACTGCACAAGAGGTATCATATGTAGGGTCTTATATGCCATTCGGTATTAGATGAAATAGCCTCATTAGTAACAATTCTATACCTAACAGTATGTTATGTCAGAGGACTTATTGATCAGTATTCAAGTATAAGTGCTTTGGAAAAATCGTTGACTTAAAAAATACATCTTCTTAAATTAAATTCCTTTTCAGAGATTATGCAATAACATGTACTCAAATTCATGGATGTAAAGATACATTTAGAAAAAGCCAGGGGCGCCTGGGGGGCTCAGTTGGTTAAGTGTCCAACTTTGGCTCAGGTCATGATCTCACGGTCAGCGAGCCCTGTGTAGGGCTCTGTGCTGACAGCTCAGAGCTTGGAGCCTGATTCAGATTCTGTGTCTCCCTCTCTCTCTGCCCCTCCTCGCTCATGCTCTGACTCTCTCTTTCTCAAAAATACATAAACATTTGGGGCGCCTGGGTGGCTCAGTTGGTTAAGCGTCCGACTTCAGCTCAGGTCATGATCTCACACTCCATGAGTTCAAGCCCCGCGTCAGTCTCTGTGCTGACAGCTCAGAGCCTGGAGCCTGCTTCAGATTCTGTGTCTCCCTCTCTCTCTGCCGCTCCCCTGCTCATGCTCTGTCTCTCTGTGTCTCAAAAATACATAAAAACATTAAAATTTTTTTTAAAAATACATAAACATTAAAGAAGAAAAGAGAGAAAAGAAAGAAGAGAAGAAAAGAAAAGAAAAGAAAAGAAAAAAGAAAAAGCCAATATCCGTTCATTCTTTGCCCGGGTAACTAGAATAATTTCACATATTTCTCCATGCCCCACAAGTGTGTATGACATTTTATAATATTTTTACAAAGCAAATTTGTATTCTTCACATATGTCTTCTTTTTATCTCACTTGGCAACCATTCATGAGTGTGCCTCCAAGTCAATCTTAGAGATCTAAGTCATTCCTTACCATAGCTGTAAAACCTTTCATTTATGGATGTACCAAAATTTGCCCAATTATTAAACATTCAGGTTGTTCCCAGATGTGTTTGTTTGCTTGCTTGCTTATTTTTCTACTTCAAACAAGGCTGTGGCCACCAGATACATTTGATACACATATCTTTTAGTCCTGGTACTTTTATTTACATGGGTAGATTCCTATAAGCAAGAATGTTGGTCAAGGGCACATGCATTTTTATTTTACCAGTTAATGCTTGCTTGTTTTCCAGAGATTGTAGCAATTTTATATCCACCATCAATTTGGGGAGAGAGTGCTCATTGCCTTGAAGCATTGCCAACATTGGAGGCTGCCGTACTTTAACGTTTTTATTATTCTCATAGCTGTTGGGTGACTTTTAGATTTAAAAAAAATAGGCTTATGATTTCCTTTTGTACTCTAAAAGTCCTGACTGTACTGTTATAAAATGTTCATTTTAAACATAGAAGCTTATATGTTCTTATTTTGCCCATTGGATTTTTATCACAGTAACAGTTTTACAATATAACAGATATAGAAAGCAACCAACATCCCTTCGTAACTATTTTCCAGCTTTAGTCCATGTGCATTTGCGTTTTATGAAGAAAAGATTCTAGTATACTGCAATTTTACACTTGCAACTTTTCCTAGACATTACAAGGTGAATTCTATTATTACAGAATCTTCCCTTTTAACAGCTGCTTACTGCTTCATTACACTAATTAATGATTCATTTGGTATTGAGTGTCTGACATCCACAAAGCTATTTCTGGTCTAATAATTATCAATAACTAAGTGAGAATATTCATGAATATAAAATAATCCCTTTTAAACAGATTTTCCTCGGATAAATTTCTGAGAATGGAATAGAACAAACATGTTAACACATTTTGAGACATAGTGCCAAGTTATTTTCCAAAAGTGTGGACCTATTTATCTAGGCACATTACACTTATGCACATTTAAGATCTCTAAATAAAGACCCAGTAATTCTTATTATTATTGAGCTTTTTGACATTTTGAACCACTCTATGCTGCTAGAAATAATGGTTATCTTCAGGGGAGGTAATGACTGGAACAGAAAGTAAGTAAGGTTCTGGGGCCCTGGTTATAGTCTGTTTCTTGATTTGGGAACTAATTAGTCAGTTGTGTTTAGTTTTGTGAAAACTAGAAGTGCAAGTACACTTGGGATTTGAGGAATTTCTTTATGTATGTTATAGTAAATGTTCAAGAAATGTGTTGTGGCAATTTCATGGGAGTGTCTGTTGTGATGCAGAAAGACATATGAACAATCTGGAACATTTTGCCAAGTACCACTTTGGACTGAAATTGGGTATCTAAATGTGTTCACATATTTTGCTATAAACCATCAATGATGGTCCAAGCACCAAGTCTGGGGCATTAGAAAATTGCTCCAAGTCCCAGATGATCCAACATTCTTTGTTTTCTAAACCTCGGCAGCAGTCTGACAGTGGCACTGTGGGGGAAACTAGGTCAGCCTGGAGCTTACTGTCACTCACATTAAATTTTGAGGAACTCAGCTGGTGACAGGGCCCAGGGAGGTTAAGTGACTGGTCCGAGACACACAGTTAACTAGTGGTTGAGCTAGAACCAAACCCAGGCTTCCAGTTTACCCATAACAGGAGTTTTCCCAATATAGCAGATCGCCTTTTCTCCAGCCTGAGACAAGTATCAAACAAAATAGTTGCTGATTAAATAGTCTTTCTCTGATTTTCCATGGAGCTTGCTATAAGTTCTCTGATTCTATATTTAGTCCTTCCCCCCCGCCCAGGTGTTCCCAACTCTGCTTGTTTAGAACTTTTTTCTTACATACTGGGAAAACTATGCACTTTAATGCTTTGTACCTATTGCCTTCTTCACCTAAAAGATCCTCCAGTTTTCAGACCTTTGTATATATGACCTCATTTAAAATATTCCCCACAGAAATCTCACAATGTAGGTCTTACAAACAAGGGCTTGTCCAAGAGAACACAGATATAGAACTTTCACCAGGTTCTAACTCCAAACCCCATGTCTAAACCACTCTTCCCTGCTACCTCTGTTCCTGCATTCATAACAATTTCGAGTTTTGATAGTTACATGCATGTTTACATAGGCAGTGTCTCATTTACCCTTCCTGACAACCTTCTGAACTAAGTGGTATTTTCGTGCCCATTTACAGATGAATAAATAAAAGCTCAGAAAGGTGAGATGGCTTGCCCAAAGTCACACCATAATTATACTCCATACCAGACAATTTAATCCCTGATTCTACATTATCTTTCAGGTAATTATATAAATATTTACTGAAGACTTACCAATTAAGCATTAAATTGGATACCTTGGGAATTAGAGAGATTGTTCATAATTGCTTCCTGTATGTTAGATATGTCTCTTCTGTCTACTTTATGAGATCCTAAACAGAACAGAACTCAGCCTGTGTGTCAGCCTTCCATAATTCTTAACCCGGCCTGGGCCCAGAATCACTAAGTACATATTACTAGACTGATTCCCTTAGGATCTTTGCATCTTGGCTGCCAGGATAACCAGATGCCAAACAGCCACCAAACATTCTTATCCTGTGGCTGACTCCAAGGTCATTCATCTCCTGGTCACCCTGTTTTCTCTTGTTAGGAAAAAAAAAATCCCATTTTATTTTAAGAAAAGATTTTCTTTCAAACCAGCTATAGGCAATAAGAGGGAATCCCAACCTCCCCAAAACATATAGAAAATCAGTGAATGACTTGGAGCACCTGGCTGGCTCAGTCAGTTAAGCATCTGACTCTGGATTTTGGCTCAGGTCATGATCTCACAGTTGGTGAGATTGGGCCTCTCATAGGGCTCTGCACCAACTGCGTGGAGCCTGCTTGGGATTCTCTCTCTCCCTCTCCCTCTGCCCCTTCCCTGCTCACTCTTTCTCAAAATAAATAAATAATAAAGTTAAAAAAATAAAATCAAATTACTGAGTGGTTTAACATTACAAATTCTTCCCTAAAATGATAATAAACATAGTTTACTATGTTTCCTGGAACTATGTTCCAGGAAAAAAAAAAGAATCTTTAAACATTAACAATTCCAATAATGCTTTGAAATCTCATTAAAGAATCAAATTCAATGGCACAAAAAAATAAATGAGAAAGAAAAACAGATAAATTAGACTTCATTAAAATTAAAAACTTTGATGACAGATAGTGACTACACTTATTGTAGTGAGCACTGACTGATATACAGAATTGTCAAATCATTATGTGGTATACCTGAAATAATATGACACTGTGTGTCAAATATACTTCAATTAAAAAAGAAACTTTTGTGCTTCAAAGAATACCATAAAGAAAATACAAAAAGACAATCTACAAATGGGATAAAATATTTGGAAATCATATATATGAAAAGGGACTTGTATCTAGAATATATAAAGAACTCCTACAACTTAATAATAAAAAAAGACAAATAACCCAATTAAAAATGGCAAATGACATGAATAGGTATTTCTCCAAAGAAAACATACACATGGTCAATAAACACATGAAAAGATGTTAAACATCATCAGCCATCATGGAAATGCAAATCAAATCCATAATGAGATACCACCTCATACATTCTAGAATAGCTATATAACCAAAAAGACCGATAATAACAAGTGTTGGTGAGGATGTGCAGAAATTGGAACACTTCTCCATCGCTGGTTGCAAGTAAGATAGTTTTTAGAAAACAGTCTGCTAGTTGTTAAAAATGGTTAAACAGAGTTAATCTATGGCCCAGTAATTCTACAACCACATATACACCCAAGTGAAATGAAAACATGTTTTTACATAAAATTTGTACACAAGTGATCATAGCAATATTATTCATAATAATCAAAAAGCAGAAATAATCCAGATATCCATCAGCTGATGAATGGTTAAACAAAATGTTATATATATATATATATATATATATATATAGGAATGTTATTCAGCCATAAAAAGCAGTGATGTAGTGAAAGAAGCCATTGAAAAAAGAACATACATCATGTGATTCCATTTATATCAAATGTCCATAACAGGTAAAGGTAAAACAATAGGGACAAAACCTAGATTAGTGGTTGTCTACCTGGAGACAAACAGAGGGGAGGAGGAGACTGGAGGAAAATGAGGAGTGACTGCTAATGGTATAGGGTTTCCTTTTAGGGTAATGAAAATGTTCTGAGACTGTGGTGGGAATTGCATGACTCTAGAAGTGTAGTAAAAACCATTTAATTGTATCTTTTACATGAGTGAACTATAGGGTATGTGAATTACACATTAATAACATTGCTAAGTAAAGAAATAAAAAGAATAAAGTTCAGTCTTGGAGACTTCAAAAACATTGGCAGAAAATATTTGATGACCTATCCCTGCATTCAAAACAAGTTAAGATGTAATTGATGCACATCTTAGCTGTGGTTCGTTTCTGTGAATTTTTCCGTCTGTCATTCGGTATGCGTGATTTCTTCATGCTTATCATTATACCAATATGGCAAGAACTAGAAGCCAACTAGTTGGAAATGGAATGAGGGAAAGTTGTCAGGTTCCCAGAACTGGAAAAACAGGTTGAATACAGATTTGGTATGCCACCAGCTAAAGTTTCATGCACTATCTCGTTCACAGGAAGAAAAAAAAGTAGCCATTTAGAAAAGAAGATGATGTGATTAAATGTGTCCACCAATATCTTCAGGATATTTAACACATTGCAGTTACTGAGCAACCAACACTCTATGCAGAGGTCAAAACCCAGTTAATATACAACCCCATCTTCCCCACCTCCATTCACAATAGACTGAATTCATCAAAATGTGTGTGTGCGTGTGTGCCCATGTGAAGAAAAGATCTGGGACAAAAGCAAACCTACTATGATACTAGTGGTAACGATTTTAAGATTCTATAAAATGAATGTTATCTAGGAAAAAAAGCAAAGAAATTACAATTACATGCAAGGATATGGAAAAATCTTACCATCACAATGTTGAGCAAAAGAATTCAGACACAAAGGAATATATTCTTCATAATTCCACTAATATAAAGTCAAAAAGAGGCCAAATTAATCTGCCATTAGAAGTGGGGGTAATGGTTACCCTTGGAAAGTAATAGTTGGGGGAGCATGAGGGAGATTCTGGGGTGGTGGCAATATTCTGTTTCTTGTTTAAACAAAGGGTCCATACTTTCATTTTGTATTGGGCCTGCAAAGTAGGTAGTTAGTCCTGCTCTTAGGTCTACTCATATTTTCTCTGTATGGAAATTCAAGAAAAAATGTTTATGGCAGCTTTGCAAAATATCGTGAATCATGAGTTCAGGCCAGAAATAAAAATCAAGAGAAGCCAGTCTGAAGAAAGCAAGAAGTCTTATAAACATTATAAAAAAGGACCCCAGGAATGGTACCCTTCAACTTTGAATCACACCTTTTGGTTTGAAGAAGATACAAAAAGGAAAATAATAAAAGCTGAGCTGATTGATCAATTCTGTACCCATATACCAAACTGATATAAAACAATATCTTTTCCCCCAGTTTTATTAACATATAATTGATATACATTACAATATAAGCTTAGGGTGTACAGCAGAATGGTTTGAATTACATATATTGTGAAATGATTACCACAATAAGTGTAGTTAGCATATATTGTCTCATATAGATATGATAAAAAAGAAAAAGCAGAAAAAGGAAAAAAAATTCCTTTGGTAAGTAGTCATAGGATCTACTCTATTAACAGCCTTCCTGTATATCATACAGCAGTGAAAACCATGGTCATCATGTACATTACATTCTTACTACTTATTTGTCTTGTAACATAAAGTTTGTCCCTTTTTTTATTAAGTAACTGATTTATTTTTTAATTTACATCTAAGTTAGTTAGCATATAGTGGAAGTTTGTACCTTTTAATCACCTTCCTCTAATACTCCATTCCCCACCATCTCTGATAACCACAAATCTGATCTCTTTTTCCAAAAATGTTTTTGTTTGCTTAGATTCCACATATAAGTAAGATGATACAATATTTGTCTTTCTCTGTCTGATTTATTTCACTAAGCACAGTGTCTTCCAGGTTCATCCGTATTGTTGCAAATGGCAACATATCCTTGTAAAACATTATCACCTATGCTCTTCTCTTTCCCCCAAAGTACAACATGATGACCATACTTTTCACTGCTGGGGAAGTATAATTTATTTTATCTCGAATTAGTAATTAATTTTGATTTTGATTAGATATTTTAATCTTATGGGCACTTTTCATTTTACCTATCCATGCCTTAACTTCACAACTGGATTGGAGATTGTTAGCCATATGATACTCAAATCATACATCCCTTGATGTAACTTATGTCCATCATCCAACGTCCTACAGGCCACCCTCTATAAAGTATGGATGCAAAAGTTATTATGTGGTCAACTTTTATATCTCACCAAATGTTGCTTTGAATTTAAACCTCCAAAGCTAGCATTTTGTTTTTCTTGAAAAGGGCGAAAATGAGGACCATAACATCTTCTAATACTTTTAATTTTACAGGAGGATATAGTCCTGAAATATTTTGACCTTAAAATTGATCAAAGTAATGCAGGACACCTGGGTAGCTCAGTCAGTTAAGCATCTGATTTCGGCTCAGGTCATGATCTCACAGCTTGTGAGTTTGAGCCCCACATCAGACTCTCTGCCGTCAGCACAGAGCCTGCTTCAGATCCTCTGTTCTCCTCTCTCTCTGCCCCTCCCCTACTCACTCGCTTCCTCAAAAATAAACATTAGAAAAAAATTAAAAGATAATAATAAATGGGTATATATTAATCAACAGTAATATATTAAGACTGGGCCAAAGGAGAATTTGAAAAAACATATGAATATATTTATATGTTGATAAATATATAGAGAAAGACAAGAATGCAGACATTAATATTCTAATAAACATGAAACTGGATAGTATTCTATAAGACAAGGCAATTTAATGTGTGGGGATATCTTTTCAAATTGGCAGAAATCAATTGTATCTTTACTAGTCGAAATTCACTTGCATTGCTATCCACAAGAATCGTTAGCATTGCTATCAATTTTCTACACATTAACCTTTAACTCCACAGAACTGTAAAATAGTTAACAGAAAATCAATCAAAAGGTGCACACTCTTACAGAATCAGATGACCCCCTGAGAATTCACTGGACTTTGTCCTGCACTCCACCTGAAAGGACATTTTGTTATTTCCCTTGGCCATCTCTGAATTGTGGACAATTTTTCTTACAAAATTATCTACAATGTTTGTGTATATATGTATGTGTCTGTATATATGTATGTATGTATACGTAGCTGAAAGGAAACAATTTGAAATGCTTAAGCTCACACACATCCATTTCAAAGTCCATAGGGAGACGGTATGTTTGCTTTCTTCCTTTGTATGTATGTGTCTATATGTCCTAAGGAATATAAGTGTGCGGGTGAATTATTGTTGTAGAATATTATTCTAATATAGTTATTGACGGACATTCACTCTCTTCCTTACCTCTCACCCTAGCTGTTCAGCTACTCTATTCTCATTGAGCCAGGAGGAAGAAGTTACAGAACAGTATGGAGAGGACTAAAATTGCTCTGGACTTTTGTATTCCAAAAGGGAAGACCTTGGGGAACACAAAAGACTCACATGAGTGACAGCAGCAAGTCTGAGAAGGGAGGGATGTCCTGGGGGACACAGCCTGGCAGAGAAACAGCAGATTGGATCTTTGACTTCCCACATGGCACAGAGAAGGGACAGAGAAATCCCCTGGAGCTGAAAGGGGTGGAAGGGCAGAATGAGAAGATGCTCTGTAGCACATGTCAATGACCAAAGGTAGTGAGTATCGTGCTTCAAGCCTGCTGTTTCTGGAACAAGCTGAGTTCATGAATGCCCCCATAACTAGACTAATGGACTGATATTATCTCAACCATCTGATAGGAGGGGAATGGGTCCTCGAGATTAAGTTCCAAGAAAAGTTACATTTTTTTGCACAGTTGAGTTGTGGGCTGTGATTTTATGTGTGCTATATTTACAATTGCTGTGCTTAGAAAGATTCGGCCCTCCAGCAGCTCCAGAGCTCATCATCAGCTAGGATCCATAGCACTGAACCTCTTGTCAGTATATCAGAAATATCAGCCATAAGCCTCTTGGAAGCCTAGAGAATTAAGCTTGGAAGCTTAGAATCACCTCAGGTTTTACGTCCAGTGTCAGACCACCCCAGGATGGGTTTACCCTTCAACTGTCTAGAATGAGGTGGGTTTTAACTAGACCATGCACAGCAGGGATATAAAATGATCCAGTCACACTTAGGAATCCAAATAAACTGCCTAGAAAATTGAGAGACAGGCTACATAAATGCCTCCCACTGAGTCTCTGAATTTAAGAAAACTAGAAATATGGGGCGCTGGGATGGCTCAGTTGGGTGGGCGTCTGACTCTGGGTTTTGGCTCAGGTCATGATCTCACAGTTCATGAATTCAAGCCCCATATTAGGCTCTGCACTGACAGCGTGGATTCTGTGGGGATTCTCTCTTTCTCTGACCCAACCCCCACTCTCTCTGTATTTCTTTCTCAAAATAAAAAAATAAACATAAAAAGAAACCTAGAAATAGGTTTTATTTAAACAACAGGACTGAAAGCAATTTATGAATATTTTTTGATAGCCTCTGATTTTTACCTACATTGCTGCCACAGTGATGTGGTTATAATTAAATTCTCATGAATGTGGGAAAGATTACCTTGCATCAAGCTATCAGCCATATATGCCTGAAGTGGCTAATGATTGTCAAAATCTGCATTCTTCTTTTCCTCCCAGACATACAGCTAGATGGCCTTTCCTAACCTCCCTTGCAGGTAAGCATGGCCAGGTCGCTGAGTTGCAACAATGGAAATAGGAAGAAGCAATATGTTCCACTTCCACACATATCCCATAAAACCCTCCCTCAGGCACTGCTCAATGACCTTTCTCCTTTGACCAAGGAAATGTGATGACCATAGTGGCTTTGGAAAACATGGTCTGAGATGATAGAGCCTGGAGTCACTTCAGTGTGGACATCACACTTGAACTGGGTAATGTAATCCCTGCCAATATCTGCCCCCCTTCCTTGTTTCTTGGGTAGAAATTCTAAGAGGATCCGGATGATTTGAAGTTGCAGTCCCTCCTACTAAACTTTCTTGATGGGTGATCTTACATCAATCAAACTTACAGCTTGTGGTTTTGGAACATTTCTTCTTAGCTCCATAAAAGTCATTACATCATCACTAACCATGCTCATGGATAAAGGTGGAAGAGAGACTCTAAACTTTTGTACAATGTGCTTTCCAATGTTCTTTCATATAATCCTTATGACAGCCCTAGAAGGCTGTTATTATCTTTTATAGATGGAAATAAAGAATCTTCAGAGAAATTAATTTGCCTAATCCCAGCAGAGCCAGTTATCCACACCATCCAGCCTTCATAAGACATATATTATTGAAATGAAAATTGAGACTGTTTAATTAAACAGAGAATATCCAGGTCAACATCTTTATACAAGCCAACAGCTTTTTTCCACCTTGTTTACTTGCAGATGAGTTAAAACTACACGGTACATCTCCTGTAGCAAGCTAAGTATGAAGCATCAGGACTTGTGTGTGCCAGAGGCATGGAGAAGAATATGCTTTAACCATGACATAAATATCTAGTTGTACATGGCTCATACAGGAATGTGATAAGAGCCAAAAGAGAGAGAGAGAGGAAGAAGAAAGAGGAGGAGGAGGAGGAGGAGGAGGAGGAGGAGGAGGAGAAGAAGAAGAAGAAGAAGAAGAAGAAGAAGAAGAAGAAGAAGAAGAAGAAGAAGGAGAAAAGAGACTGTTTTGAAGTCAGAATGCTCTTGGCTTCATTCTTATCACATACTTGTGGTTTGGCGGCCACAACAAGAGCCTGGAGCCAAGCAGGCAAACTCTCTTGCTGCTAGGCTACTATGTAATGTTATTGAGACTCAAAGGCTAAGGTTCTGCCTTTCCCTTTCCTGGACAAGTGTCCCTTGGGGAAGTAGGTAATGGCTTCTCAGGTGACTAACACATACTCAGTCAATCCAACAGTCCACAGACCCAGTTGAGTGCCTGCTTTTGCCTGAGTATTATGTCTGACACAAGAAGGAATGGGTTAGGAACATGAAATAAATACAATTTTTCCTCTTCAGTCACAAGAGATTTAGTTTTTCCAAAATTGTCTGGGTAGGAAAATTCACAGTGCAACAACTTGGAATCTAAAAGCTCAAACAAGCTTAAGGTTTGATAAAATTTGTTCAGTTGTACCCTTTGCATTTGTACATTTCACTGTGTAAATTCTGTCTTTAAACAAAATTAAAAAAAAAAAACCACCATGAGATACAACTACACACTAGAATGTTTAAAATTTTTAAGACTAACTGTACCGAGTGTTGTTGAAGATGTAGACCAGCTAGAATGATCATGGTACAAACACTTGGAAAACTGTTTGTCAGTATCTTCCAAAGTTGAAAACATGTATACCTTATGTCCCAATGATTCCATTCCTAGGTACATACTCAACATTAATGCATATATATATGGCTAACAAAAGATATATATACTAGAAAATTTACAGTAGCAATAACATTAATAGCTAAAAACTAGAAACAATCCAATGTCTACAATAGAATGGATAAATAAATTATGGTAGGTTTTTAAGGTGGAATACTACATACCAGTCAGGATGAACAAGTTGCTGCTGCATACTCCAACATGGAAAACTCTCTCAAACACAATAATTGAGTGAAAGAAACCACATAAAAAAGAATTTGCACTGTATAGTTCTGTTTAAGATTAAGAGGCAAAACTGATCTATGGTGACAAAAATCAACCTAGTGTGTTATTTTGGAGAGAAGACAGTAATGAGTGGGACAGGGCATGAGGAGACTCTTCAGGCTAGACCATTGTATTTCTTGATCTGGGTGGTGATTCCTAGATGTGTTCATTTTTTGAAAATTCATTGAGTTGCATACGTAGTATTCTTTTGTCTAAATAAATAAGACTGCAATAAAAATTGCTATGAAAAGGTTTGGGATATTTAACTTGAGGAATAAACCCACGAAAGCCTTTACAAATACACATTTACTATATTCTTTTTTTAAAAAAAAGAGGAATAAACTATTTGATGGCTGAGTAATATTCCATGTATATGGAACTAGAGTGTATTATGCTAAGTGAAATAAGTCAGTCAAAGAAAGACAAATACCATATGATATCATTTAAGAAACAAATTTAAGAGACAAACTTAAGAATTTAAGAAACAAAACAGATGAACATATGGGAAGCCAGGACAGGGGATGAGGGAAGAGAAGACAGGGAAACAAACCAAACCATAAGAGATTTTTAATGATAGAGAACAAACTGAGGGTTGATGGAAGGAGGTGGGTGGGAGATGGGCTACATGGGTGATGGGTATTGAGGGCACTTGTTGTGATGAGCACTGGGTTTTGCATGTGAGTGATGGATTACTGAATTCTACTCCTGAAACCCATATTGCACTGTATGTTAACTAACTAGAATTTAAATTAAAAAAAAAAAAAAAGACTTCAGCTGAAAACAAAAAAGCGGGAGTAAACTAAATAAAGGGACCCTCTGTGACTCTTCATATATTTTAAATTATTTGTAATAGGTACTCTAGTAGGCAAAATCATGGCTTTCCAAAGATGTCTACACACTAATCCCAGGAAACTGTGAATATGGTACCTTATGTAGCAAAAGGGATTTTGCAGATGTAATTGAGGTTATTCTGAGATTATTTTGGATTATCCAGATGGTTCCAATCTAATCATGTGTTTTTTGGAAAGCAGACAACCTTTCCCAGCTGTGCTCAGTCAGAGATGGACAACTGAAGAAAGCAGAAGAGATACAAAATTGCTGGCTTTGCAGATAGAGGAAGGAAGCTGTAAACCATGGAAGGGCGTGGGGCGGGGACCTCGAGAAGGTAGAAAAGTCAAGGAAACAGCTTCTCCTAAAGCCTCCAGGAAAGAATGAAATCCTGCTCATGCATTGATTTTAGCCCAGTAAGGCCCATGTCAGGCCCTTGACTTACAGAACTGTAAGATGATTTTTTTTGTGTGGTTACAGACAGTTTATGAAAATTTGTTACTACAACAGTAGAAAACTAGGAAAGATAATGAGCCTACAATTTCCGTTTATCTTCCCTGGCTAGCTAGAAACAAAAGGATTTTTTTTTTTTTTTCCACCAGGGCTTTAAAGAAAAGCTAGGTTAGTTTTACTTTTTATGCAGGTACAACACATTCTCTTGGGTGCCTGGGTGGCTCAGTTGGCTAAGCGACCTACTTCCGCTCAGGTCATGATCTCAGTTTGTGATTTGGAGCCCCGCGTCAGGCTCTGTGCTGACAGCTCAGAGCCTAGAGCCTGCTACAGATTCTGTGTCTCCTTTTCTCTTTGCCCCTTCCCTGCTTATACTCTGTCTGTCTCTGTCTCTCTCTCTCTGTCTCAAAAATAATAAATAAAACATTAAAAAACACATTCTCAGAGACTTTTCTGAGCCCATTCCTCATTCAAATGCTTAGTGCTTTCTTGATACTATAACTCAACTTCATGACTTTCCTTCCCCAACTAGGATTGTAGAGACTCTCTTATTATATGCCCCACAAACCTTTCCTATGGGAGACACAAGAGTGCAGGTTTCTTGTCTCTCTCCCAGGTTTACTGAGGTTTTTTACTCAAGAACCACATTGAGTTTTTCCATATGTTGTCTCTCAATCTTCAGGGCAATCCAATATTGATCATTCAAAAGGTACAATTGGATCTCTGATCAACAGATCTGGTGGACTAACTGGGACTCATTTGTCTTTGTTTAGGTTCTCCCAAACAGACTCTGAGACAAGGATTTGGGTACAAGCCTTCATTGGAGGGCATTTCCGGGAAGACTAGATAAATAGAACAAAGAAGGGAGGAAAACTAGTAACAAGTGTTTTCACAAGATGCTTACTGCGGGAGGTGGCAGGGGGGCACTCAATCTCATTGGGGAGTCTTGAGAGACAGTTAACATACCTCAGAATCATCCCATAGAGAAGAAAAGAATATGGGCATCTATGCACAAGCTCTTGTCCTTCATTGGTTGGGGATTGCTCCCAGGGATGTGAGTTCCTAACACAGGTAGCTAGCCGTGCCACATAAGTGCATCACACCCTGTGGTCAGAGAACCTGTGCAGTGCAGCATAGAGGAGAGATACAGGAGGCAGCTGGCACATGGGGAACTGTTTGGCAGGGCTCCCAGGGGACGCCAAGAGGATATGAAAGAGGCATGGACTGCCTCTGCCTCAGTGGATTTGATCTACTTCCAGGCAAAGGCCTGTGGTAATAAATATGATAAATAATGAATTATTCACGACTTTCCCAATCACAATGGTGCACAAACCCCAGAGATGTGAACACTAAACTTCATTAAGAGTCACAATTTCTACCCCATAGCAGACAAACTGGTATGGTCACTTTCTGGGTTTTCTCAGAAAATTGCAGTCACTTCTTCGTCAATTCAGATTTAATGTTCGATCACATGTAGTATGTTTTCCCTTGGCCCATCTCTTTCTCATTCTGGGGTTGCTCACACCGAAGGCCACTATGGAGGGAGTAGAAAGTGAGGGGCCATATCTCCACTCTCCCAGATTTGTCCAGCAAACTGTAATGCATCCAGTCTTGCTCCCTGCAACAGTGAGGCAAGGCGCCTCCCCAAATGGTGTGCTAGGTGTTCTGTGGCATAATTCAGCACACTCCTAGGCTGCTTGGTGCTGAGTGGTCTCGCCAAAACATTGCAGGGGTCCCTCCCTACACCTCCATGCACCCACTGACAGCCTCAGTGATGTCCTGGCAGCCTTGCAAAGTCTCACCCTCACAGTCGCTTCCCAGCCTTACTTGGCGCTCACTTAAAATGTCTGCATTCCCTCCCATCCACTTGGGGGCCAGGGTCAATCAAGAGGTCTGGGAAGTTTCCTGCAGTGACCTGCCTACACCCTCTCCACATGCACTTCAAGCTCTTCGTATCCCACCTGCAATTTGGAAAGGACCCCCGATTTCACTTCCTCATTTAGAAAAAGTTGATCTGTCTCTCCTCATTGTTTTTTTTTTTTAATTTTTTTAACGTTTTTTAATTTATTTTTGAGACAGAGAGAGACAGAACATGGACGGGGGAGGGGCAGAGAGAGAGGGAGACACAGAATCGGAAGCAGGCTCCAGGCTCTGAGCCATCAGCCCAGAGCCCGACGCGGGGCTCGAACTCACGGACCGCGAGATCGTGACCTGAGCTGAAGTCGGACGCTCAACCGACTGAGCCACCCAGGCGCCCCAAGTCTCTCCTCATTGTTATGTGACTCTTTTGTCATATATTTTCCCACACAAGCCTCAAATTCATGCTTTCATGCTACTCCCTCTGCCTGAAACATTCTTTCCCCATCTTGTCTCCTGATACTCACTTATTCATGTACCAAGTCCTCGTTCAAATCCTGCCTCTGATGTGTGGTTTTCCACACTGGGCAAAATTAGTTGTTCCCTCACGTGTGCTCCCTAGTTCTTGATTCTCCCCTCACATTGGACTACACCTCCCTGCGTGTTTCCCTTGCCCACAGTTCTTTGAGGGCAGGGACTGTATCCGATTCATCTTTGTTTCTTGAGAGCTTGTTTCTTGACAGCTAAGCACAGTGACTGGCTCATTTTAGGCAGTCATGAATAATTTAAGAGAAATCTGATTGAACTGCATCTAATAGACACATCTCAAGAGTTTATTACTAGAAACCTGCTTTAATATGGGATGAACGGGTGTTCCCCTTTATATCGTCCTTATTTCAACCATTAAAGGCATAACAAAGTAAAGATTAATCAAGAATCCAAGTCAACAGAACTCTCCAGTAACTTGTAACATTCTACTTTTAAAATAAAAAAAGCAAATGTAATTAAAATAAACATCTCAGATACATAATTTTTTAAATCCAGATTATACCCAAATTTGGTTTCTATTCAGTCTATTTACTTGCGTCCACAGAAACTTGACAATGAGAATAGAAGCTGTCCATGACCTTAAGAACATATAGATGATTTGATTATTATAGTTCTACTTTGTTCCATACTCTGAATTTACACTGTATGAGCTAAAGAAGGAGTTTGATTTCTGTAGCACAGCAATATGTGAAACCAGGAGGGTTGAAATCATCACTAGAATAACCAAAGATCTGGGCCTGAATGCCCAAGATAGATTAGGGAGGCAAAATAAAAACTTATTATTTGGTCAGTTTAATAAAATTTCCAAATCATAACATATATTATGAAAAGAAGCAAGTTCAATCAAGATGTTGTAAAATTAGTTCTGATTTGTTTTAAGTTTTATTATTTATTTTGAGAGAGAGAGAGAGAGAGAGAGAGAGAGAGAGAGAGCAGGGGAGGGACAGAAAGAGAGGTAGGGAGAGAATCCCAAACAGACTCTGTGCGTCAGCACAGAGCCCAGTGAGGGACTTGAACCCACGAACTGCAAGATATGACCTGAGCCAAAACCAAGAGTCAGACACTTAACCAACTGAGCCACCCAACACTTAACTAACTGTGCCACCCAGGCACCCCTGACTTCTGATTTTTTCAAAAAAGAGAATGTGAAAACACTGCAGGAAACAATGTGACAGTGAAGAGAGTTACAGAATTCATTCTTCTCAAATAAGCCCCCAGAAGTCCAGCAAAGTGGACTCGGGGCTCTCTGTTGACAAGATGGAAAAATATAGGACTAGCCCATCACTGGGGCTCTGGTTCAGCTCTCCTGGATTCCATGGCCTTTGGGGCCTCCACACCTCTGTCAATTCTCTTTATCCTTAGGATCACTGCCAGGAACCTCAACCTTACCAAGAGGGTACATCTGTTCCCTAAAGTTGGGTGATCGTATTTTGAATCCTGGGAATACTGACATTAGTATGGAGGTGATAAAGAAAATCAAATTCACTGTGTTAATGCTTTCCTGTTAAATTTAGGAATAATGTATGTGTGTGAATGAGCTTAAAAATTATAATATTTAAGACGCTTTCAACATAGAAGTCTTGTAATTCTAAGTTAAGATGTGTAACAGCATACTAACCAGTTCAGACACCATTGGGATATTGAGAACTCGATTTGCCATGTAAATTTATTTACATTTATTAAATTTATATAAGTCATTTTTTTGTTTGGCAGGGTTTTGCCTATTAAGGCTAGAAGTTTCCCCAGTAGTCATTTGAGATGCTTAAAAAAAATAAAATAGAATCAAGTGTTTTTATGTTTTAAATTTTAAAGGCATTTAATTAACTAAGTTTTAAATATTTTAAGGCAGTGCATTAACTAAGTTTATAAATGGCACTTTTTGCTTCAGGAGAATTTAGCCTACTCAACATATATCAGTCAAATATTAATGAATTCATAATCACAAAAGTATTTTCTTATTTTATACAAAAGTCCTAATAAGATACAAAGATTGAACTTTACTAGGTTTTCAATTTATAATTTAATATGCCAAGTATTAATTTAAAACCCACTTAAGTAAATCATCATTGCTTTGTGCAAAGAATTCTCTAAAAGAACTAAGAATTCTCTACTGACAGAAATTAAAAAAAAAATTTGATTAATAAAATTAGGTAAATTTCACCCAAATTCAGTACCTGTGAGAAGCTCATTTCCAAACATCTGGAATAGCTGGGTTATAGCAGAGGCTCTGGAGTACTTCTGAGAAGTACCTAGCTTTGTTTTGAAAATTTAAATTCTGAAAGTTTTTTTTGGGGGGGAGGGTTATTGAAGTGTAGTTGATACACAATGCTGCATTAGTTTCAGATGTACAAAATAGTGATTCAATAACTTTATAAGTTATGCTCTGCTCACCACAAGCATAGCTACCACCTGTCACCATACAATGCTGCTCTAATATCATTGACTATATTCCCTATGCTGTACATTTCATCCCCATGACTTATTAATTCCATAACTGGAAGGCTATACCTCCCACTCCCCTTCACACATGTTGCCCTTCTCCCAACCCACCTCCCCATCCCCCCTGGCAACCAAGAGTTTGTTCTCTGTATTTATGGGTCTGCTTCTGCTTTTTATTTGTTTATTCATTTGTTTTATTTTTTAGGTTCCTCATACAAGTGAAATTATATGGCATTTATGTTCCTCTTTCTCAGGGTTTTCTTTAACAGATGTTGTTTCATAGCCAAAGAGTCCAGACATCCATAGGGGCATCCATAGGGAGGGGAGACACTGCTTGTTATTTGCTACAGGCATTCTGAAGGTAACTGCCGCCACAAGAACTCAAGTAGACACTACTCCCAGAGGATTATGTCAAGGAGAAAAGCAGAATTACTCCACTGTTGCTGACCATGGGGTAGTAGTCATCAATAAAAAGATTTTTTTTTTCTAACTTAATATAGCTTTGCCATTCTGTTAGTCAATGTTTCAAAAGAAATAAAAACCAGACACCTGACATCTGTAACACTGATATCTGGCCTTCTGGTGTCATGGTGTTTACAACTTATTGGTAAGAAAAGCTTTGGAGCTGAATTATCCTTGCACTAAAATTTTTCTAGTCTGAATACTTCAGGAAGTTTAAATATTTCTCTGAGGAGGAATCCCAGACTATCAAATCCCAGGAGGTACAGAGATATCATTCGATCTTTGCATCTATTTAATAGGATTTTCATGGATCAGGAAGGCAAAATAAAAAATGTATTTATTATTTGGCTAACTCAATAAAATGTCTCAACCCATAACAATTTTTGTTACTTCTCTTCGTTGTAGTTGATGGTTCTCCAGACAGCAGTTAAAGGAGAGATATCATGGCGTGTGGGTCTTTAGTTTTGGCATTAGCGTCACCCTCCACTACAGAAGCAAAGACAGAGTCACAGAGAAAAAACAGATCTCTAGACACCGTGAAATTCTGACCATTTACTTTTGTCATTCATTCCCTTTTCTGCCAACATTTTCAGAACATATTATCAGACCTCTGAACATCTCTTTCTTCCCTACTTCTAGAAGTGGGCATCTAGGCCAAGAATCCCCTTCAGGAAACACCACAAGGCCACAGTAAACTAATTTCATCTTTGCCTTTAATACATTAATGGACAGGTTTCTTTTACTTTCACTAATGAGATTTCTTGAAAGGATATGTAAGTGCTGCTAACTCTTGGTTCTGTGAAGGTGGAGACTATGTTTGTCTTGTTCGTTATTGTATGGAGAGGCGTAGAAAACTGATACTTGACAGTTATTGAAATACTTACTAAGTTTCCTGGTTGATCTGAAGTTCACTTAGTTATTCAGAGACAGCAAATCATACCCAACATTCAGTTGGCATTTAGTGTTGATTGAGGTGTTAGTATGTTTCGGCTGCTATACCAAGATACCCTAAACTGAGTAGCTTAGAAACAACACAAGCTTATTTCTCACAGTTCTGGAGGCTAGAAGTCCAAAATCAAGGCACTGGAAAATGTGGTGTCTGGTGAGAATCTGCTTCTTAAATGGCTGCCTTTTCACTGTAACCTCACATGGCTAAAGAGGGAAGGGAGCTCTCTGGGACCTCTTTTGTATGGACACAAATCTCATTTATGGAGACTCTCCCAACATGATCTAATCACCTCCCAACTGCCCCACTCCCTAATACCACATAACCTTGGGTCATGATTTCAACATATGAGCTTAGGAGAACACAAAGATTCAGACCATAGCAATAAATGTCTTTAAACTCAAAGCGACAACACAATGCAAACAGACCTCCCCACTTATTTTTCCTGGAGACACAATGAGCCATCATGATTATGCATATCCATGGTGCCTGATGACAAATGGTTGCTGTCTTTATATGATTTTGTGCACATTGCAACTCACATATTCCAACATGGCAAGCAAAGTGGAAAAGTTTCAAGAATGAGGACATGTAATAGATACTTCTAGAAGGCTGATGTGTGATTATCTAAAGTTGGCAATTGACAGTAGGGGGAAAGCAAAGTGATACAGATTTCAGTTCTGTTTTGAGATGTATTCTTTATATATGGTTTTTGTCCCCTTGTAAAAAGAAAATAAAAACAAAAAATAAAAGAGGAAAAGGAGGAAGAGTAGGAAGAAAGGAAAAGGAAATTCAAAAGATGAAAGGGAAGGAGAAGGAAGAAGAAAAGAAAAGGAAGAGGGATAGAAACATCTAATGTACAGAATTTAGTTAGTTTTATCTCAAAATCTTTATTAAAAAAAAAACAAAAAAAACTTTGTATGGATAATTAGAGCTGAGTCAAAATAACACCATGTCTTCAACCTGTCTTCCTTTAAAAAAAATGTTTATTTAGTTTGAGAGAGAGAGCAAGCATGCATGAGATCAGGGGAGGGGCAGAGAGAGGGAGAGAGAGAGTATCCCAAGCAGTCTCCATGCTGTCAACCCAGAGCCCAATGTTGGGCTGGATCCCGTGAACCTGAGCCAAAATCAAGAGTCAGATGCCCAACCAACTGAGCCATCCAGGCACCCCTTCAACCTGTCTCCCTAGGTAAGCTGGGGCAGTCAGGCCAGCAGTTATCAGTGTCCCATCCTACCTTTTCATCTCCTTTTTGCATACGTCTAGAAGGAAATAAGCCAATACAAATAACTCCCAACTCCCAGTGTAACAGGGAGTTACAGTTAGCCAGGGAAAAGCTAGCTCTGCTCTGATAACAAAGGTTGGGAGAGATGCAATAGAAAGTCTGAGTTTGAGAAACAAAGGGGTGGGCACACTTGGCATTAGCCCCATCTCATTATTTGGCCTAAGACCTCACCTTATTCCTTTAGCTCTCCCTGAGGTGGAAAATTGGCAACCCTCACATGCAAACCATGGTTAGAAGAAGCATTATCATCACCTCCTCCATAAGCCAATGGACTGGGAAACGAACCCAGTCCTAGAGAGCTGAGAACCAAGAAATGAGGCTCTAACAACAGGGACCATTTCTGTTTTTTGTTTTTTGCTTGTGTGTGTCTTTGTTTTTGTCCATTGATCCAATAAATGGCTCATTTTTGTTTTTTGTTTTTTCCTAAGTGCCTGATGTTAAAGAAGTCTCCATTCAGGGCAACCATGACAGTGGGCTTGAGGACCGAACAGGCTGTAAATGATTGACACTGTCCACCAAACTACAATGCCATTTGATGGTAGGAGAAAACAGCCCTCTAGTAACTAAAGCATCGAGACAATAAGAGTTAATGAGTAAACCAGAGGTGTAGCAGGACTGTGGCACTGCATTCACCATCTGCCCTACAACACCTGTGTCAGTAACAAACCCAGGCCACACTTTTATTTTCCTGCTGCCCCCTCAGCCACTGGCCCACTGAAAATGTTTTGTATCTTTGTACACGTGAAGAAATGAGGCAAAAAGAGGGCAAATGGCTCTCCTGAAGTCACATGGTAAAGTAACACAGCCTTAACCAGAAACCAAATATTCTGTCTCCCAGATTCGTGTCACTGGAATTCTGGATGAGCCAATACCCCTCGTGTCATCACTGGCTTTAACATCAGACGGGTTCTGAACATTATTATTATTTTTGCCATTTTGTATCATGTATTATTGTGTGCCACATCACACAAAACTTACCATCTTAACCGTTTTGAAGTGTAAAGTTCAGTGGCATTAAGTACATTCACACTGTTGTGCAACCATCACCGCCATCCATGGAACCAGCTAAAAACCTCAGTGCTAGTGAAACAGTAACTTCCCATTCTCCTCTCCTTCTTGCTAGCCCAGGCAACCACTGCTGAGTGTTGTTTTGTGGGGGGGGGGGGGGGTGAATGTTGACCTTGAGCTTGGTCTACAACCAAAAGTTGTAATTAGATGCAGGAGGGAGGGGTGGGGGTAGACGTAAATTCGAAACTGACTGCACATAGGAGACCTTGACTGTGCTGTGTGTGTGTGTGTGTGTGTGTGTGTGTGTCTTTAAAAGATGCTCCACCCCCTCAGCCGGCCTCCTCGCAGTTGCCTCTGGGTTTTGCAGTTTCCAGATTTCCTCAGCTCCCCCCCCCCAAGGAGCCAGCATGGACAATCTCCTTTCTAGTTTCAAAAGCAGGTTTGTTGTCCTGAAGGTCACATTCTGAGCGGAGGAGGAGTGTAAAGGTAACCACTTGTTTTTTGTTTCAAAGATCTGCCCCAAAGATAGGCTGTTGCTCTTCTTCTGGAAAGCCTGATCGGTAGGATTCCTTCAGGGACTCAGCCCAAAGTGCTTCCTCTCTCATTCCCTCACCAACTTCAAAACTAAAGCTTGCCTAGAACCTCTGGACGAAAACCGGCTGGATTCCATCATTTCACACAAATGGCTAATCCTGGAGGTGGTGCTGTCTGCAATGGGAATCTGCACAATCACAGGAAACAGAGCGACAGCCTGCAAAGTGGAAACTGCACGAAAAATGGAATAGTGAAAGAAGCCCAGGTAAGAGGCGATCCCTCCCCTTTTCCTCTGAAGGACTTGAACTTGCCCAGGCGCGGTGAAGCCCTCCTGACTCAATGGCCTTTTTACAAAGTGTTTTGACACTTCAGCTAACTTCAAATGCCTGGCTACGGGGAAAGTTTAGGTGGGGACGAAGGGGAGAAGCTCTTTCTGTAGGAGAGAGGACCCAAGAGCCGTAAACTCCCTAAAATACAAACACACCTCCTAGACTCCTGCTTTCCGGGAGCACATCTTAGGGGGCAGAGTTCCCAGAGCTCAGACTCCTCAGCTGAGTTTCAGTCCACCCAACAGTCACAGTGTGCTACGTTCCTCTGGCTTCAGCAGGAAGAGGGGAGTGACAGTAAATGTGCTGAGGTGACGTGGTGTGGGTGGCATTTTCCCCCAGTACATGAGAAATGCCTCTCTGGCTGAAAGGCGAATTCTTTTTGGTGTTTAGTGGAGCATTGTCATGGCTTACAGCTTGGTTTGGGGCCAGAGTCCTTCTTTGAAAGAACATCACAGGCATTCCTTTCTGAGACACTTCAGAAAGTGTGGCTTATTGTTGCTCACTGCACACAGGAACAAAACAGGCATTTCATTGTTTTCCCATTTGATACTTTTTTTTTTTTCTGTTTTTGGCTCTTGCTCTGACAGAATGTTTGATGGGGATGTTACTGAGGAGGAAGACGAACTTAAGAAAATGTTGTCAGCACATTCAAAGAGGGAGCCTAGGTATATAAGGTACCTGTGAAAAGGCATCTTTCCTTCCTTCTCTGCTAAAGCAGCTAGGGGTGAGCTCACCTGCATCAGGAGCAAATTAGCATAGCCAAACATGTGCCTTCACTCTTAGGAAATGTGGAGCTGGGCGGGGAACCCCTGCTGTCCTGCATTACACATCCATCCCCTAGGAACCAGCATCCACCCAGGGAAAAGGTCAGATTGTTCTAAGATCACAGGACAGGAAAAGCAGGCTGGGGGCCAGTCCACCTCTCAGTGAATTAAATTCATGCTTCCAGTTGAAAGACATGGATGGGGAGGGGCACTCTGGAGCCTGGAGCATGTGTGAAAAGGCAGTGGTCCCAAAATGTGTCCCCCTCTTAACAATAGGCATTACCCTCGGCTTTGAAGTGTCCACCAAAAACCTCAGGTCTGGTCTCTCTCAGCTGAGTATCTGAAACCTACTGCAATGTGAAGAGAAAACATTCAATTCCTATCTTTCCCATGAGGACAGTCATGATAGTGTCCGCCATTTGTTTGTCAGTAAGTGTTGATTCAGACTACTAACCACCCAAGACGCTCTACACTCCTGACATGCCGGGAACACTGGCCACAAACCTACTTACACTCTCAGCCAGTATGACCCTGAGGGCTCTCATTTGGCAGAAAGGCCTTCAAAGCCCTTCTTCTGTCTCTTTACTTTCTCTTGATTTTGTAACTACCCTTCTAGTGTCTGAGGTTAGAAACTTAACTCAATGGTTACATTCACTCTTAAGTTAGGATGAAACTCAAGATCCCAAGGATTCATTATTAAACCGTCCTGTAAGACTGAAAATATCCTCGGACATCAAGGCCTCTCTTAGGAAATATGAGGGCTGCTCTTGTCTCTTCTAACAGCTCATTCTGAAGAGCCATCCAGAACCTGTTGGTTCAGATATATTTAGGTGTTACTAAATTGAAATTGGCTTCCACTGAGAGTCTCAGTTATGACTTGAAGAATATTTTCCAGAAAGAATAAACCCTGCTGAGATTTTGGTGTAGTAAAGCAGACAAAGGCCTGTTTTCCCCTCGAGGGGGATGAAGTCATCTTTACTACATGATCTTTAGTCTCTAGTTTTAGTACATTTTGCTTTGGAAGGCTTTAACCAACTGGATCTTAGCCAAAAACCTTGCCAGTTGACAAGAGTAATTCATAAAGGCTTATAGATATCCTGGGCCAGTGGTTTTCCCAACATGTTCTGCCAAGCATAAGGTCCTAGGAAGCGGGATCCAAGATATTATCATCTTCCAAGATCCCCTCACCCTTTCTCTTCTTGCTTCTTTGCAATCATACAGCAATACCTCTGTTTCTTTTATGTATCGTGGGACTCTATAAGACTCTGAACAAAGGGTCCTTTGGCATAAAAAAGCATATTGAAATCACTGTGAGGCACTCTCTCAAGAACCCTCCTGCTCTTTGCTCCAGTGTAGCATGGCTTTGCCAGCCTCACAATGGAGTGCAGCTCACTACCGCAACCTCAAGACTAGCAAGGGAGCAGACACCTGTCTAGAAAACTTCTAGAGTTCCTTTCTGGAGGTTTTTTGGAGCTTGGCCCTATTTTGTGTTGTCTTCTCTTTAAATCTCGTATGTCCTGAGGGTGCACTGATCCTTGGTTTTCATCCCTGATTAAGTCCATTTATTCGTTCACTTATAATATGTCATCCTACCCCTTACTTCTGACAGATGGATCCTCAGTCAGTCATAGAGGATTTGTTCTCCCTCCTCACGACTGTTTCCATCTAAATGACGGGAGGGCCCTTAATATCTTAATCCAAACTTGATATTTACTATCAGCTTACTTAATTCCCATGTAATCAATTGGGGATTACTCTTCACATAATTGCTCTTTCATTCTCACTCATTATCCCTGATCTGGTCATACATGCATATTAAAAAAAAAAAAAAAAGCCTGGAGCTGGAGGGGTAGTCTTGGTGTCTTCATTGTTCTCAATACTGCATTGCCTCCGAGTTATCTTTTCATGGGATGGGGTCTTCATTTTCCTCTGTTACACTGATCCAGTAGGATAAGGAAAAGTGTTGAACTTTTCCCTAATCATTCCTTTCCTGGAAAAAAAAAAAAAAACAAACCCTGAAATTAGAGTTATTCTAATTGAGTGAGCTCTTAACATGGAATGCTGTACTTTACAAAGTGTACTATAGAAAGCCCTAAGAGGCAGCCACCACTCCACTGTCTATTCATTCATGCACTGATATTTATTAAGAATCTGTTGTTCTTGGGACATATAAAGATATAAAAAGTTATATTTTAGATATTAGGAGGAAGCATATATTAAAATTGAGCAAGGAATAACATTAAGTTAAATGATGGTACAGGACAGGAGCTGTCACAAAATAACTATGATTTGAGGACAAATGAGTGGTGCAGATATTAAATGCCAGAAGTTCAGAGAGGAGGAAGAAAATAACATGTATCACTGGTGTGTTACATACCAGGACTCAGCTAAACACTTTATGTAGCGATCTCCCATACCCTCATTACAGCCTTATGAAGTGGGAGCATCATGCCCAGTTTGCAGATGAGGAAACGTGAGAGATTAAAGAGCTTGTGCAGAATCACAAGCGGCACAGCCAGGATTTGAACCCAAATTCATGTTGCTCCAAAGCCAGTTCCGTTTCCGCCACATTCTAGGAAACCCCAGGTTGGGGTGGTCAGTGATGGCTTTGCAGAGCAGGGAGGACTCACACTGAATCCGGAGACATTTGAAATGGCAGAGCAAATGGGGGGTTTCTTCCTGGGGACGGGATGAGGAAAAGAAGGGGGAGGAGCTCCAGAGACGAATACAAGCATTGCTAGGTGAAGGGCATGGAAGCCTGGGTCATAAATCATTCCAGGAAGGAAGGGGGAAAGAGCAAAGGCTATGAGGCATGACAGAGTGTGGAACATGTGAGAAACTCCTCTCAATTTGGCGAGGCTTCAGCATAAGAGGGAGAGGGAGTGCCATGCCCAGGCGGTACTCGGTAAACACTACGTGAAGGGAAAAGATGAAGCGGATTCATGGAAATCCTGCCTAGGTCTAAAACCATTGAATCTGAGCCTTTTGTCCTCCCCACCTTTTCATATCCTCCTGCAGCCCACAATGTGTTGGTACATCTGCTTTTCTGTTACAGTAAACTTCTTCCGGAGAGTGAGAACCATGATGTACAGTTTAATTGCACAGAGTGATAACTGCCTGACAGGCCCTCATAAATACTTGTGACTGTGGGGCCGACCTAGGCTGCATATGGATTGAAACAGAGGTCAATAATCTCACCAATTATTAGAAGAATTCTAATACACATTTTGGAGGTCCCTTGCAATTGCTCTGAATTTTCATCCACTCTTGTCTTCCACAATCATTCTCTAGAACCTTTTGTTTTTTGGTACTCATTTCCTTTAAAAAATCTCCAGTGTGACAAGGTTTCTCTGTGATCTCCTTAAGAAGCCTCATTTTTTCCTAGGCTCGCCATTGTAAAGCATTCCCATAGGTCAGGTGTCACAGCTATTAAGATGAAAATTGTCTCCATTTATAGTAGCTCACAAATGTGACAGACAAGTAAATAAGTAATTATGGTATTTAATGACAAGTTCTATAATAGATATTGTAGTTTTTCCATTGCTGTCTAACAATTACCCCAAAATTCAATCATTTTAAACAACTGATGTTGATTTCTGTGGGCTAGGAATTCAGGCAAGGCTTGGTAGGAATGGCTGTCTGGGCTCCATATGGTGTTTAATGAGCATTCAATATGGACCCACTGAGACCATGATACTGACTGTTGTCTGGGACATCTTGTGTCTCCTTCACAAGGATAATCTCTCCATGTGATCTCTCAGTATCTACAGAGTAGCTCAAGCTTCTTTACATGAAGGCTGGCTTCCAAGAGAATGAAAATGGAAACGGCAAGTCCTTGTAAGGCTTAGGCTCATTTTTGCCACATTCTGTTGTCAAAGTTAGTCACAAGGCCTGTCCAGATGAAAGGGGAAGGGAAATGGGGTCTGCTTCTTAATGGGGTGAGCTTGCAAAAGGTTGTGGATATTGGAGGAATTTTTGTGACCATCTTTGGAAACAGTGTGTCAGAGCAGAGGTATATGATCCATATTTGGGAGTACAGAGGAGGGGGCATCTGACCCAGGATAGGAAGTCAAAGAAGCCACTCTTGGACTGACTCCTAAAGGCAGAGTAGCCAGGAACACAGTCATGAAAAGGCATTCTAACAAAGGGAAATGGTCTTAAAAAGATACAAAACATCAAGACAAACATCAAGATGCGTTTGGTCTTGGGAGGCTGGGTTAATGGGACTAAGTTTAGGATGTTTAATGGAGATAAGCAGTACTAAGCCTGTAAAAGTAGGCAGAATAAGATCATAAAATATCTTTGTCTTAATTTACATGCTCTAAGAAACAGACCTAGGCATAAGGATTTGAGTGCAAGTAATTTATTTTATTTGAGAGGTGAACCCAGGAATTAGGGGAATGGTTAAGTGAGACACAGAAGACAAGGAAGAAAATACATTCATGAACAGGTTACCACTGTGGGCAACTAGGGCTCAGATTTGGGGGGACAACTCAGTGATGATGTAGAATATGCCTTGAAGTTGCCCCAACTAAGTCACAAGAAAAAGAGGTATATATCAGTGAAGTCCTGTCCATCATCAGTTGAGGGATGCTCGGAGGAACATTAACCACAGAGCACTTCTAGCCTGAGTACGTATGACCAGAGAAAGCCCTCAAACTGAGGTATAGGTGCTTGCAGGAAGAAATCATCAGAATGCAAGAGACAGAGCAACAAAAGTGTATAGCCATATATATTTGTAATGAGGCAGTTTTGAGAAGAAAATTGGCTTGATCAGATGTGGTTTTCTCAGGCTGTGTAGGTTTTATATCTGGTGACTTCTAGAACAGGGCTTATGGATTATCTTCAGCCTAATCATAAAAGACTAGATTATGCTCTTAAGCAACATAAACAGAACCTCCTACTGTGGCTGGCAGTAGAGAAAACAAAAGATGTATGTCATGGCATGGTCATCAGCTCACAAGTATCAGCTCTAGCTTTGGAAACTCTAGGTTTGTCTAATTTTAGAATCCAAGTCCTTAGTCCACACTGCCTCTCTAACCGCAAGACATTAATAGAAATGGGATTCATACCTCCTTCTACAGCAAAAGCTAATTTACCTCAGTCTTGACAGGCAAGATCAATGTGAGTTAAAGGTATTATGGATTGTTTTGCTTGTTTGCTTTTATTGTTCTTAATGAATATATGAGCTTATCACCAAATGGCACCAAACTGTCATATACCAGAGCTTTCAATATGCAACATAATCCACTTATGGATACACTACATCAGTGACCCACCCCACCCCCATACTTCACTTTAAACAACTCTGATTTTAAAGAAAATCAATCCATGTGACTCTGAGTAATATGGACTCAGACTGAACCCCAGATGGAGCCTTGGAATAATTTGATATTCAGAAGCTTTCTTCCAGGACACATGGCCACCTTGAATAGGCATTTCCTGCTAATAGTGACATATTGGACATGTGATGTGATAGATGGAGGATAGTTACAAATTCTTTGGGATATTTCTCATTGAGAGGTTTGAGTCTGGGCTACACCTAATAACTTACTTGGCCAATAGCATGAGACAGAGGGGATAATCTGGAACTTCTGAGACTAAGTTACAAGAAGCCTCTGGCTTGATCTCAGTCTTCTTGGAATACTTGCTCTTGGAACCCAGCCACCATGCTTGGAGGAAGCCCAAGCAGCCCCAAAGAGAAGCCCAAGTAGAGAGAAACCAAGTATCCTTGTCGTGCCCCTGGCTAAGATGTGGCACAGGCTTGTCTACTGTGTGAGTAACCTATGTTGGAAGTGGGTCCTCTAGCTCTGGTGTCTATCTGCTCCTATTGATACCTCATGCAGTAGTGATGTGTTGAGCTGAGCCCTGCCCAAATTATAGATTCCTGAGCAAACATACAAGGTTTTAACTGTGGTTTGTTAAGCAGCAGTAGATAAATGAACACGTGAATATTCTATTTCTTAAAATGCCCAGAAAAATCACTCTGCAATCTCACTTAGTAACCATTTGCAAAAGTACTGGCATATTGCCTTTTGAGGGAAGAGCTCGTCTGGGCCATCCATTGCATTTAATCTGTGGCAAAGATGACTTTCCCTAAACTGTACACTTTTGTTTGGCTTGTGTTTTGAAATAATGGCTGTATGCTTTAAGATCAGTGTCTCGCTGGCATAGCCAAATACCAAATACAATAAACTCAAATATCACCAATGCAAAAGCACAATCATTTGAATGCTGCCAAATCTGGAGTGTAATTATTTAACCTGAGGAGGCCTGTAATTTACTGCATTATCTACAAAGAAAGAGCTGACTCAGAGGAGCATGTGTGCTCAGGTGCAGATGTTTTTATTAATTAAAATAATACATGTTTTTAATTAAGTATATTTAATATCGGCCATATAAAATTAATTTTGTCTATTTGTTAAGGTGTCCTAGAAAAACTCTCCCTTTGAAAATACTACTAGCGATAGATTGATATTAACCTAATTACTTGCAAAGAATCAACTACATTTATTTTTAAATACACTTAATCTTTTCACTAAGTATTGTCACATTTGTCTCAGTAGGCCTGAACTGATGTAGTTTTTTTGGAATTCTAAAGTATACCAACCTATAAATTCATGTGAGAAGGAGCTGTTGCCACTAAATTAGAAACAAATTCGAAATTTAGATTAACCATTTAAAAAACAACACTATAAGCATAGCTCTGAGAAGTATTCAGCATTGTGCCCAATCTACATCACATAGCCAATCTGAATCCTGCTGCCTCAAGAGTTTCAAAAGAAGCTGGAAATCCAAATGGGCTGGGGAGAGGTGCCTGGCGGGGTGGGGGGGCTGGTGGGATCTGCTGATTTTTAAATATTGGCATCTAATCTAAAAATTCAAATAGCATGGATTTAAAGGAAACATTGCTACCAGCCACAAATCTATAACCTCGGAACTATAAGCAAATAGGATGATAAAAATAAGAGGTCATTAATTGAGTGATATTTTCTCATATATATTCAGGAAAATGGCTCAGGGAATTTGGCTTTTCTTAACTTAGACTATATATTTTTAAAAAGCAATAGAGGAATCTCACATCTTCATTTTCCTGAGTTGTTAACACTTGGTCCTGGGATGTGCAAGTTTGAGGAACAATTATGACCAACCACATATACTTGATTTTCCTGACCAAATATTATGTACCAAGGTGTCCATCAAAATGTCAGAGAACTGACAATATTTTACTGGTCAAATCTCATTCCTCAGGCTTCGTAGGAAGTGACCCACAAACCTTTTGTTAGACAATGCAATCATAAGGCCTGGTCACCATTAGTGTTCTCTAGATATGACATAACTGGGCCTTCAAAAGTTGCCCAAGAAAAGGATTGAGTGAAAATCATGATTATCCTCATAACTACAAGTTATACTTGATGGTCTTTCTCTGCCATGTGGGGCTTAGCCTTTTGGAAGTCAAGGATCCTTTTGAGAAGCTGATAGATACTTCCTGTGGAGAAACAAATATGTCCATAGTCCCAAAGTTTTCCAGGTAGAGAATTCATGCCTTCCCTGACTTTCTCAAATCTCCAGGTTAAGAACCTCAGCCTGGAGTGCCTTTGTTAATTAGGCTATATCTGCCCTCACAACCCAACCAGAATAACCAGCAAATCAACCTCTCCAGGGGAGACAGGGTAATGAATTCACAAGTTGATTCACCAAAGAGAGAAAAACACATGTAATCCAAAGCCACTCAGGTGACAAGCCCCCACACGTGTTATTTATTTACTTAGAAAATTTATATTAGAATTTTGCAAGTTACTCTACAGCGCATTCATACTTTTTTACTAGAAAACCATTTTTAAATCCTCCCTAAAAACCTTGAGCAAAACTTAACTTGAAGTTAGAAAGATATTTCTTTTCTGGTGGCTTTTCACCAGGATTTCCCAGGAAACCACTTCAGGAGGAATGATAGCAGAAAGACCGAGAGCTTCAACATCAGATAGAATTGGGTTTGAGTCCCAGCTCTGACCCTTACTAGCTGTGCCACATTGGGCGGCTTCACGTCCCTGATCCATACCCCACAAGGCAATGGTGAGGATTAAGTGAGATCGCATATGTAAGTCTCCCCTTAACTATCAGATATACAATAGATACTCAATAAATGATAGCTATCATCTATTGAAGTTAGCCTGCAGCCATCTCTTTCTCCTCTACTGCTATTATAAGAATGTTCAATACAATGCCTGGCATATTATAGGTGCTCAATAAATGATAGTCTTAAACCCTCAAATTCCATCATCCAATGGTGGCTTCTCAGGACCCATTTTACTTGGCCTGTCAGCAGCATTTGACCCAAGTAATCAGCCCCTCCTCCTTAAAGCACATTCTTCTTGGCTTCTACAATACAATACTCCTATATCACTAATTATTCCTTTCTAGTTTCCATTCCTGGATTCTCTTTATCTCCTTGACCTTTAAACAATGGAGTGACCCAAGGCTCAGTTCTTCCACCCCTTCTCTTTTCTGACTACATTTCTTTCACAATGATCTGATCTTGTCTTATGATTGTGTATGTGTGTGTGTATCTATGTCATTCCCAACCACCGACTTTCCACTTGGATCATCAAAAGGCATCTCCAACTTACCATGTCCAAAACTGAGTTCCTGAGACTTCCACCCTCCACCTTCAAACCTGTTCCCTTATAGTCTTTCCCATCCCAGTAAATGGTACCTCTGCCCTTCCAGTGGCTAAAACCCAAAACCCTAGCATCACTCATGACTTTTCTCTTTCACTTGCCATTCAATCAGTCAGCAAATACATGATCCGACTTCTACAATATATCCAGAATCTACTTCTCACCTCTCCACAGCAACTACCCTAGTTCAGCCACCATTATTTCTTACCCACATTGTTGTAGGAGGCTCATCTCTTCTCTCTGTGCCCCAGTTATCTATTGTTGCATAATCATCCATCCCAACACATAGTTACATTAAACAATAGTCATTTTATTATACTCATGGATTCTACTGGTCAAGAATTCAAAAATTATACAATGGGACATCTCTTTCCTGCTCCATGATGTCTGGGCCCTCAGTTGGGATGACTCTACTGACTGGATCTGGAATAGCTGGGCCAGAAGGATTTGTCTCCAACATGGCTTCTTCACTCCCATGTCTGACATGTGGGCTGGAATGGCTGAAAAAAAGGACAAGAAGGAATTGCCAATGTGGTCTCACTGGCAGGGAGGGCTTTAAGAGTGTTTTGTAGTAAATGGAGTAGAAATCTCATGGCCTTTTATAACCTAGCCTCAGAGTTCGGTTTCACTACCACCCTACTCGATAGGTTGAAATAGTCACAAGCAAGCCCACCTGGTCCAAGGGACCCCCCTCCCCAACCAATTCTCAATGGGAAGAATATCAAAGAATTCATGGACATATTTTAAAACTACCATAGTCTGCTTCTGCCTCTCCCTTCTCTTCTACTACCACCAGCAAGACTGTTCTCAATAGAGCAGCCAGAGGGGTCTTGTTGAAATGAAATCCAGAGATGTCACTCTTCTGCCCAATCCTTTCCATGGCTCAAATTTTACTCTAAAATAAAAGCCAAAATCCTTAAAATGACCATAAGAGCCTATGGCTTGGTCGTCTCTGACTCACCTCATGCTTCTTTTCCCTGTACTTAATCTTTTCCAGCCACACTGGAGCAAACAGGCCACACATCTTCCCATGTGGAACATTCACACCTCCTCTCCCATATGCACTTCCCAGATGTCCACATGCCTGCACCTTCCCTACCCTCAAGTCCTCATTCAAATGTTACCTTCTTTGTGAGATGTAAGCTCACAACTCTATCTAAAAAATTGCAAACCTTGGGGCGCCTGGGTGGCTCAGTCGGTTAAACGTCTGACTTCAGCTCAGGTCACGATCTCGCGGTCCGTGAGTTCGAGCCCTGCGTCGGGCTCTGGGCTGATAGCTCAGAGCCTGGAGCCTGCTTCAGATTCTGTGTCTCCCTCTCTCTCTGCCCCTCCCCCATTCATGCTCTGTCTCTCTCTGTCTCAAAAATAAAAATAAACTTAAAAAAAAATAAAAATAAAATAAAATTGCAAACCTTCTCACCTCCTCCCTTTCCTTCCTGATTGTTTTCTTTAGTCCTTAACACTGTCCACACACACACACACACGCACACATACATGCATGCATGGCCTGCGCACAGACGTACATACTAACTGATTTCCTGTCTCTTGTCTGCCTCAACATCTAGAATGTAAACACCATGTGGGCAGAGATTTCTGTCTTATTCATAACTAAACCCCCAGCACCTAGATCAGAGCCTGTAGGTGCTCAAAGATATTTGTGGAATGAGTAAAGACCACCTATTTGTGCTAATCTACTGTTAGTAAGAACTCTCATTTCAGCTTATTTTGTTTGTTATTTAAATTGCCTTTGCTGTTCATATGCCTAGTTCTTTAAAAGATGGGGAAAGCCCCACTTATGTGACACACAGGCTTCTTTGTAAATTTCAAAGTGTAAACCGCTTACTAATTAATTTACAGGTTTCCTAACCTTTGATGGAGAACATGACTACCATTTACTGTTCTCTTTTTGAAAATCACCGAATCACTAGATTATTTTATATGACCAGGTAGCTACATGCTTTTATACTGATTTCCGGATATTACATATACACTGAGCCTGGGGTCAGGGAGCATGCTTTAAGCAAGTGGAATTTTTTGAAGGAAATGAAAACAGAAACTAAGTATTATTGACCCATCCTGATGATTCTTGCTACCTCTTAGGAGGAGATGAAATTTACCTGGGTTAGAGAGAAAATGACAAATACCTCAGGGTGTATAAGCCTGTCATCTGGTTTTAATAAAACTCTGCATTCTTAGAGTTGAATGTCAAAAACAATCAGTATAATCTGTTCTCCCACTAATGTCCCTGTATATGAGATGACTTTTTAAATTTCATTTAACAAACTTTTCCATCACACTACATGCTAAGAACCTTACAAATACCTTATGAGTCTAATACTCTTACTCTATCCCATTTTTTTAGATGAGTCAACTGATCATACAAAAATTAAGTGAACTTGCCTAAGATTAAACTTTTAGTTAGTAGTGCAGACTGGCCGCAGGTGCTTTTTTCACTAGAAAAATAATTGCCTTTTTCT
Source organism: Panthera tigris (assembly GCF_018350195.1). NCBI lineage: Eukaryota > Metazoa > Chordata > Mammalia > Carnivora > Felidae > Panthera > Panthera tigris. Next base: position 38,259,434 of record NC_056662.1, read on the forward strand.
CAAATGTCTTATTGTGAATATTTATAAAATCACATAAAAATTAAAAGAGTTCTACTATAAATACTCATATGCCTACCACCTAGATTCTATAATTAACATTTTACTATATTTGTTTATTACATGACTATCCATCAATCCATCCATCTATCAATTCTTAAGTTTTATGCATTTCAAAGAAAGATGTAGAATCAGTACACTTCATCTCAAACCCTCTTGCATGCATACCATGTGGCTTCAATATTTGTCTATAGCTATTTCCCCCTCTTCTTTGAGATAAAATCTATATACTATGAAATGCACAAATCTAAATTACACCACTTAGTGAATTTTGACCTACACTGCCTTTTGATTGTTTTTATTAGAAAATGTTTCATAATATAGTTTTGACTGTGGAAAGATGTTATAAAACTGTCCCTTTAACATTGGTGAGTTTAATCTCTGGATAAAATATAACCAAAGTAGATGAGAATCCATCCACCTGGTATGCAGCACACAAAGGAAAATTGCAAGGGTGCTTTGGCCATGAAGGAAGATGGGTGATTTATTGGTGTGGTGTCACCCAGTAGAACAAGGAGCTAATGCTCAAAAACCCCAAACTCTTCGCTGGCTTACAAGTCAGGGTTCTTAAGGGCAAAATTTGGGGCAGGGGTCTTCTGAGAAGGTGGACGTCTTTGACCCGAGGCCCATGAAGTCATGGTAACAGATGTTACCTAGTTGTTTCTGATGCCCCTCTGTCTGGTCACACGGAGGTCTGTTCCCTCTTAAAAGACGTGGAATCTGAAACAAACAAAAAAACAAACAAAAAACCAACTTTCTTCTTTGTGTTGGATATTCCATTAGGTATATCTTATGCCTCTTTGTTCAGGATAGTGCTGCCTGTATGTGCTCAAACTAACTACTTGAACATGCATAAGCTATTGTGGGGTTGTATTTCTATATGTTCCTTCGAATGATAAAGAAGCATTCCTGTCTCTTGGGTCTGGGTCTACATGTTCCCTAACCAGTCCATTCATGTGTGGGCACAATATCACCCCTATGTTCATTCCTCCACTTGAAATACCAAGATGGATGCTGGCTTAAAAAAGAAGTGAGTAATGTGTAAATTGGCATCTCATTAATTAAAGGAAAGGCTAACAGAAGGCTGTCTAGAGAAACTCCCCTGTTGTACATACACAGAGAATTCCAAAGGTATCAAGAGGAATTTTCTGTTTTTGACCTTAGTATAATCCGTCTGGCAGAAAGAGAATTTAGTTTAGAAATTCCTACAATTCCACTCCATCCCTTGTCTTCTTATAGATGGAGGAATGAAGGTCAACAAAGCTAAGTGATTACCTCCAAAGTCACACCAACGTGAGGACCCTGCCCACCACACACTGTTAAACAAATACGGACCACAGTATTTGATGACTCTGAGTGGTATCTGCTATTTCAAATTCTCTAGCCTCCATCTTAAAATCGATATTACAAAATTGCGTTTGTCTCATGTAGGAAGTAAAGGTGTCTCCTTTCCTGTTTTCCAAAATAAAAGCATACTTAAAAAGCTTCTTTTTTTGCAGATATCTGAGAACACCATGTCAGAGAAATCAATATTAACTAGAGTGAATGACTGCTACCACACATGAGGTTTATGCTTTTCGGCCCTACATGTGTTTATGCTTTTGAAATAGTATTGTGAGTCCTCACAATAGGCTTTCAAATTTCACATATAAGGATTCAAGGTTTGAAGAGATCAGACAATCACTCACTTGTCTAGTAAGTAGTGGAACCAGGATCATCTGATTCCTAACATCACATAACCTGTTGCCACACCCCACAGCCTGGCTGCCCTAATAAGCTGAATCATCACATAGAGATTGGGAGGAGGGCTTCCCATTGGCACTGTGTAGGCTTGAATTCCAGCTTCATGTTCATAGATCTGTGACCTTGAACAAGTGGCATGATCCCTCTGTGCCTCACTTTCCCCATCTGGAAATGAGGTCCAATTGCCCACAGTAGTAAATGGCTTGACAGCACACTCTTCACTGGTTTCCTTCCCTTCACTGTCCCATCCCCCTCTCTACCAGTGCTTCCTGAGGTCACCTTCTAAATAAGCAACTTACATTTGAATCCTTTACTCAGGGTCTGCTTCAGGGGAACCTGAAATTAAGACAATGATTTCTTAAAAACTTAGCCAATTCTTTGTCTTTTTAACCTTCAGCTACCCAGATCCTTATCACTGTACAATCATCTGTATCCAAGATCTTATTGGACCCTCACATCAATGCTGTGAAGTAGACAGAATGACTGTTACTGGCCCACTATAGGGATGAAAAAACAAGGGCTCAGAAAAATAATGAGACCAAAGCCACATGGATGATGAGGACAGAGCTGAACAACAGTCCCAGACATTCTGACCTGAAAGTTCCAGAATGTCTCAAAGGACTGATCCAGCCCTAATATAGTGCATACAACTCCATCAACTGCTCCTTGCAAGAACACGTGGGAAATGAAAAAAATCAGGGCATATGTCCTTCAGTAGTTTAATTCACAAGAAAAAAAGTGCTGTAAACTTTGGGAGCCACTTTTAATAAATTTTTTTAAGAAGTCCATGAAATTCTAAAAGCCTTGAAAAAATGTTAATTTCTACCTTAGATATCCATAGTTGGGTAGCAAAGTGATTTTACATGGTACATCAGCACAACTTCCTATAAATCTTTCTTTTAAAATCATTTCCTTTGTCTTCACATCTTTATGTTATATAGCATGTGTATTCTTCAAAAGTACCTTCTTCTGAGCCCTTTATCAATCTCAACTTCATTTTCAAGCATTTCATACCATGAGCACTTTCTTCTAGTCTAGTCGTGTCTTAGTTCCTTTTCTCAGTTTGTCCAAGGCAATGACACTGACACGGTAGGAGCTCTTGGGCTCTTTACATGGCATGTTTCTCAGTTACCTACTTGATATTTATTCTTAAAGAAACTAGGCTCCAGATCGTCTCAAACACTTGAATAATATTAGAAGAACTGATCTCAGATCTTAGAGAAGCATGTTATCTCATTTTCTAGATCTTATTGACACATTTCTCAATAGGCTACTGAGACTCAAATAAGTGTCATCACTTGCCCAAGACCTCAAAATGGCCAATCCAGAGCAAGACACACCTCTGTCCACTTCCAGTTTCTAGCACCTCTACACAACACTGCGTTTCACATCATAGAACCAAAAACAAACTCCATAGAAGCTCTTGGCACTAACACCTTTTGCCAACTCTTGCAAATAATTTGGGGCACCAGGGAAAATCCCACAACTGATGTACCTCAGGATTTGGTTTGTTAGTTTATGCAAGAGGTTCTGGCATTTTCTTTAAGGCGCCATGCTTGCCATTGGTCAATTCTTTTCCTTTCTTTTTTTAAAAAGTAAACTCTATGCCCAACATGGGGTTCAAACTCATGACCCCAAGATTAATTGCATGCTCTCCAGTCTGAGCCAGCCAGGTGCCCCACCACTGATCAGTCCTTAGCAAGATCACTGAATCAGGAGCCTACAGACTGAAAACAGAACTACTCCACATGGTGGTCTGAGAAAATGACTTAAAGTCTGAAAAAAATCAGGTCATGAACACAGTGGGTTTTTATTGTTGTTGTTGTTGTTGTTGTTGTTATTGTTGTTAAGTGTAAATGATCTTTATACCAACCAAAGGACTCAGGCCTCACACCAATTCACTACTTAGGGCTCAGAAACTATGATATGGCTAAAAATGCCTGAATCTACTTAATTCGTTGATTCAAGAGTACAGATAAAAACTAGCCAAGATTAGCCTTGCTCTTGGGGAAGTTACTTTTTTCTACATTATATGTCACATGGTAAGAAAAATTAATCAGGTAATTATAGCTATGACCATGGCTATTATCAGATTTTTTTAAAACAATGAAATAAATTGTTTATGACACCATATTCTTGGTGAATTTATTGTTTGGATACAGGATACTTACTTTTCCACAGAGCAAAAAGTTTTCATGGAAACTAAAATGGTATGTGCTATCTTCAATGGAAACAAAAGATTTCAGCCAGGAAATCCATATACTTTCAACTAACCATTATCTCTTTAAGGACACATTCTGTCTTCAAAGACAAGCAAAAGGTAAACCGTGTTATAGGTTCCAGACTGCTCTTGACATGCATAAAATGTGTGGTTTTATAGGGTGACAGGCAAAGAAAGGGAGGAGAAAAGCAAGGAGAATAGGTATGTGTAACCACGAACCAAATACTAATAAACACATAGAGAAGGAACAGCACCTGAATCCTTAGCAAGTTTTTTTCTTTCTAGATGACAGGGCCTTCTGCTTCTTCATGGTGCTGAATGTCAGGCATAGTTTGGTCTAGCTTCACAGGACAGGAAGTTTTGGGTGCAGTTCAAATATGTAGTTCAGCATCACTGAGGTACAAAAGAAAAAAATAGATTCAGTTTGCTTCAAAGAGAAAAACCATTGTTTGTAATCCAAGTTCAGTCCACTGAGCTCAGCCAAATGACTCCCAGAACCACACTTTGTGCCCTTCCAAAAGCCCCACCCTTGTTATAACTCACCTATGAGTCACTGGGTGCCTGGCATGGTAAGGAAATACCACAGTGTACACCTCACCTGGTGTCAAAGCACACCTGTGTTGTTGGTTCATTCCCATGCAGTTGAAGTGACTCTTTCCTTTTTGGTTTTTGATAAATTCAAAATTTCAAAATCAACTGAGTAAGTTTGCTTCATTAAATCTTCCACGCTGGATGTGGGAAAGACTTTAAAATTACCAACCACATGACCACAAATCCCTGTGAATCACTGAATGTGGGTGTTCCTAAAGATCCATTCTTCACCCAGCTTCCAAGGGCCCTTTGGAAAACACATATCTGATCAGGTTCTTTTTTTTTTTTAATGTTTTATTTTAGTTTTGAGAGAGACAGACAGACAGAGCATGAGTGGAGGAGAGGCAGAGAGGGAGACACAGAATCTGAAGCAGGCTCCAGGCTCTGAGCTGTCAGCACAGAGCCTGACACAGGGCTCAAACCCACGAACCATGAGATCATGACCTGAGCCAAAGTCGGATGCTTAACTGACTGAGCCACCCAGGTGCCCCTGATCAGGTTCTTAAGCCATGGGTTTTCTTCAACTCCTCAGTGGCTACCTTGTTAGGATCAAGGCTGCAGTGCTAAACTCTGTTTTTGAGCTCTACATAACCTCCCTGGGCAATTCATTCATTCGTTCATTCATTCATTCATTCATTCATCAAATATTTATTGGATATCTACTACATATCAGATGTCATTCTAGGCACTGGTGTGCTAGCAGCAGACACAATGGATAGAGTTCCCCTCCCAGAAATGATGGTTACCCATGCCTGTCCCCTCACTGTGCTGTCTATGCCTGCCAAACACACCCCACCCCCCAGTTCTTCAGGCCCTTTCTTCTGCTGGGAAAATGGTGCCTGGTAAACTCCTACTGATTATTCAGATCTCATTTTAAACACTGTATTCTTTAGGAAGGCCTTTCTTTTTTCCCTGAACTAGGTCAGATCCCTAGTCTGTCCATGCCACAGCACTCATTTATTCAGCATTTCCCTTTTGGTAAGTATTTGTTCTATATTGATATTTCCATCTAGACCAGGGGTTCCCAAAGTTTTCTATAAAGGGCCAGATAGTAAATATTTTTCAGCTCTGTGGGCCATGCAGTCTCTGTCACAACTACTTAAGTCTGCCGTTATGGTATGAAAGCAGCCATAGACAATATATAAACAAATGGGTATAGCTGTGTTCCAATAAAACTTTATTTATAAAAGTAGTTGGTGGGCCCGATATGACCTATAGGCCACAACTGTCCAATCTCTGAACAACCGAATTTCTTTTGGTGATGGAAATGTTGTATATCTGCTCCCTTCCATAAGGTAGCCATTAGCCACATGGAACATTTGAAATGTGACTAGTGCAACTGAGGATCTAAATCTCTAAATTTATTTAATTGTAATTATTTAATTTTAAATGTAAATAGCCACGTGTGGCTAGAGATTATTGTATTGGACAGCACACATATAGACCATGAGGTCAGGGGGGCTGTGACCCTCTTGGTCACCACGATGTCACCTGAACCTAGCACAGCAGCATTTGTTGAATGAATGAATGAACAAATGTATAAGTATGGGATGACTTATCAGACTCCCTTTTTGCTTTTTCCCACTGCTACACACTTGATTAGATGCTGCTACTGAATACTTCTTTCTTTCTAGTCCTGAAATATTATGTTTTTCTATGAATATTTTATTTCCCCATTAGCCTGTGAACTCTATGAAGATGGGCTATAAGAGAGACTCCCTGAATGGTACTCCAAGTACAGGTACATGCACATGGTAGCAGCCTTCCCACAGAGTGTTTGCAGCTACTGGTACTTACCTGGAAAGATAAAGGATTCAGTCCTATAGCTATTTTATTTCTGAAATATGTTCCAAAGATCCTGTATCAAAGGTCTAACTTCAAGCTTTTCTTCTTCAATCTTGCTATTGTAAAGTTGAAAAATTCAACTTTGCCCTGACCTGTCCTGCCTTATAACCTTGGGGAAATTGCTTAATTTCCCCATAATTGCTGTATGTCTCTATTATTAAGTAAAGATAATTTTAATTCTACTACAGTTAACCACCACCTCCCTCTTAAGAATATCATGTAAATAAATAAGATCATGGCCACAAAATCTTTGAGCACCTCAGAAAGAGGCACTCTTCTTACATGACACATAACTGATCAAGAAGATAATAGATGGTAGTGATTCTCAGTGATATTAAATCACTGGTACATTGTTTTTTTGGTTTATCAGGATAACTTAATAAAAGCTCTGTGTTCTTCAAGTAAGCCAGCTGGTTGTAAATAGTATCAGAAGAATGCAATCACTGCAGTTTGGTGAAGAATAGCCATTTTGTTCCTAGTTAAATTATGTCAAATTGACTTTAGAGCCTCCTCTCCAGCTGTCATCCCAGGTTAGATATGGGGATCCTCCAAGTTTTTCTGCGTTGTGTTCCTCCTGCAGTTCTGATAAACAGGCATCCCAGTGAAGGCACACCTTTCTTTCACTGCTATCTGAAACAGAAAGTCTAGGTTACCTTGCCATAGAAGGATCATTCAATTCCAGTGGGTGCCATATATCTCATCTCTAAGTAGGTAACACATGAGGTCCAGCCAGAGGTCTGTGCAAGATTCTATTCCTCTCATTTCCACCCACCAGCAAATGCCCATGCTAGTCCTCCTATCCCAGAAGGCCTTCCTCTCCTCTCCCAGCCTTTCCCAATCTTAGTGCTCTCGGTCTCTCTTTCTTTTGCTCTCTCTCTCATTTCACTCATCTCTACAGCAGATATTCACTGGGCACTCTGCTAGGGACTCTTTACACCCCTCCAAGCAATCCTCCCTTTTCTTTGAGCCCTTCATTTCCCAATCTGGGTGTACCTTCTGGAAGCCTATGGCTGTCTTCATGAGCTGCCCTGACTGACAGGCTACCTTCTCAGGTGGTGAAAGAGAAAAGCCAAGACAATGGAAAACAAACTTAACCTCACAAGAACGGAACTTGTTCATTGCTAGAAAAAAGGATTGGAGTAGTTAATATATAAAAATCTTATCCCCTGAAAAAGTTCCATGTTTATAATCTTGTCTCTCTGACTTCTGTGGTCACTGAAGCCTAAATCAGGTAACATCCTTTTTCCCATCATGTACTGCCTAACATACAGAGATGCTCAATAAACCAAGAATTGAATCTTTGACTCAGTGAATTTTCTGGCATAAGCTTCCCCAGATTTAAATTTGAGTTTTAGTCAGTCCAGATGGGTCCTGATACACACGTTTCCTCAGGGGGTGACTTAGTTCTTAGACTTCTTTCAAATACATCTAAGCAAGGGTTGGAAACAACAACAACAACAACAAAATTTAAAAGAATTCCTATAGTATAAGACTAGATGTCATAATAAATGAGCCACCAATTCTCAATGACATAACCTAATAGAAGTTTATTTCTCATTTGTAGTAAGTCTAATTGATAGTGATATGAAACTGGAGGAGGAGGAGGTTGTGAGGACTCTGCCCACGTAGTTATTCAGAGAACCAGGCTAACAAAAGTTCTGCAATCTTCAATATGTGGCTTCAGGGTCACTTTGGCTATCACCATTCAGAGGGCAGTAGGGGAAAGAGAAAGACCATGGACCATGAGATAGACTTTTTTATGGGCCAAGCATGGAAGTGGCCATTTCACATTGGCCATCACTCAGTCACATGGGGGTGGGATATGAGAAATGTAGCTCAGCTGGGAGGAAGAGGAAAGAGAAATGGGTTTGGTGAACAGCCAGCCTTTGCCACACTGGACAAACAACGGGGTTAAAATATTTGAAATATTTGAAAGGCCTGAGTGCAAGATAATGAAAGCTATTGTTTTTGCAAGTGATCCTTTATTTTCTGTCCTTTTATTAAATGACTTCTCTTTTAAAAATATTATTGTAATATGATGGAGTGAGTATAATGACAGTGTTATGCAGTGAGTACATCGATGCTGGATCTTTTTACAAAGTGAAACAGCCAGAGCTGGGACTCAAACTTTGGACAAAGGGTATATATGTATGTGGAGTGGAGATAAGGGAGAGTGGCAGCAGAGGGCAAGTAGGGAAAAGAGTAAGAACTGAAGAAATCACAGGAAAGTGGCCTCATGAGAAAAGATTTGGAGGGGATAAAAATCAAGCTGTGAATGAAAGTTTAATGTTGCTGAAGCAAATCAGAGAACTTGAGGCAGGTCATTTCTCTGCTAAGACACTTAGCTTCATGCTAGAAACCACCACTTCCCAGAGAGAGTTTTTGTCATGGCTTAGGTAGATTTGCATGAAAGGCAAAAAATTACATTTGATATATGTGCTGCATTTCCTAAAGTTAAATGGTTTTTCACTTCATTATTTTGATATCATTCAATAAGCTGATTCAATCAGCGAGTTTTAGTCAGCACCTACCATGGGAAGCTGTGTGCTAGCAATAGGGAAGAACATTGAAGGATGAGAAAGATGGCTCTTATATTCTAACTTTTATAGACTATCAATACCTAAGAGACACAGAGGTATGTAGCCTTTCCAAAACCCTTTTTGTTAATGGCCATCTCTAGGGAGCACTTTGGAAATACTGGTATAAATGGACTTTATAGCTAAGTTACCTAAGCCGGTGAAAATTTGAAGAGTCAGGATGGAATAAGGAGACCATCCAGGGGGTGATTGCAGTGGTCCAGGAGAAAGGTTGATGAGCATCTCCCCTGATGCTTTCAGTTCTATATTGGGGATCTTTCTCTCTATCCATTCTTACTGCCCTTATCCTTTCTGCATTCATCTTTCAAGCCCTTGGCCAACTGTGTTCTCATTCATGAAGCCTCTCCTACCTCTTCCAGCCAGGGTTAGATACATCTTTCTCTCAGTTCCCACAGTACCCTGAAAATCTCCCTGTGTTAACATCTGTCAGCCTGTAGTCTATCTGTGGGCACATCCGGTCTCCTGGCAGAGTATTTGGTAACACGGGCACTTAATAAGGCTTGGTTTAGTGTTGAAATAGGAGAAAACAACAATAACAAAATCTTTTAGGTAGACTGGATGCTTGATGAGTTTTAAGACTGTATAAAAATAATTTTAACCTAAGTTGTCATATGTTAGTGTATCTCAGTGGTCTGAATAATTTTTGTTGATTGAGCAACTCAGTTTCTTTAACTCTAGCCACCCTCCTGGAATACCCTAGATAAGAGGTTTCCACTTGGCTCTATCATGTAGAACATCTTAATCTAGGGGTTGCCAGTAGTTAATGATTAATTATACCTGGTGTCTTAAAAATCAGAAATAAAATTATTAGTAAGGTGCTTACTCCCAAATTGAACATGACTATCTACATATAGAATCAAATGGCATACTCTAAGCAGAAGTGTCTCACTTATTTGTAATGAGATGTTAGGACATAGACTAAACTGGGACATATGAGTTTTATAAAGCATCTCTAAACATTTAATCTACCAAACACATAATATAAGGCTGTGGTTAATGTACTCATTTCTTGATATACCCAAACAACTTTCAGGTATAAAGCACTTTCCAAACAAGGTAGAATTGTGTACTCTCATCATTTCTGTATCATTCTGCTTTCATGAGCTTTGGGGCTATATCATTCATATAATTGACATTCCAAAGTATTTTGGAAATAAATACTTGGAGTATTTGGAGAAATAAATGGCAACTTTGGAATTAATAAGACACTCAAATATTTTTGAGTAAAAGTAAAAGGATTCTACTGAAGAAGGAACTGCTTTAAATTTTACTACCTTAGGGATGAGAATTTTTTTTAAAAAAGAATATATATATATATATATGTGTGTATATATATATATATATATATATATATATACACACACACATACACACACACACACACACACACACACTAGCAGTAAGCAAATATTTCTTCATCTGCTGTTTGTCCTTAAGACCATTTCCAGGTACTTTAAATGGTTGCATTTTTATAATTTTTATGAGTTATGCTTGTTTTACTGCTAAAACAGATTATGGAAGCTCTTCACAGCACCACTGTGGAAATAGTCTCACCTTCCATAAATTTTTAACCATTTCCCACATTTGAGTACAACATCATCTCTAGAATTATCTCTTATTCCATATCATTCACAGTGGTTCTGTTTCTCTGCTCAAAACTTAGCTATTACAATGTAGGTAGACACTCATTCCTAAAAATGCAGTATCCTTGGAAGTTTGTGTTCTACCCAGGAGACCTCGCAGGACTATCTACCCAACTCTCATAATGTGGGAAATTCTGCATACATCCTGTTTCAAAAAAGAAGATGGCCCTCTTCTTTATCTCCGGTGCTAGAAGTTCCCTTCAGCATTTTGCCATTCCAGACTGTCTTATTCCCAAACTTCCTACCCTCCTAGTGACCAAAACCTGACAGCTCCTTCATTCTCATCTTGGTTTTTCTTTCCATGGACCAACACAGCAGTATAATGGAATGTGCCAAATTCCATGGACTGCCTCAGTCTGAAAACAAAAGCTCGCTTCTGAGTAGGTGCTTAATCTACAGAATTAACTTGATTCCAGATTTGCTCATCCCTTTTTATCCCACTCTAAGGACCTAGAGCAAAACAAAAGCCTGCAGCGTGTTTTTTTTTTTTCCTTTCTTTCCAAAATTCTGAAGAGGTTGCATAGGGGATGCTACTGAGACCCTCAGTGTCATTCTGGTCAAGATAGTCACATGTGCTCTTCTGCCCATCCCCCTCAGGGGCCCTGTTCTGAGAATTATACTATCTCTTCCCTTTATCTCCAGTTATCCTTAATCTATTGGGTAATTTCTTAAATTCCTAAATATTCTGTTTCTTTATTCCCAAAGAAGTAGCTCCCCTTACTATTAGTACCCAATGCCACCACTTCCTGTCTGTCCCACCCCTTCACCAGCACACCACATATGCAATGGTCTTCCTCAGCTCCAGTGTCCCAACTCCCCTCTTCTCCTCCCCTTGAACCTCCCACATTTGCTGTCTCCTGGAAGATTCTCCTCCGCCCAGTTCTCCCTGTGTAGAAGTACTGGCCAGGGCTCTATGCATATTCTTTCCCTTTTTTCCTAAATGTTTTAGTCTAACAGTTTCATCTCTCTTCTCTATTCAGATTTCATGAAAATCGTTAACATTTCATGAGTACTTACTCTGCGGCAGGTACTTTGCATATATTATCTCATTTAATTTTCAAAACAACTTCATTAGCTCCATTGTACACTTGGGGAATTTGAGGACAAGAGAAATTAAGGAACTTGAACAAGGTCATCCAGTCAGCAAATGAAAGTACCAGGATTTGAACCCTGGCAGTCTCATGGCTGTCCAAGGGCTGTCCACCATTAAGCTCTTCAAGACTGGGCTCAAATTCCACCTCTTTCAGGAAGCCATCCCTGATTCCCCCTGTATGATATGGTCCCTCCATTTGTGGCATCTTTATGACATTTACTTTTTGTTTTATGTTGTGGTCGTTTTTGTTCACTCCCCTTCCCGTCCTCACCCCACCTCCCACATACACCATAACATTAACAATTCTGGGAGAAAGTGACTGTATTTATTGAGTTCATATTCCCTCTGATGTTAACCTAGAACTGTCTACAATAGGCAGCCAACAAAAGACCTGCTACTTTGAATGGAAGACTAGTCATCTGTAAAAGTGGATCCTCCCAGCATGCCCCAACACCCTGTTTATTTCCAGATGTGACAGGAATTCAGGGTGAACAAACCTCAGGGTGTCACAATGTCCCAAATGAGCAGGTGCTCTGGGCCAGGTGGCTCAGGATCTATTTCTTTTCAAGGCTATGAAGGAAAAGTTAGAACAGAGAAGTAAAGCACATTACAGATTACCATGCTGTGTCAGTATTTGGCCAGCAAATTTATTAAGCAATATTTTAATGCTTCATTTACTTTGAAAAGACAAAATCTCATATTTCAGAATAACTATCCAACCCCAGATTGAGAAATCTTTCCCAAGAGCTATGATGGACTTCAATTTTAAATAAAGGGATATAGTAAATGAATTGCTTTCCATCTGTTTAGACCTATATATTTCCATGTAACTTTGTTCTCCATCAAGATATCTCATTTTCTCCCTGCCAAATAAAATTACATTAAATTAAATTAAAATAAATAAATCAAGTTATATGAGAGAAAATAAAGTTGATATTGGTTGGAGCTGATGGGCATTGTTGAAAATTTCTTCTTTATGTTATAACTTTCTTCCAGAACAAGTCACAGGGGCAAAATAATAGTTACACAAGCTCAGGCTGTGCACCCAACTGAGAGTGTTATTTGCATCTAGGTAGACTGTTGTGTGCACTGCAGGTTTGCATCAGAGCCAATGTAAGCAGAAAGTTCCCATGGATTTCAGGGAAAATGTGTTGCTTGATTTGGCCACATGTGGAGCTCATAAATGGATATAGGGCCAGGAAAGTAAAAAGGGAGAATCTTCTGCTGATCTTCACAGGATGGCCTGGAAGTTTATCTCTTTACATGGGGTTACATAATTTAGCCATCTTTGAAATCAACCAAAGTGGTTAATTTGTGAGCAGACTAAATCAGTTTTCTGGAAGTCACCTGTATTTGGCCCCTTTTACTCACCCTTCTTTCCCTATGGTCCCCAATTTTGTCTCAGACCTACTGTTCTTCTCTCTTTATAATTAGTCCTTTATCACATTCACCTTCAATCATGGCTTAAATTGTACCTCATAGTAGTTGACTCTGTCTCAGCCAGGGCCTCTCTCTTTCCCTGCATCTCTAACTGCCCGTCAAACAGTCCCACTTCTGAGAACCATAACCACCTCCAACTCAGCATTGTCTTCCCCCATAAGCAGCACCCCTTTCTAATTCCCTCTGTCTTCTTATCAACAATACCATAATGCTCCTTGCAGATACTTTTCATTTTCCTCTTCCTCGACCTTGTACCAACAAGTCACAGAAGTTTATCAACTCCTCCTCATGAGGATCTCAGTCCCTTTTTCTGGACTCTGACAAATCCAGGAAGAAAGGAAGCTAATTGTGTGTCCCAATGATGTGGAAGGAACGAGGAGATGGTTCCTAACTGAGTCAGGAGGTCATTTGAAACGCAGGAGACAGATGCAGTCCAAAGGTCAAACACAGAATAGAGCCAGGGAAAGGAACCAAAGACTGGCACTACAGTAGTAAGATCAGCTATCCACCAGACCTACAGGACTGCTGTGAGGACATAGTGAGAAGGAGGTCAAGAAATCAGGAGCCAGGGACCTGGTCTGTTTTGTTCATCTTTGTATCCCCAGAACATAGCATATAGTCAGCTCACAGTTGGCACCCATTGAATACTCTATAATCCCAAATATAGGACATTGATTATAACCTCTCATTCAAGACCTCATATTAAGCAATGCTATCTCACTGTCATTATTTGAGACCACCAGGTAATGTTTGGGGAAGACATGTGAGACAAGAGCAACATCCATCCATGTTAGTTTTGGGTATCTAGAAAAGTAACCTGATATAATGGATAAATAAGGAGGCAAGGAATAATATCTCATGGAGTTTTGATGTAACAATTTAAGTGTTCAATGTCATTATAAAAAGATTTTTTAAATTGCTTTAAAAACAAGTTATGTGGAGATAAATATTCATCTACAGATACATTTATTATTATGATTATTATTATTATTACTATTTGAGAGAGAGAGAGAGAGAGCACACATGAGTGGGGGAGAGGAGCAGACAGAGAGAGAGAGAGAGAGAATCTCAAGCAGGTTCCATGCTCAGCACAGAGCCTGACATGGGGCCCAGTCCCACAACCTGAGCCGAAATCAAGAGTCGAATGCTCAACCAACTGAGCTACCCAGGGGCCCCTACAGGTAGATTTTTTTGATTGTCATATATTTTGTGGCTTGGGATAAAACTTCCAGTGACTAAGTCACATAGAGATCCTATAACATTGCAGCTCAAGCAACATAGAGGAAAGGAAGGTGACATGTTCTAGAAAACTGTGTTGATGGAATCAAACAGTGCTGGTAGTAACAACAGAGATTATGAGAGTAGCAAAAAGAATGTTTCCAATTAACATGATGTCATACAATGCATCATTTAAATATATATGTGTAAATTAGATTAATGCATTAAATATTAGTAGGCATTAGACAATTTCCTGTAAGTCACTAAAAGTTATATATTCCAAGTAGTTAAATCAGTCCTCATTGAGAAATGCAGAATCTGTGCATTGCATTATATTTGTTGAATGAAAGAATGAATGAATGTATAAATATTTATTAAAGACTAAAATTTAATTAAACATTATCCTTAGGAATAATTTACTCACTAATCCATTGAGCCAATATTGATTATGCTACTATATGCAAATCAACTAAGCAGGAATGAGAATGGTTTGGTACTAAAAGTGACTTTCCACTGGAATGTTGACACCTAATATAAAGAAATACTTCCTATAACTTTCTGTTATAAAAAATTTCAAACACACACACAAGTTAAAAAATAACAAACATTCATATAACCTCTACCTAACTCAATAGTTATTAACATTTTCCCCAAATTGCTTCATATGTATTTAATTTGGAAAGAAATTACAGGTGTCATAACATTTCATTCCCCTAATACTTCAGCATACACTATAAAGTTTAAAACATTTCCCCACATAACTATAACACTACTGTCACTCCTAACAAAATTAACAATAACTCCTTAATAAGATACATACCCAGGCCACATTTGGACTTACACAGTTGTTCAAATTATGTATTTTTAAGCAGGCTTTTACAACAAGAAAATAGGATCCAATGAAAGAACACACACAGCATTGGGTTGTGTCTCTTAAAGTCCCCTCCACCACAGACCCTTTTTTTCCCCTTTTTTCTTCTTTTCTCCAGCTTTTTGAGGTATAATTGACAAATAAAAACTGTATATACAATGTTATTTGATACATGTAGACACTGTGAAATTATTACCACAGTCAAGCTAATTAATATATCCATCACCTCACCTAGTTACCATTTTTTGTGTGTGGTGAAACACTTTAGATACACTGATCAAATTTCAAATATACTATACAGTATTAACTGTGGTAACCATGCTGCACATTAGATCCCAGAACTTATCCACCTCGTAACTGAAGATTTGTGTACTTTGGCCAACATCTCACCCTTTCCCCTACTTCCTGCCCCTTGCAACCACCATTCTACTCTCTGCCTCTGTGAGTTCAGATCTTTTAGATTCCACATATAAATGAGATTGTGCGGTATTTGTCTTTCTATGTCTGGCTTATTTCATTTAGCATGATGTCATCCAGGTTTATCTATATTGTTGCAAATGACAGGATTTCCTCCTTTCTGTGGCTAAATAGTATTCCACAGTGCTCTATATTCTTTATCCATTCATCTATCTACAGACACTTAGATTGTTTCTGTGTCTTGGTTCTCATGAATAATGATGGAATGGACTTGGAGGTGCAGATACCTCTTCAAGACACTGATTTCATTTCCTATGGATATATACCCAGAAGTGGGATTGCTGGATCATGTGATAGTTCTATTTTTAAAATTTTTTTGAGGAACCTCCATATGGGTTGCATGTTTTCATATTGGTTGTACCAATTTACATTCCCACCAACAGTGTACAAGTGTTGCCTTTTCTCCACATCCTCACAAACGATTGTTATCTTTTATCTTTTTGAGAGTACCCAGACCCTAATAGGTGTGAAGTGTTGTCTCACTGTAGTCTTCATTTGCGTGCCCCTGATTAGTGATGTTAAGCACTTTTCATATACTTGTTGGCCATTTGTATATCTTCTTTGGGAAAATGTCTATTCAGGTCCTTTGCTCATTTCTTTTAAGTTTATTTATTTGGAAAGACAGAGAGCAGCATGAGTGGGGGAATGGCAGAGAGAGAGGGAGAAAGAGAATCCTAAGCAGTCTCCATGCTGTCAGCACACGGAGCCCCACACAGACCTCGATCTCATGAACCGCGAGACCATGACCTGAGCTGAAATCAAGAGTCGGATGCTTAACCGACTGAGCCACCTGGGCACCCCTCCTTTGGCACCCCATTTTTAAACATGGTTTATAAGAATTTTTTAGTTGTATGAGTTCCTTATCTATTTTGGATATAACCCCTTATCATATATATGGTTTGCAAATTTTTTTCTCCCATTCCATCAGTTGCCTTTTCATTTTGTTGATAATTTCCTTTGCTGTGCACATTGTGGATTATCTTATTGTTTCCTCATGAAGTCATTTACCACATTCCCTTATCCTGATCCTGATATTTCTTGTGAAATTAATATTAGATATAAACATTTGACTAAACTCAGGTTAAATGTATCATTAGAGTATTGAGTATTACATTATGATAAGAGCACAGATACTCTTGTTCCAACATTGGTGATGTAATTTGATCACCTGGTCAAGGTAGTAACCTCAGATTTGTGATTAGGGGGTAACCTACGGGGTGATACTTTGGCATCTTGCAAAAACCATATTCCTCATTAACTTTCCACCTAATGGATTTAGCATCTGTTGAGAATTTTTGCCTGAATCAATTATTTTATTAGGGGGTTGTAAAATAAAATGTAACTTTCTGATTACCCTCTTTAATGATCAATTCCACTTTTCTCTAAGCACTTTTTATGATCTTAAACATGTCCTTTGAAATTTAAAAGTTTGAAAGTCCAAAATTTTAAGTATTATATTTTATTGCAATAGAAGAGAACTAACCTTCTATTTTCTTTTGTGTTTTAGCAAAATGGGAAACCACATTTTTACGATAAGCCAATTGTTGAATCCTTTGAGGAAGCACCTCTTCATGTTATGGTTTTCACTTACTTGGGATATGGACTTGGAACCCTATTTGGCTATTTCAGAGACTTTCTGAGGAACTGCGGAATAGAAAAGTGCAATGCAGCCGTAGAACGAGAAGAACAAAAAGTATGTATGTGTACGTGCTTGGATCTTTGTCAATGCATATTCTTCTATTAAATGTTCTCAAAAGTGGTGATACGTGTACAGATCTTAAAAAGAGTGATGCTCTCAGAAACCATTTGGGTAAATTCTATTCATCTCCACCCAATAAACCCCATACCCTATGTGTTGGATTTGTTTTTTTTTTTTTTAAGTATTTTATTGAGCAACTAACTACTATTCACCAGATATTGAACTAAGGGTTTTCTCAGACATTATTGTATTTAATTTTTATAACAATCCCATGAGATAGGTATTATAAGACAATTTTTTTAAGTTTATTTATTTTTGAAGGAGAGAGAAGCAGAGTGTGAGTGGGGGAGGGGCAGACAGAGAGGGAGACACAGAATCTGAAGCAGGGTCCAGGTTCTGAGCTGTCAGCACAGAGCCCCACACAGGGCTTGAACTCACAGACTGGGAGATCATGACCTGAGCTGAAGTCAGATGCTTAACCGACTGAGCCACACAGGTGCTCCTAAAATACCATTTTAAAGAAATGAAAAAATCAAAATATAAGAGCAAAGGCATTTGGATAGGACTGTATGCTGGTCTTCTCGTTGCAAGATGAGTATTATTTATGTTTTGTTCTAGAATAGAAAAGTGTGCCTGAGTGAAATATGAAACTGTAATTTCATTATAGTCAAAGTTTGTCAACTTTAATACCATTTGACATTTTGGATTGGATAATTCTTTGGTGGGAGAGGCTGCCTTGTGCATCGTAGGATTTTTAAAAGCATCCCTGGCCTCTATTCATATCAGTGAATTAGCATTCTACCACACACTTTTTTTTTAATATGAAATCTATTGTCAAATTGGTTTCCATACAACACCCAGTGCTCCAACCACACACTTTGACAATCCAACATGCATGCAAACATTGCCAAATGCTTCGTGAAGTGCAAAAACACCCCAATTTAGAACCCAGTCTAGATACTTTTGATAGTTAGCCCACAAAAGTCTACAGAGCTATCAGGACAACATGGAAAATATTCAGTTATCTGCAAAGAGCCTGAATCTTCCTAACATGTTTTCTAAATCGGTTCAAATGATTTATGATGCCCTGAATTCCTTTTTTCTAAAAATTGCTTTGAAATACTATGATGATTATGGGCATAGATCATTCCACATGATGGAGACTTAAACACAGCCAAGTAAAGAACATAGGGAAAGAAACCATGGTGTGAAAGAGGTAAGAGAAAGCATTGTACATTCAAGAAACTGAGGAATTCCAATGACTGGACTATTGTAAGTGACAGTGGGAGTATGTGGGGAGAAAGATTGTTTGAGAGGCAAGTAGAGACCACACTATAATGGGTTTCTATAAGCCAAAGATATTTATTATAAGAACAATGGGTAGGCATTGAAAGAATTCAGGCAGAGGAATGCAGATTTACAGATTAGAAAGACCATGCTCACTGGCCTATGAAGAAGGGATTGCAGGAGGACAGCACAGACCAAAAAAACCAGTTAAGAGGCTGATGCAGAAATCCAGCTTAAAAACAAATAAACAAATAAAAAAACAAACAAAAACGCTAGATGAGACTTTGGGGTAAGACCAGGGTAGTAGTTATAATAGGAGTGGTAGTAAGAGATAAGACCAAGAGATGTTAAAGAAGATGGAGTCAGGGATGATTGGCTTGACCTGGGGAATTAGGGAAATGGACAAATCAAAGACCACACCTAGGTTTATGCCTTAGACAGCTGGGCAGAAAGAAGGCTGTGGAATTCATTGAAATGGGGAATAGAGAAGAAAGATCCAATTGGAGGGGAAAGGGGCCTTTTTTTTTTTTTTTTTTGAGAGGTTGAGAATTGGCAGATAGATATAAAGGTCTAGACCCTCAGCGAAAAGTCCCATATGGATATTGTGGATACTGTGGGATCTTTAGAATATCTTGAGCATATCAACATCAAAGCCATAGAAGTAGATGAAATCTCCCAAGGAAGGTCTATGGAGAAAAAAGAGGAAGGAAGAGAAGAGAATGAAGAACTTTAGAGAATTTAGTAGATGTAAGAGATAAAATTCCAATTCAAGACTAGAAGCAAAGTGACAATTTCAAAAACCTTATAATATTTTAGGAAAGAGATATTTGTGCTTAAACTGGGGAAGAGGTAGCTGGAATGAAGAAAAGGGAATTATAGAGATATTTAGGAAGTAGAATCAACAAGTCTTGGCGGCTGCAAGTATAGAAAATAAGATATAGGGAAGAAACTAGGGTAATCTCAAATTTCTACTTTGGTCAGAAACGAGAATAGTAGTGGCACACCCATCACAATGGAAAGGTTTTATGTTGGCAAAAAGATGTCCACAGATACGGTTTTGAGGATGTACAGGTTCTTAAGTGGCAAAGAATATAGAAACAGTAAAATCTAGTAGGAGCTGATGATGAAATGGGAGACTGAAATGAGAAAGCAGATTCCACTTGGCCATTCTCCCAAGGATCCCCACAGCCCCTCCCTGACACCAGCTGTCTGTTCTAGAAGCTCTTATCACCAATCTGCCTGCTCCCTAGGTGTAGGTAACTGGTGCACAATAAATTAGCACATTTCAGAATATTTACTAGGACAGAGAGTGAGTCAAATGTAAATTTCTCAGGTGTGGCATCCCTTGGCAGGCTTAGGCTTCAGCTCTGCCATCTATTTTCTGACCTGTGCCAATATTTTTGCTCTATCAACCCATCAGGGCTAGTCAGTTTGGTTTTTCTAAAGAATTTCTTACATTTCAAGCAGAACATATTTTTATATATATGCAAACTGGTTCTCGGGGAAGCAGACTCTGAGATGGAGAGTTGAGGGCAGAATGGTTTTTATGGAGTGATCTTGGAAGTAACACGTGTACACCTGCAAGGGAGCAAGATACAGGAGCAAGATAAGGCAGGTGAATTGTGATGCAGTCCCAGACAAGGCCTCAGTGGATCCCACAGGGAGCCCTGGAGATGAGAGGGTGCTTCCTCACTGAGGGAAGGGTGTGGAGTCTCCAAGGAAGATAGATGGGAGCTAACCACCATAGAAGGATGTGATCCTGAGCCAGGCAGCTTCCTTCAGCAAGCTGCCAGCCTCCAACACTCCTGGCATTGGGGGAAGGGGTGCCTGGTCCTGAACAATGGGATACACTGAGCACAAGCAGCCTGTATTGCAGCACCAGTCACTATGGCTGCAAGAACTGCTCCAACCTCCTCCCAGGAGGGAGACAGTGCATCACATAAATCAGTGCCTTGCATTTCTTTACAAAATAAATGATTTCCCATCTGTTTGACCTCTGTGAGGTAGAGAGCATCAGCCAATTGACTCATCTTGGTGGATATACCTTTCACATGGCACACTTTTTATTATGTGTTCCTTCCTTTTGAGCCCCTTTAGACATTTATAGCCTTCCAGAGTAACAATGGCTGCAGTAGCTATATTCTTTTTGATGGGACTTGGTCACTAAAAACCCTAACTTCAGGCTGACCTTTATCCTTTTAATATTTCCCCCAGCCCTGTACTTCTGACAGTACTCTTGCTTTATGTTAATAAGCTACCTGAGGCACATCTTAAAGTCTCTTGCTGGAAACAGGCTGTTTTCCAGTGACTCCTGGTTCTTCTAGCAGACATGAGCAATATATTCCATTCTGGCCACTGAGAGTGCAGAATAAGTTGTCCCATAAGAACAACCAACCAAGAACAAAATGACACTAAGGAAAAGTGTATCCATGAGGTGGTGGTAGAGAATAGTAATTATGTTTTCCAGAAAGATCATAAGCAGCTGTCTGATTACTGATTACACTCTTTTACTCCATGTGAGTTCTTTTTTTTAAATGTTTATTTATTTTGAGAGAGAGAGCAGAGAGGGGCAGAGAGAGAGAGAGAGGGAGAGAGAGAGTCCCAAGCAGGCTCCACACTGTGAGCACAGAGCCCAATGTGGGGCTCGATCACCATGAATTGTGAGATCATGACCTGAGCTAAAATCGAGAGTCAGACACTTAAGGGGACTGAGCCACCCAGGTGCCCCTCTATGTGCATTCTTTTTATTTGTTTTATCTTTAATAAAAGTTGTAAAAATTTAAGGTGTACAACATGATATTTTGATTAAAATATACATAACAAAATGATTGCCACAGTCAAGCTAATTGACATGTTCATCCCCTCATTTCTTTCTTTTTTTAATCAAATACAAGAATTCATTAATTCAATTTTCCTATCTTCTCTCTCACTGGGATGACTCCTCTCAGACCAAACCATCCTTTCAACTAAAGTGATGCCCCAAATTAGAATCTTTTTGTGTTCTTCTTCTTTTTGATTTCTAGCTCTAACACTCCAAAACGTGAGGCTCTGATAATTCCC
The DNA here is from genome assembly GCF_018350195.1 of Panthera tigris. Lineage (NCBI taxonomy): Eukaryota > Metazoa > Chordata > Mammalia > Carnivora > Felidae > Panthera > Panthera tigris. The sequence continues at coordinate 38,281,276 of NC_056662.1, forward strand.
TTATCTAGATCACTTCATTACTGATTCGCTTAATACAAAATAAGTGAAAAGAATACAAAAATAAAAATCTTCCTCCAGAAGAGCACTAAAAAAGATCATAGGCCCAAGGCACCTGCACTTCTGACAGACTCCACTAACGATCAGAATACAGTGGCAAGGAAAAGGACAATACAGACAGGCACAAGGTTTAAATATTCTTGCATAAGTTCTCCTTTTAACTCTTAATTTTGGGGACACATTGACTTTTTTAAACCAAAGACCACTTCAGCAGTGAATTACAATTTATTAAAGACCTCTGGATAAATCACTTTCTCAATGATGCAACAACTTAACTTTGCAAAATCTAGAAGAGGATGTCAGCAAATAAACCCAAATGAATGTCAAGCAACATCAGAGACTTGAAAAACCTCAAGCACAGCCCCATTTCTCAATCCTTATGTTTCGATAACTGGTTCAGCAAGACCCACTCCATATGGCACTAGCCTGTTGTAAAACATTTCAGTGCAATTTCATGTTCACACTGGATCCAGAGAGTCCCCAGTGCCCCTACAAGTAAATCCCAGACATTTCTGGCCCATCCCCAGAGATTTTTACTCCCACATGAAACAGAGTGTTCAGCAAGTTGTAACTGTAAAGAATTTTAAGACGAATCTCCAAATGTTCGCATAAATTAAACATTTCCCTTTTGCGTCCTGATAGGATAGCAGGATTCCCCCAGAGAGACTTCCTTCTGAATAATTTGAAGGATGGGTTCCATTAAGGTCACTGAGTATGAGTTTTGTCCAAAGCACACACACAGATGGCCCAAGCTCTGGTCTTCCTGTTTGGACCTGGGTGAGTCCAAACTCAGAGAGCTTTCATTGGGGTTTCCCTGGGAACATAACATATTAACCAGCAGCTTGTGAGATGGTAATATTAGACCAGTGGTTCTTGGCCTAGGATGCACATTGGAATCACCTGAGAAGTTTTAAAAGCCTCTAATACCTGGGCTTTGCCTGCAAATATTCTGATTGAATTGACCTGTGGTGCACCCTTAGTGGGGTTCATAAAAGCTTCCCACATGATTCCCAGGTATAGCCAAAGTTAGAAACCAGTGTTTTAGAACAATGCTTCTCAGACTTTCCTGGGCATACAAATGGTCACTCCCTCACTTCCTTGATTTAAATATTGCTAAGAAATCAATAGCTTTAAATGCAGCAGAAATTGCTGGCCAGTGAAACCCCCAATATCCCCAAATAGGCTTGGTTCCAAATACCTTCTGACTGCTTCTAAAAAGCAAATGCGCCCTGCAAGGGATGAATATTTTCCACAATTTCTCCTAGCAGGGAAGCATGTACCATAGGTTGTAACAGCTCCAAAATGATAGTTCTAGAAATATTTTGTGAAATAAGACCATCAGTAAAATCAGATCACAGCCCCCATACAGTGAATACTCAGGTCAACATTTATCCAAACAAATACATATATATATACTTATGTGTACACACACACACACACACACACACATTACACACACAACGTAATATCATTTAAATGTTAGTTAAATCATTTGTTTAGTTCTTTTACAATATAGGCCTCTCTGCTTCCCTTTGCAAGAAGGAATCTACAAATAGTAGGCAGGCAGAGTTAATTGATTTTGATAAGGTAGAGCTTTGCTATCTATACCAATTAATACTAAGCCAATGTGTCACATGGGTGAATTATGACAAGCCCTAATGAAGAGTCTCCTCTCAAACTTGTGTCTTTTTTTCCTTGCCTTTTTACCATGGAAATAATGAGCAAAAGCAATCTCTTTTTGCATTCTTCCTGTCTTTTTCATGCATGTAATTACACACAAAGGTTCATTTGCACTTACTCTGTCCTTTCGTAAATGGGATAAATGGGATCATATCATACACATTGTTGTGTGACTTACTTTTTCTCACCTAACTCTTATCTGGAGATCTTTACATGCCAGTACAAGGTTACCTCATTCCTTTTAATACTTGCATGATGGTATTGCATAATGTGGATATATGATTATATTCCTTTTTTATTATTTTATTATTTCAAACAATTCTTCGATGAATAGCATATGTATTTATTCAAGGATAATTCCTAGAGGTGGCTTTCTGGGTTCAAGGAATGTACACTTTAACTTCTGAGAGATTGGCAAATTGCCTTTCAACAAGCTTGCCTAGCTAGACTCCAGTCAGCAGTACCTAGGAGTGCTTGTCTCTTCACCAGAGCTTGACACGTTGATGTTATCAACATATTTTTTCTTTTGCCATTCTCATAGGTTAACATTTTTTGTTCTTGTCTTGATTTGCGTTTTCCTGATTAACAGTGAGACTAAGCTTGTTTTCACATGATTATTAGTGCTTTAGACGTATTCCTCTAGAATTGCCTATTCATATCCCTTGCTCTTAATTTCATTAAATTGTTTTTTCTCACTGATCTCTCTTTCTATATATCCTTATATCAATAATTTGCCTATTAAATGATTTTAGGTATTTTTCTAATTCTGTTTCTTGGCTTCTAATGTTTTCTATGTTATATGCAGCCATTTTATTGTTTTAAGTCCTATGTATCTAACATTTCCTTTTCTTTGTTGTTAGTTTTGTTCTTTGGGAAGGGAGAGTTAATCATGTTTAGGAAGACATTTTTTTACTCTTAAAGTTAAAACAAATTTTCCTACAATGTCATCTAGTACTTTTATGATTTGTGGTTTTTATTCATTAACCCATAAATTCACTTGGAATTGATTTCTATGTATTGTGTGAGGTAGAACATTCTTTTTAAAGATTTTTAAATTGTCTCAATATAATTAATTGCATTTTTTTACCCACTGATTTGAATTATTGATCCATTTGTCTATTTTTTCATGTAAATTTGTAAGTTTTTAGGTAATTCTTACAGATTTTTTCTCTGTGTATACTTTAGAATTAGCTTTTCAGGCATCGAATTAAAAAAAAAATAACTTGCCATTTTGATTGGTAATATTAAATCTATAGGTATAGGTGAACTTTGGAAAATTTGACACCTGAATAGTAGTCTTCCCATTAATAAACATGATACAACTCTCTATTTATTTAGATATTTATTATGTTCTTTAATAAAATTTTGTAATGTTCTTTATTCTAAGGTCTTAGATTTCCTCTTATGATCATTATTTGGGTACAAGTTTTCGATGGTGGTATTATTTGAATACTATCTTTTTTCTCTACCCCATATTTTTTAAATGTTTATTTATTTATTTTGGGAGAGAGCATGAGCAGGGAAGGGATAAAGAGAGAGAGAGAGAGAGAGAGAGAGAGAGAGAATCCCAAGCAGTTTCCACACTTAGTGTGGAGCCTGACCTAGGGCTTGATCCTACAAGATTATGGCGAGATCGTGACATGAGCTGATATCAAGAGTCAGATGCTTAACTGACTGAAGCCACCCAGGAGCCCTTCTGAATCCCATATTCTAATTAGTTATTGAGGGCATATGGGAAAGCTGTTGATATTTTAATATTTTAATTTCAACTGCTACCACCTTAATGAATATCTCTCCTTAGCTCCACAGCTTCTCAGTTAGTTGTATTGGAATTTCTAGTAACTTTACATATGCGCCATGAAAAACTGTATACTGTCTTTCAAGTCTATTAGAACAAATGGGCTAATTATGTTATTTGAATCCTCTAGACTTACTTCTTTTTTTGTATACTCAAGCTTATAATTTCTGAGAAATGAGTATTAATGTTTTCCACTGTGCGTATGGATTTGTCAGTTTTTCTTTTTCTTATGTATTTCAGTGTAACTGTCAGATATATAATCCTGGCTCTCACAGTTCTTGGTGTATTTGTTCCCTAGATTTGCTTTTCCTTGTACTCTGCTCTGTCCAATATTAGTATTTATACATCTGCCTTTTCTTCAGTAGCCATCGCATTATTTCAGTCTTCATCGTTTTCAGAAAACGTAGGTCTCTTATAAGCAGCATATAGTTTTATTTTAAAACACATGTGAAAACTTCTGTGTTTAAAAAAATAATAATATAAGCTATGAGCAATTACTTTCTTGAACCATAGGAAATTGCTGTTTTTGTAGGTGAAAAAGACATTGGCAACTCCTTGTGGTTAAACCTAATACTTTAATTACTCATGTGTTTAAACTTATTCCTGCCATCTCTATATTTAACATTTACATTTTCTGGGTTTTTTTTTATTTTAAATACTTTTCCTTTCATACCTTTGATACATTTGACTGAATTTTCTTTGTTGTACATTTTTTTCTTCTCATCACTGTTAGGGAGTTGTATATAGTATTTCTCCCTACCAGTTTTTAATGGTTCTCTTTGAATTTTTAACACATATATTTAGAATTTAGATAGTTATTCACTAACTAGAGTCTTCCGCCTACCAGGTGAAGAATTTAATAATGTTTCTTTCTCCCACATACCCATTTTCCAAGTTATCATTTATTTGTTAATCTTTAGGTTCTGTTTCTCTATACTGCATATACAAAACTACTTGGGCTAAACTATATTCCATCACTTTCTTACTACTTTTCCTGGCATCATTTGGCTTCCTTCTTAGTTATTTCTTTGTTTGTTTTGTTGAGGTACATGCTCAATTATTACAGAAAATGTTTTGGGGAATTAAACTCATGACTCCTTGCATATTTTCTGACTTTCCATTGATTCGTCTATAAAAGTTGGATAGAAATATGTATAACACTTGGAAAATTATAAAGTATCCTACTAGCTTAAAGGTGGAAAAAGAAAGATTGCCATATTGCAGTAGAAACAAAAGACATTTTTGTGCCTGCATTTTTGGATTTTGCTCAACCCTCCTACACTCCACACCCCCAAAACAATTGTGGCCCAAATTTCACTCTCACATCTAGCCATTTGTGTCAGGAGGAAAAATAAAGGTAGTGAGTAGGCCAAGTGACAAGTTGAATCTACAGATGGTAGATGCTCCTGTTTTTGCAATATCTAGTCCAGTTTCATTTTCTGGTAGAGCGAAAATGCTGTGGGAGGCTTACCTGAGATTAGAGGACATTGACCTTAGGAAGGTGTTGACTGCTCCTGAAGAAACCTCACTGGTACTCAAAGGAATGGGGTGGGGTGAAAATACACCCATGCAGAGGCAGGAAGCCTCACAGGTACAGAGAAAGAACAGGACAAAGCTGCAAAAGAAGGCAATTCTTCCCTGAACCAGACCTTGAATTCTAAGTAGTTCCCTCTCAGGCACACATAGACTGCCGAGCTTGTGTTTCAGATCTGGGTTAGCACTCACACTACTCACAACGAAATGGCTCTACATGGTTAAAAAACTGGCCCATCCCTTTGGCAGAAAAGTTTCAAGTACTTAATTTATAAAAAAATCCTACTGAATGTGAAGATGATTCCTACTAGATAAAAAGTCTTCTCTGATCCCACAGAATAAGTTAGAATCCCTGTATGTTGCCCTCAGAGCATTTATCTCAATAGAAAGCTGCCTGCCTATTTCCTCATAGGTGGAAAATCTGGATCTCCGAGCCAGGAGTCAGAAAGTTTGGACAACATGGAGTGTTTTCCCACCTTCCCTCAAGGGGCTATGATGGCATACATCTATGAGGCATCAATGATGAAAAGCCCTAGGTTGTTTCCTCAAGTTAATGCCAAGTTGCTTATGATGAGTGGACATTCCTCCATGGTCTGGCAATCTGTTGGCTCTAGCTTTCCATTTTGTGTGTTATGGTTTTTGTTACCACTGATGTTTTGGAGGGAAGCTTGGCCAAGTGGGGCAGATGCCAGCCTGAAGTCACTCTGAAGTGACTCCTGAGAAAGTGACTGAAGCCAGAGGCTGGCCAGAATTCAAGTCACTCACCTTGCTGGGTCTGTTTTCCTCCCATGTCTAATGGGTATTTGAACTCTATGATTTCCGTGTCCCCTCTGCCCTGGTATCATGTGGTTCTACATGTGGTTCTATCATCTTGTGGTTCTACATTGAAATTGTGTTTTAATATTGTAGACATAGGGGTATGTGGGTGGCTCAGTTGGTTGAGAGTCTGACTCTAGATTTCAGCTCAGGTCATGACCCCAGGGTCATGGAATTGAGCCCTATATCAGACTCTGCACTGAGCATGGAGCCTGCTTGGATTTTCCTCTCTCTCCTTCTGCCCCTCTCCCCGACTTGCACTCTTTCTCTCTCAAAAAAAAATATATATATATTAAAAAAATATTGTAGACATAATATTTGGGTTTTTTCCTACCTAAAACCAAGTGTTTTCCTGAACCAGCTGTTTATTTTATTTTGACTAAGATTTCTCAAAAAAAATCTAAAACTATAATTCCATCCAGAGTCCAAAAATAGTACTTACAGACCTACATCTCTCTTTTCTCATGATAGTATGAATTTATATGATGTCATTTCAAATAAGAAATAAAAGCTACAAAGAGGAGGACACAAATAACATTTGTGGGATATGGAGTAATCCATTTAGGGATATGGAGTAATCCATATCCATAAATCAGTAAAAAGTTTGGACAAAAAAAAAGAGGAAATCATTTGGAAAAGATTTTCCTGAAATTGCATAATCTCCTTTTCTCTCAAAAATATGTTAATTTCCCTGTTAGACCATAAAAGGGTATAATTATTATAACCTCTATCAGGATACTTAGCTACTTGAGGACAAATGCATTTGGTATGAGATTTTCAACTTACAAATGTAACCAGTAGAGTTGCCTTTTCATCCTCCAAATTTACATGCAACAGATAGTCCCCCAGTATGTGGTTATAAACATTCTTTCTTATAGATAATCACAATTTCCCCCCAGCAATGATGCCATTGCCACTGAAAACCTAATGATGTCACAAAAAAGACTGTGGCTTGGATGCAACCATCAGCCATCAAAACCTGCAGATTCTATATATTTTCCTCTGGAATGGACCAGATCAGGAGATGAGTAGACCAAACCAGTAGCACAAGAAGGTCTTCCACAAAGCCTTACCCCTGATCCCCCTTGTTCCCTCAGGATATCAGCTCTATTCCATTAAGGGAAGGAGAGTGAAGAACTCAAAGAGAATGGGAGAATAAGAAAACTCCTCCCAGTTATTCAGCGCTTCCCCATTGCCTCCAGGATAATGTGTGAGTTCTTCATCTAGACACTTGAGTTCCCACTTTCTGTGCCCAACGGGATATTGCAGCCTTAACATAGCACAGGGAAGAGTAAGCAGATGGGATCGGGAAGGCAACGGGGAGCAGACCCCTCAGGACCTTGGCTTTGACTCTGAATGAGGTGGGAGCCATTATAGGTTCTGATCAGCATGACAAGTTCTGTCTCGTTTTATTTTTCCTCATTTTTCTCAAATACACACTACATTTCCAGCACAGATCCATTCATCCTGAGTGCCCTTTCCTAGCATCCCTGCCCAAGCAATCTCACTCCACCTTCAGTGCCCAGCTCCAAGACCTCTCCTACATAAAGCTACCTTCATTCCTCCAGCAAGATGTGACTCTGTCTTGATCTAATCTTACAAATGCCCGAAGTACTTGGCTTAGACCAAAGTTTGTATTTTCTGCTTTGTACTATTAGGAGTTAGATGACCAAAAGTTAGATATGTCTTGCTTTAAGCTCAGCCAGATTGCAAACCCCTCATGCATGGATAACCTTTTGTACAATAAAACAGTGCTATTACTTCGACTGTGGGAGAAGCCAGGTGCCCTCACACGCTCGTCAACCAGGTTTCTAGGCCCTCGGCTATATGACAGCCAGCCAACTGCCAAGAGTTGTGCCGATAGGTCCAAGATCAAGTTCATCCACATTTCTGAAAACATGAGTGGGATATTCATGTTCAAAAAAGTTAAGACTGAATTATCCTCTGACTGCTTTTTTCCAGCTAAACTCCTTTGACATAAACATCTATTGTTACTTTTCAGATGGAATCCTGCAGGGTTCCTTGTCTCCACCACTCATTTTGGGACTTGTATTGCACTGTCACCCTTGCTACCTTTATGTGTCCCATTTTTTTTTACTTCTTCCCACTCAAATGTAAGCTCTTTGGGAATAGAGGCCTCACAGAGTTATTTGTGGACCCACCTGTCTGTCCCCTTACTGATAGGCTGTTGCTCAAAAACTATTTGCAGATGGAGGATTTGCATGGCTCTGCCAGCCTTCTAATGCAAATAAAGTACAAAAAGCAGGAGACCAAAGGTAAACTTCTGCCTCTGTTACAACAGGATTTTGTGCCGCTTTATCAAAACTTTGAGAACTTTTACACACGGAACCTGTACATGAGAATCAGAGACAACTGGAACCGGCCCATCTGCAGCGCCCCATCGGCTCTGTTCGACGTGATGGAGAGGGTGTCAGATGACTACAACTGGACATTTCGGTGAGACAGCCTTCTGGAGGGGCTTAGTTGAAGGAATTACTTTCCAGGAAATCCTGGCGGGGGCCCCAGATTACAGATCTGATAAAAGCCAAATCATGGAAGCCACTGGTCTTCCATCATGGAGCCCTTTGCAAGCCCTCATAATGCCATTGGGGCAGTCATGGTAATTCAGTTGCCAAGGTTGCTGTTTTATATTACAATTAAAGTAAAGCCTGTGTCAGAAGGCGCAGGACACACAGAACCAGCCAGGAAGAGCCTCTTCAGCTTTATTGACAGATTATACCCCACCCCTACTTCTTGCTGAAGGAGACAGTGATGACCACGGCTCTTTCTCACTTAGAAAGTTCTTGCCGGAATGTAAACAAGAGCATAGGTGTCACAGAAGCAAGTGCTCAAGGAAAATCAGGGCCGAGTAATATTCCATGACTTGGGATACCTTTTTCCAATGCTTTGCCCAGCTTCAATATGGGGTTACTGTCCTCGAAGGGTGGACCCCTTTGTGTCGACAGCAGTGCATGTCAGAAAGGAAAAAGAAAATATATGATTTGGCCCAGACCCAAGATCTCCTTGTAAAAGTCTTTTATGGAACACTAGATGATGTTAAATGAGAATGACCTTTGTGCTCTTCTCTCTGCAGGTTTACTGGAAGAATCATTAAAGATGTGATCAACATGGGCTCATATAACTTCCTTGGCCTGGCTGCCAGTTATGATGAATCTATGAAGACAGTAAAGGATGTTTTAGAGCAATATGGCTTAGGTGTGGCCAGCACCAGACATGAAATGGGTATGTATGTTCACTGTTTTGAAAGTTTGTCCAGTTGGGTCTCAGATTCCTTGTGGTAACTTCTTGAACTTGAATCATACCTAGATTGTGTACCTCAAAAAGCTGTTATAAAATGCAAAAAGAAAAAAGTATCTGAAGGCCTTTTTGGAAATTTCAAGCATTATGCTCTTGCCAGACAATTTATTAATTATAGGTTTTAATTCTCCAGAATAAATAAAAATGGATCTTTCCTGACCACATTATCTAAAATAACACTATGGTGCCCCTTCCATCTGGTCCTTTTCTGGGTCTTTTCTCCCACTTTTATTTTTTTTTAAACAGCTTTAGTGAAGTATAATTGATACTTTTTAAAACTATACTTATTTAATGTATACAATTTGATGGGTTTGGATACATAGATACCCTGAAACCATCACCACAACCAAGGTAATAAACATATCCATCACCTCAGAAAGTTTTTTGTGTCCCCACTTCTTATGGTAAGAACATTTAGCATGAGATCCACACTTTCAATAAATTTCTACAGAGCACTATGCAGTATTGTTAATTACAGGCACTATGTTGTACAGCAGATCTCTAGAACTTATTCTTCTTTCATGACTAAAGTTGTATATCCGTTGAACAACTTTTCATTTAGATTTTGCTCTTCCTTCCACTTTTCTTAATGATGTCCATCACTGATCTTGCTTTTGTATTTGGATATTGCCCATCGCTGCTGCTAAAACATAAGCTTTATAAAGGGAGGGACTGAATTGGCCAAGTTGTCTGCCTATTTGTTTCTCTCTTAGCTGAAACATTTTTTCTCTTATTCAAAGGAGTGAAATCTGTGAGAAGGAAACTTGTGGCCCTTTCCACCTCAGGGGGAAAAAGCGATGCAGGCTTGCCCCTCTAGAGTGTCTTGCCATATTTCTGACACATTGTTTTCTTCTATATCATCTCATTTATTCTTCACAAAAGTTCTCTGCTCTAGGAGGTGGCACGGGTGATGTTATTTCATCTTCTAGAGGAGGAAACAGGATCATAGTGACTGAATAATGTGCCCCTAGTGGCTTATTGACTATACTACCTCCCATTCCAGCTCAGCTTCTATAGCAGCAGTTTCCCATCCAGAATAATGTATGCAAGCTTCCCCAGGTCAGTTTCAGGCCAGCCTAAGAATCCAAGGTAAATCTACTAAAAAGGGATTTACCATTAATGGAAAATGAGCCATGTGCCCCTCTTAGATAACCAGTTGACAGAAGGGCATTAAAAACATGTAATTATTCAGACCCATGCAACAAAGAACAATTCAAGTTGAACAAAGTAACCTTTTAATCCATCCATTCAATAAACATTTAGCTAAAGATCCAGAGTTTATAAGTGTTTGCCCAGATTTTTTAAGAAAGGCATCTTATTTATCTTCATTTGAGGCAAGAGGCATAAGCAGAGTATAGAGGAAGTTTCTACGTCAATCACTTAGCAGAACTGGGTCGCCCATCTGGCGGGGGTAGGCAGAGACTGGAAGAATACCCCCAATCCTAAGAGGCATGGAGTCAGTAAGCTTTGGGGATGTTTCCTCTGGTGCTAGTGACACCCAGCACTGGGACTGTTAAAGAACCAGACAGAAAACACATTTGAGACAGAACACTTTCCAATCACAGCCAGCAGAAGCTAACAGGAGGCAGCCTGACAAGGGCAATGGTTTGTGTCCTGTAGGGGGCCAGATACGGAATAGGAGTCCCTGCTTCTGCAGAGTCACCGAGCCCAGAGAAGCCAGTCAGAGATGAAGATCCCAGTTTGGACTGCCTGCAGCCTAAGTTTTTTCTCTCTTTGCTCAGCCTTCGGAATCACTGGGCTTTTACTTGCTTCACTTAGTCTCCAGCTTGAGCTCTGGAAAGAAGATTTTAACAATTTTCAAGGAAACAGTGAGAGAGCAAAATAGAAGCGACCCACACTAATTTTAGGCAAAAGGAAGAACTGATAACGAGGGTGGATATGAGCAGTCAAAAAATAAATAAATAAACAGGGTACCTTTGAAAGTATTCTGCAACATAAACAGTAACCTTAGCATAACACACAAGAATGTAGTAGTGTAATGTTGAATACCATTTATTTCAAGAAATGCAAATAACTTTTGAACAACATAGGCTATCTAGTCTTAAGAGAATGGTCAACAGTACCAGTGGATTATCAATGAAAATTTGGGACCAAAGAGGCTTACCAATTTAGTAACCAAAAATACTTCTTAAGGAACCCAAAGTAAAAGTTTAGGAACATTTAATCACTTAAGAGTACTTCCCCAGAGCTTTTAAAAATAGTTTCCAGTGTTCAAGTGGGAAAGCACACAGAATCATATTACAAAATAGAAAACTAAACAAAAACGAAATCAAGAGGAAGTATTTGAAGCATTGTGGAAGGATAGAAGACCACACATGGTATTTTGGCCAAAAATATGTTAAGAAGACCGTATTTGCCCAATGAAAGCAAACGACTGAGATTTGGCCAAAAACCCAAACTCAACTATGTGCTGTAATAAAAACAAACACACGTAAGTTAAAGTTCTTCCAGGGTCACCTGGGTGGCTCAGTTGGTTAAGCATCTGACTTCGGCTCAGGTCATGATCTTGCGGCTTGTGAGTTCAGGCCCCACGTCAGGCTCTGTGCTGATAGCTCAGAGCCTGGAGCCTGCTTTGGATTCTGTGTCTCCTCCTCTCTCTGCCCCTCCCATGCTCATGCTCTGTCTCTCTGTTCTCAATAATAAATAAATGTTAAAAAAATAATAATAAAAAAGTTCTTCCAAAGGATGAAAAGTAGATAGATCTCAGCCAGACACTTGCCTCTCACCTGCCTGCTGCACCCACCACCAATGCACTCAGAGCCCAAGAGGGAGGTCCAGTCAGTAAAAAGGGCAACAAAGAGAGAGCCCAGGAGTAAGGTTGTTTGCCCGATCTGCACCTGCAAATATTAGAACTGAGCCCAAAATACACCGAGCTGCAAGTAACGATAAGTAATGAAACATTTCCAGACTCATATGTACACAATTGCAAATGCTGTTTTTAAGAGGTGAAATGACGTGCTGCTGTTTAGTGTCATGTACAATGAAACAATCGTGGCATGCAGAATTACGGGAGTCTTTGACTGTCTTGTGGTCAATTTAACCTTCCATCTAGGCTGATGAGGGGAAGGGTGCATTTTTTAAATATCCTAAATAGGAAGCAGAGTGACATGGCAAGTTGGAGTCACAATCAAGCATTCAAAATGCCAGACACATTTTTAATTCTTCTCTTCTATATTCATGGGTGGGGTTTTTTTGTTTGTTTGTTGTTCATTTTTTGTTTTTTGTTTTGGTTGGAATTCTCCTTGATTGGGGCAGTCTACTTCAAACTGTGTGCCAGATACCATATCTTTGGTAATTACAGCCTAGTTATTCCCAAGAATTTTATTAACATGTCATGAAAGATTAGAAATTTTTTATTTTGGTGTGTTATTGCAAACTCTAAACTGAACCGCTTCTCAAAAGTTGAAGATACTGCTGCTCAATATCCTTTTTTTAAGGTGGTTTGCCTCCAGATTTTTAGCTGGAAAGTCACCTGAATAACTGTTTACATTTAGATTTTCAGTACTGGGATTGAAAATTGTGTACAAATTGTTCATGATGTCTGAGGATTAACATCAACCAATGATCAATAATATCTCCCTTATGCAAGGTATCCCCACATTTGATCTTTGAATTTCTTTATCTGAAAGAACTATTTAATTTTTCTGTATGTGGAAGATGTTTGTCTGCCTGTATTGGTTCGACAATGAAAATGTAATGCAGCAGCCCCTGGGGGAAAGTAATTATATAATTGCTCATTCTTCTTTCATATGAATTAAGCTGAAGAGTAAAGAAGAAGCTAAACTTTAAAAAATAGACAAACAACGTAACGTGTGGCGCAAATGGAAACAAAAAGGAAAGCAGAAGATTAGCTTAAAGTTATTAGCCATTAAACACAATAAGAGACTCACCTTATAAAAATGATGTGGAGAGCCCATAATGAAGACAGATGCAACTCCTAAGTCCTCTATGAATCAAGTAACACTATTTTTCTGTACACCTGGAAATTAAAATAATGAACTATGGGAGGCTTTGAAAGTCATGTGGGTCAATTTAACATTCCACAGGCTTATTAGAAACAAAAGAAAGAAAAATAAAATAGTGATAGGAGACCACAAAGTACCTCCCAGTCCTTGAAAAGTAAAGGAGGAAGGAAGGGAGGGAGGAAGAGAGAGAAGGAGGGAGGGAGGGAGGGAGGGAGAAGAAAGGAAGGCAGGGGGAAAGGAAGGAAGATATAAAACATAAAGGGCACTAACAATTTAACTATTGAGCTTCATTTAATATTTATATATTGAATTATGAGCCCTAAAACATATTACCAGCATAATTCATCTTTCTAAATAGTTACTGAATTTTCACAAAAAAATTTACTATATTTTATGCAACAAAGAAAACCTCTTTAAATTCCAAAACATAGAATCTACAGGGGTCACATTCTTGGATCACAGTGAAATAAAGCTAAAAATAAATAACAAAATTAGAAACAATTCCTTGTTTTAAAACCTCTGGAAGACTTTAAAGCCCTTTCCTAAAAGGTTCTTGAATCAAAAGGGAAATGAACTTACATTTACATTGCTTTAAACATGCAACTAACAACTATGAGAACACCATAGGGTCCAGCTTTTTCTTTAAGAAGAAAGATTGAAGCTAGTAAAATAAGCTATTCATGCAGTAAGGAATAAAAGGAAAACAGAAGTATTGAATTATTAAAAATAAAAACAGAAACTTACAAATTAGAGAAGGACAGTTTCTATTGGACTAAGGCATCTGTATTTTAATAAGTCACTAGAAGTGATTTTGATGAGCAGCAACCAGAGTTGATGACCACTGAACAAAATCTGACAAACAAGCATTTAATAAAAGGAAAATTGAAGGCAGTATTACTTAGTAAAAAAAAAAAAAAATGTAAGCAACTGACATTGCAAATCCAACAGTGTATTCAAATAACAAGATGCTAGGATCAAGATGCTAGGATCAAGTCCCCTTCAGGGACTATGAGGATCATTAGCCCAATAATAAAGCAATTCATGATATTGAAAGATCCAAAGGGGCCCCTGGATGACTCAGTTGGTTAAGCGTCCCTCTTGATTTCAGCTCAAGTCATGATCTTATGGTTTGTGAGTTTGAGCCCTGTGTTGGACTCTGCACTGACAACGTGGAACCCACTTGGGATTCTCTCTCTCCCTCTCTTTTCCTATCTCCTGCTCTCTCTCAAGATAAATAAAATAAACATTTGTTTTAAAAAAGGAAGATCCAAGAAGAAAACACGATTGTCTTGATAGATATCACTAAGCATTTATAATATTCCTTACACAAATTTTAATAGAATAAAAATAGGAGATTCTAGAATGCAATAAAAAAATACTTCAAACAAAGAAACTGTACTACATTTCATGATGAGACACTAGAAGCTTTCACTTTAAAGTCAGAAAAAAGATGAAGATGTGTTTTACCATCTTTAATATTTGGAAGTACTAGACAACATAATATTCATTCACTTTTCATTCTTTAAGTCAATAAATATTTATTGAATGACCATCATGTGAGAGAATAAGAAGTATAGGTATAATAAGAGGTAAATTAACCATTATTGCTAGATGATTTGATTGTTCACCTCTCTGGTTTTCAAGCTGTGATCTGTCAGGAGCAAAGGGGACCTCTGGAGGGGCTCTGTCTTGGGGCCACCACAGAGATAAGAGGGAGCTGAGAAGGAGGGACAGAGTTTTGGTCTACTTTCTTCCATTTTACGTATTTAAATAGCAAAAAATTTATTAGAAATAATAAGTATCTGGGACGGCTGGGTGACACAGTTGGTTAAGCATCCAACTTTGTCTCAGGTCATGATCATGCGCTTTGTGAGTTCGAGCCCCATGTCGGGCTCTGTGCTGACAGCTCAGAGCCTTTAGCCTACTTCAGATTCTGTGTCTCCCTCTCTCTCTGTCCCTACCCTGCTCATGCTGTCTCTCTCTGAAAAATAAATAAACAATTAAAAAATTTTTAATAACAAAATAAAATTCATAAAGCCAATAATCAATAATCAGTAAGAAGATATATTAGAGAAATTATACTATTCATAAGTATGAACAAAACTAGCAAACACCTAGGGAATGAACTTATGTTCAAAATGTCTAGAAACTTTGAAGAAAACTGTAAAAATTTTGTAAAAAACTTAAAAGAAGACTTGAAAAAATTAGAGATAACATATCCTAGAAGGTAATGACTCAGTGTTATATTTGTTTTTAAATGTTTGTTTGTTTGTTTGTTTATTTATTTAGAAAGAGAGAGGGCATGTCCGTGTGAGCACATGAGCAGGGGAGGGGCAGAGAGAGAGGAAGAGAATCCCAAGTATGCTCCACGCGGTCAGTGCAGAGACCCACCCGGGCCTTGATCTCACAAAGTGTGAGATCATGGCCTGAGCTGAAACCAAGAGTCAGACGCTCAACTGACTGAGCCACCCAGGAACCCCTCAGTGTTATACTTCTATATCAGTTCTTCACCAAATGAGTATGTAAACTGAACACATTCCTAATGACATTAATGGACAGGGTGAGGAGGTCAGGAAGTGGAAGTGGAAGTCTAGAGACAGGCACACTTGGCACACTTATTTGTAGACAATAAAAACAACTTTGGGACACCTGGGTGGCTCAGTCCTTTGAGCATCCAACTCTTGATTTTGGCTCAAGTCATGATCCTAGGGTCATGGGATCAAGCCCTGTATCGACTGGGCTCCGTGCTGAGCATGGAGCCTGCTTAAGATTCTCTCTTTTTTGGGGCACCTGGGTGGCTCAGTCGGTTGAATGTCTGACTTCAGCCCAGGTCATGATCCTGCACTTTGTGGGTTTGAGTCCCACGTCGGGCTCTGTGCTGACAGGCTCAGAGCCTAGAGTCTGCTTTGGATTCTGTGTCTCCCTATCTCTCTCTGCCCCTCCCCCAGTCTGTCTCTCTATCTCCAAAATAAATAAACGTTAAAAAAAAAAATTCTCTCTTTTTCTCTCCCTTTGCCCCTCTCCCCTGCTCCCATACTCTATCTCAAAAAAAAAAAAATTTAAAAGAATGATTTTTCATATCAGTTGGAAAAGGACCAATTATGTCATAATTAGTGTCATGATAAATGGCTGATCATATAAGGAAATAAGTTAGATTCCTACTTCATGTATTATATCTAAGTAAATTACACTTGTGTAAATTGCAAATGCATTTGAGATTGAAATATAAAAAATAAGAATGACCACCACCACCAGAAATAACTACATAAATAAAATCAAAACTGAATGAGTAAGTGAGGTGATGAATAAATGAACAAATGAACACAGGAAAAGGACTCCAACAATTCAAATACAAAATGTACTTTTCTGCTTTCCTTGGTAAGGGCCCTGCTAGGACTATCAGGCTGTAGCTCCTCTGATATGTGCAATGCCTCTGTCTTAGTCCAATCAAGCTGCTATAACAAAATATCACAGACTATGTGACTCATAAACAATAAAGTTCATTGCTCACCATTCTAGAGACTGCCAGCATGGTCAAGTGAGGGCACTCTTCCATGTTGCAAACTTTTGGTTATATCCTCACGTAGTGGAAGGGATGAGCCAATTGTCTGGGACCTCTTTTATAAGAACACCGATCCTATTTATGAGGGCTTCATCTTTCTGACCTAATCACTTCCCAAAGGCCTCACCTATTATCACCATCACTTTGGGCATTAGGTTTCCAATATAAATTTGGGGGAGACACAAACATTCAGACCATAGCAGCCTCTTCCATAGCTTGTCACTTGATCATATTTCAGTTCTACCCATAATAACCTCCAGCAGAATTCATCTCACCTAATTCACCTTACCCAGAAGAATGTCCTCTTAGAGGGAGGGATCCACTTTAAATGACTCCCAGACTGACACCATGCAACACAGGCCACCCATGTCCATGGAAAACAGGTACTTTTCCCTGTTAGAGGAAAGGAAGCTTGTTCCCAGCCCAACCTCTAGGCACAACTACTTGCCCTTCAGATTTGTCAAGCCTGATTCAGATAGTTGTCTACTGTGTTCTCATGCTCAGGAGAACCGGAGAAGGCACTCCCAGAAATCTTAAGAGAGAAGAGCCAACGAAATGAAGCATTTAAACTCCTGTACGTAAAAGTCATGTCCACAAAGTTAAAAGTCAAACAACAAAATTAGAAGAAGTGGGCCAAGATTTTGACAACGTGCAAAAGAGCAAAACTTTACAGTCAGGATAGCGTGATGTTTCTCCATCTTTTGTTCTTTATCACTGCTTCCCGTGGTATTTTAACATTGCATATATAATAACCACCTGTTTAATGAGGTCATGGATATCTGTACCTTATACACAGAGTAAGTTATCTGCCCTCCCTCCAAGAACAGGTGGTCACTGTCGGGAGTAACAACATCCCTGCTGAGAATGCATAGGGTAGTAATTACCTTTCAAGAGAAATAGATGGTGACTAGAAGGGGGCACAAAGGGACTTCTTAGGTGCTGTCTGTATTGTTTTTTTTTTTTATCTTGATGCAGTTAATACGTGTGTTCACTTTTTGAAACTTCATAGGGTTCTATAATTACAATTTGTTTCCTTTTCTTTTTTTTAAGTTTATTTCTTTTGAGAGTGAGAGAGAGACAGTGTATGCGTGAACAGGGGAGGGGCAGAGAGAGAGGGAAAGAGAATCCCAAGCAGGCTCCATGCTGTCAGCACCCAGCCCAATGTGGGGCTCGAACTCACAAACCATGAGATCATCACCTGAGCTGAAATCTAGAGTTGGTTGCTTAACAGGCTGCACCACCCAGGCGCCCCAATTTGTTTCCTTTTCTATATGTATGTTATAGTGTATGTATAATGTATATGTTTAGTGTTTGTACAGTGTAATGAAAATCTTACTTTAAGAAGTAGATCCAGTACACAAATAGGCCATTAAAAGCAAGCAAGCAAGCAAGCAAGCAAGAAAGAGAAAGAAAGAAAGAAAGGTAAATGGCCAATGAACCTGTGGAAATACTCTGCCCCAATAATCAAAGAATGTTTAAGACATGGAGTTCCCATTTTTTGCCTGATTGGCAAAAGTTAAAAAAAAAATCCCATAGTTTCAAAGGAGTAAAGGGCACTCTTATAAACTGTTGACAGAGTATATTGGAAGGCAATTTGAAAATGTATCAATAGAAAGCCATGTAACTCAGCAATTTCATTTTGAGAAATTTTGCCTTAAAATTTTTGAATGAGTGCTCAAAGATGTATGATCAAGAATAATCAGTGCAATATGTTGAATAATAGTAAAAACTGGGAAAAATAAGCGAATTTCCAACAATAGAAAATTGATTAAATATACTTGGTAGGTCTGGTTAACATAATGTTATTTAAGCATGTAAATATTATAAATGTAATTTCTTAGCACCATGATTGAGAGCAGAGGCTCTGGGTTTAGTTTGCTTCGGTTCAAATTCTAGTTTTCCCCTTTGACTTGCTAGGGCTTGAGATAAACTCTGTGCCTTCCTGGCCTTCAGTTTTCTCCTCTGTAAAATGGAAAATAGATTGTTAAGAGAATTAAACAAGTTTTATAACAGTATGTATATCATGAGTACATTTTTAAAAATATATTTTACTTGAATATTTGCATGATACAGATGGTTATACTGTATTTTGTATTTAATTTCTGATTCTTCCACAATGATCTCATATTTCTCAGGTCAGTTATTTCCTTAAAAGTCAACAAGAGTCTAAAATGAAGGCACAGACTTATGAAAATAATTCTGACACTTCCAAGACATGCCCACTAAATCAGACCAAATTTTCCGGTCTACTGAAAGGACCCCGCCCCAGGCTATGTGGATTCTTGAGCTTAAACCGCTGGCTCTCAAACTTCAGCTCACATCAGAATTACCTGCAGGGCTTGGAAAAACACAGGTTGTTGGCCCCACCTACAGTTTCTGGTTCAGCTGGGCTGGAATAGAACCCAAGATCTCACATTTCTAATGACTTCCCAGGTGATGTTGATGCTACTGCTCTAGGGACTAAACTTTGGGAACCACTGGAAACTATGTTGCATGGCCACCTTTCTTGACCAAATTAGTCAAACATTTTCCAAAAAGGCAATGGTGTTTTACTTTATGTGGAGTGAATACCGCATATGCCTGGGAGTGGAGGAGTATAAATAAAAACTGTAAAGTAGGTAAGAGGCAAGCCAGAAAATCAGAGAAGCAAGTTGATGTCTGAGTGCATCCTGCCACACATTGCTGGTCTAAATGTCCAAATCCAGGAAACGTTAAATTCAGGCAAAGGAAAGAGAAACTTTTGTTTCCTTTCTTCCCCCCTCCCCCACTTTTATCCTATAAGGGTATTTCGTTTCTCTCTCTTTCTTTTCCTGGGTAAGAGCAAATGTGTAGTAACAGTATATGATTTGAATACATACCCTCTATAAGCCCTTTGTGCTGCTGGCAACTGTTGGTCAGAAGTTCACTTCTAAGAAAACACACTCATGGAATTGTGGCAAGACTAACTCTGCTTCAAGCAAAGCTCATCTCTACTTAGAGACTTCTCTTCCTTTGAAAAGGAAAGCCTTGTGCTTGATTCAGCTCATCAGGGAAACCTGAATAGTAAACATACCTCAAAACTGCCTAGTGCAGACTATTCACTCAAGTCATAATTGGAATTTTAAGAAGTAGCCTTCAAACAGCTTCATCTTAAAAACATCAGAAGGGACATATTAAGTTAGGAAACGATGCGACTGGATAGAACAGGAAATTATTTTCCATGTTCAAGCTTCGGATGTGATATTTATGTTAGTTGTAATGTACCAATTTGCTGAAATTTCTATTTCTCAGTTTGAGAACATGATCCTAAATCATTCGATAATTTTTCTCCCTCTTTATCTTCCTGGAAAATTGTTTGCTATCATTTCATTCAAATTATCATGGCTCTTTCTGTGTTTCTTTCTCAAATATTTGTGTCTAGATCCAGGAAACATATAGTCTCACCAGCCTGAACTATTGAAATAGGGGCCAGCCTGAATCTGCAAAATGTCTGAATTAAAGCAATTTCAAATAAATATCATCTTATGGCCTTAAAGTTCCTATGAGATTGAGCAGTTTCTAAGAAATTGCTACTAAGTAGAGATCTTGTTTTCTTTTTTAAAAAAAGCAATTTTAATTAATATCATTTTATGCAAATCAATGCTATAAACATGCTTTAAAGCAGTGGATTTGATTAAATAAGCTATAAACATCCCCACATCAATTAGCTGTACCTTCTTAATTTACACAGCAAAACCCTTCTTCATAAACAGTGCCAGCTCCTCTCCGACCAAATTATTGTAAATTCTGATTAATGAGATTTCATTGTGTTTCTCTTAAGCCTCTTTATTTTTCTTTAAGAGTATTTTTAACGGGAGACAGACTCTCAGGGGAATTGTTTGGGAGTAGGAAAATGAAAGGGTATCTCAGTTTCTGAAAGCCTTTTGGTAATTTCCAGATACCTCTTATAGTTCTGACAAGGTAATTGCCCCTCTCTTGACAATGACAGAAATTACAGCACAGCCAAATTGCAACGAGCAGAGATATTTCTGCAAGTGCAGATTTCGCCTTGTAGGTTCAACAGAGCCAAGTGAGCATAACAATTCAACAAGATATCCCAATAATTTTATGTAAGTATAATACTTTCCAGCAAGGCGATGCCTGGGATGAGTGAACAAAGTTGAAACTCGGAATTTCAGAATATATGCGTGTTCCTCCACCCTCTCTCCACCCACACAAATAGGATACAATGCGTTGCTTGAAGCCTAGAGCTTTTTAATAACCTGCCAATCAATGTGTCTGCAGTCAGTGGGCTGAGGAGTCAAGACTGGACACCGGTTCTCCTGGGTTCCACTGAAGAGCTCTTGGCACTACCCCATACTATTCATAGCTGACATCAGAGACCATCTACCTCAAAGGTCACCCAACTATTCCAGCTGCCCCCTGTTTTCGTACTGCCTGCAGGTCACAAACACTTCGTACAATTTTAAGCGGTCAAAAAAAATAAAAATAAGAATAATATTTTGCAACATGTGAAATTATATGGAATTCAAATTTCGGTATCCATCAAAGTTTTATTGGCACACAGCCACAGCCATTCTTTTGTGTACTGTCTATGACCACTTTCACTTTATAATGGCAGAGCTGAATAGTTGTAACAGAGACCGTCTGGCCCACAAAGTCAAAACATTTTCTCTCTGGCCCTCTATAAAATGTTTGCTGTGTAGATGAGCACTCGCCGTCATAGCAGTAGGGAAGAGGAGTCCTCTAGATTTATTAGCAATTGTTCAGATTTCCAAATCTAGTGCACATCAATGTATATCAAAGTTTTGTCTCTTTTATTTCATTTAGACACACAAAAAAAATCCTGTTACATCTAAACACACTAAGGATACAGATTAACTTTCATTGACACCAGCACCTATGTGTATCCTTTATAGTCACTGATATCAACTTGAGGAAGACCAAGGACCTTGTCAATGTCTACTCTTAACTTCCCACATTCAGGTCCCCAGTTCAAGCAAAGTGGCTCAGATGTGGGCTGATAGCCATGGCACAACTGGAACAGCCAGATGAGCCCACTGGCAGGTTGTCATGACAAATGCCAGTCTGCTCCTAGATCAAGTCTAAAGAACAATCTACAAACAGGATATTCTGGACAAAAAGTGACTACAGTCACAATTTGAAAACTAGTCTTCACGTGTGCCACCCAGAAGACATGGGGTGGTGAAACAGGCTTGTTAATAACACCCACACCCTTTACTATTAGTCAGTGTCAGTTTGAAGGCCAGCAGTCTTTATGTTCTGACTAAAGAGTATGAACCAGTCAGTATCAATAAAAATCCAGCAGAAGTATCCAGTCTATAAACATAATATCCATACTTTCTCCTGCATCTAATTTTTATTGATTTGACTGATGGTGCTAAGCCCAGTGTTTGGCACATGAAAATACCATGGAGAGAGCTGGGAAGAGGACACATCCTGCTTGTATTTGTTCTTTTATTCACAAAGCAGGTTTGCAGTATCCCATTGGATAAATAAACCTTCAGGATGAGAATAAATGTCAATATATGCACAACGTAGCAATTTGGAGATCCATTGTCACTAGCCAATTTGCGGCTGTTGTTGACCTTCAGAGACTGAAAAACAGAAACAAAACCAAAGTCAGAGAGAAAAAGAAGTAAAAATTACTGTGGATTTATTTGTACCTTTGGTTAGGACTACAGCTATGCTTTCTTGGGGTTTAAAAAAAAGCCCATATTTACATAATAAAGACAAAATGTTGACTATAATTTCTAGAACCACTCAAGCACTCAGACCACCAACTGCAGCTTGACATGACTCAGGCACCTCCACCCAAATTGGGGTATAGCCTGAATATTTACAAAAAGCAAGCTTGTTACGTTTTTGTGACTGCTTTGTTTCCTCAAGTCTTCCTACATTTTTAGTTCTTCAGTGTGAAGAGCAGGAGGAGGAAAGTAGCACTCTATTAATACAAATAAGCCATACTTCTCAATATTCCTTAATGAACCACATCCCACCCAGACAGCTTTGCTAACTTTGAGAAGCATGGCTTCCTGAAGTAGAAAATGTCTAGCAATCCTGAGACTCTCTCATACCCGTTTATGAAATTTGAGCCAGGAGCACCAAACAGAGAAATTCTATGATAAGGTGGGTTGGGGGTGAGAACTGTTGTTTTCTATAAATGAAGATAAGCTCCTACGTGCAAAACCACTCATAATTCATACCTCAGCTGTGAGACGTCTGGTCATAGAAATTGGTATATTTGAAAATTAGTTTACTATCCACTTGACCACTGGAAATCCAGAAGAAGGCTGGATCTGTAGACCTAATATGGATACCTGCATTTCCTCTCTTCTCCCTCTCCTTAAGCCAGGGGTAATGATAAAGACCTCATAGAGGGCAATTTCTCAGGTTGTTCTTGGACACACCCACTTCTTATTAGTTGGTTGGCTGTTTGATTGCTTACAATACATTCCACATAACCCTAAGGACTTTTGGTGATGCAACTGTTACAGATAAAGCCCTGGGATGGCAGATTTGGGTAAGATGAAGGTGGAGAAAGACATCACAGAGAGTCACCATGAACTTCTACTCATCACTTCTGGGTGACTGGGCCAGGACACAGTTGTCACCCAAGTCTCTGGGAAGGAAAGGCTCATGGGGAAATTTACCAAGTTGGCAATGTTTGGGCACCTTTCACCCTTGCCAGGGACTTCTTCAGGTATGGGTACTTTCAAAGTGGAGCTCACTACTTAGACACCTTGTTGCCCTGGCATCACGTGGCTTCTTGACCTTCTTCCATGTGCAGTCCCCTACTCTGGGCTCAGTTCTGTCCTTATACTCCATCAAAAGTCTGCATGCTACTCAACAAGCACCTAGTGTGTGTTAGTTCTGCACTAGTCTCTATGGTTGCCAAGATGAACATCCTGCACATAGTATTGGCACGCTGAGGGCTCTTTCTGTAGTAGAGAAGATGGCCCCATGGATGTTCTTAGTTCAACTTCATAAGTGTTATAATCATTACATAATGAAGCTTTTGTGATCTCAGAAGAAAATGACCAAGTGTGCCTGGAGAAGTTGAAAACAGCGCCTGAGGGGGCGCCTGGGTAGCTCAGTCGGTTGAGCGTCTGACTTGGGCTCAGATCATGATCTCACAGTCTGTGAGTTTGAGCCCCGCGTTGATCTCTGTGCTGACAGCTCAGAGCCTGGAGCCTGCCTCGGATTCTGTGTCTCCCTCTCTCTCTGCTCCTCCCCTGCTCATGCTCTGTCTCTCTCTGTCTCAAAAATAAATAAACAAATGTAAAAAAAAAAAAATAAGAAAACAGCACCTGAGGAAAGACATCATGTTAGGTGGATGTCAAAAAGTGAGTGGGAGCTGTAAGAAGACCATTCTATGTGGAGGAAAAAAACAGTCCCAACATCAGGGAAGCCTAAAACAGTACTTCTCCCAACCTCTCTGGAAACTTCCAGAAGAGTTAGCCAGAGTCCGTTCCGTTATTTAGCAGAAGAGCTGGGCCAGAACCCAAGGATGTCATGCCCAGGCCAATGGCCTGG
Source organism: Panthera tigris (assembly GCF_018350195.1). Classification (NCBI taxonomy): domain Eukaryota; kingdom Metazoa; phylum Chordata; class Mammalia; order Carnivora; family Felidae; genus Panthera; species Panthera tigris. The sequence goes on from NC_056662.1 coordinate 38,305,562, forward strand.
TCACTATCTATCATGGGGTCATTCCCTTTGGATGTAGTCTCTGTTAGGTAAAAACAAATACAATGAGTGATTATGTGCCCATGTCACATCTTTAAATCTTAGTATTTCTTTTTTCTCTGTATCTTTGATAATAAAGTTTTAAATAACAATTTAAGTTTTAACTCCCCTCCCCCCAAGCTTGAGTAAAATTAATTCTGCTAGAATACTTGTTTTACTATGGTTTCTAACATTTGGGAGGATAAATGAATTCTGAACTGAGAAGAAAGGCCAGCAGCCATCTGTTGTATGACAGTGTGACCTCTCAGGAAGGGCAAAGATGATACATGAAATGTGCTCTTTCATATTAAATGCAAAATAAAATTTTGAACTCACTAGTCAATGCCTTCTCAAGTTCAACCCTTCACCATTTTAGCACAAGAAGCAAGCTAATTTACCAATTTAAATAAAATTCTGATATCACACTCTGTATAGTAAAACATGTTGACCTTTAGGTTGAAAAAAGCATGTTTATAAGTAATCCTGAATGTGCTAACAATATTCCTCTAACTTAAAGCTGAGTTAAATCTGCTTCTGTGTTCTGTGGTTGCAAATTACGTACCTCCACTTGTACATTTTTGTGTTTTGTCCAATGAATCATCTCCAGCAGCAGTGTCCAATAAAAATATAATGCAAGACATATATGTAATTTAAAATTTCCAGGAGCACCTGGGTGGCTCCATCAGTTAAGTGTCCGACTTCAGCTCAGGTCATGATCTCATGGTCCATGAGTTCGAGCCCGGTGTTGGGCTCTGTGCTAATAGCTCAGAGCCTGGAGCCTGCTTCGGATTCTGTGTCTCCCTCTCTCTCTCTTGCATTCCCTCACTCTGCTTGCACTCTGTGTCTCTCTATCTCAGAAATATAAATAAACATTAAATTTTTTTAATTTTTAAAAATTAAAAAATAAATGAAATAAAATGAAATAAAACTTCTAGTGGCCACATTAAAAAAAAGTTAAAAAAAACAAGTAAATTTAATTTCATTATGGGTTTTGTTTGACCCAATATATCCAAAATATTATCATTTGAACATGTAATCAATATAAAAATATTTATGAACCATTTTACATTATTTTTGTTATTGTTTTTGTTTTGTTGTACTAAACATTCAAAAAATAGTGTGTATTTTACTCTTACAGGACATCTCAGTTCAGACACTAAATTTTCATTGGTTAAAGTGAAATAAGTAGAATATAATCCTACCCAGATAATAAAGTTGTGTTCAGTGGAAAATACTTTACAATGCTTCAGTTTTTAAGTTTAAATAAAGTTAACTAAAATTAACTACAATTTAAAACTCTATTGCACTAACCACATGTAGCTCGTGACTACTATATTGGACACTGCAGATCTAGGACAGTGACGGCAAACAGAAAAATATGAGGATCATTAACATTTACTCTTAGCAAGGCATGAGCGATTCAGGATAAGAAGGAGTCAGAGCATAAGCATATAAAAGATAGCAGGATGGTAAAACATGAACTTTGGAGTTAGACTGGATTATCTCTGCTGGTTTTTATCTGTGACCTCTTTACACCTTGGTTTTCTAATCTATAAAGTAATGATAACTGCATTATTGGGCTTTTAAGATTAAATGAGATAACTTGAATGGTAACCTTTGAAATCTAGCACACTCCAAAGGTTCAATAATTTATAACTAGATTTACTACTGTCTATAGATGTCATGGGATCTGTTTGCATTTAAGTGTGGGGCACCCCCTGGGAGCGTTACAATTTAATTAATCACTTGAGGGATGTAGGGTGAGGGAAGAGAAAAATTGTGGTATTTTTTTGTAGGTTTTATTGCATTATCAATATTTATATATAAAAGCACGCCAGTTGTTAAGTATTAGATTTTCACAAAGCAAACATACCCGTGTAACCAGCATCGAAATCTAGAAACACAACATTTAGAGAATCTCAAAGGTCTCCTCGTGCTCCCAACAAAATTAACCACTATCCTGACTTCTAATGAGAGAGGGTGAGTGGGGGAGGGGCAGAGAGACAGAGGGAAACCCAGAATCTGAAACAGGCTCCAATCTCTGAACACAGTCTGTCAGCACAGAGCCTGACGCAGGGCTTGAACTCGGCAACGGCAAGATCTTGACCTAGGCCGAAGTCGAACACTTAACCGACTGAGTGCCCCAGGCACCCCAGTTTGTAAACTTTAGGTAAATGGATTCAGCCTGTATGCATGTGTAAGTGTCAGACTTCTTTCACGCAACAATATATTTGTGAGATTCTTTTCATTTTGTTGTGTGGGGCACTATTGTTCCTTCCTGTGTTTAATTCTGCTCTGTAAATATCTCCACAAGGCATTTAATTCCTTCATTCTGCAGTATATGAACATTTGGGTTGTTTCTTGATTGGGGCTGTGACAAATATACATACATTCTCACACATGTCTTTTGGTGATGCACTGGGTTTCGAGTTTTCGATCTTGTTGAGAGAAGGGAAAACTGACTCATCCTATCATTTCCTGTGCAGGAAGTTTGGATAAACACAAAGAGTTGGAGAACCTTGTGGCTGAGTTCCTGAATGTAGAAGCAGCTATGGTCTTTGGGATGGGATTTGCAACTAACTCAATGAATATCCCAGCACTAGTTGGAAAGGTGAGAATTTGTTAACATAATTGTCTTCTTCCGTGTGCCTAAGAATTACAACTCTGGGCAGGTACTATTAGAAGTATGGCTGAGAAGGTCCTTTTTTTTAGGAAAAGCTGATTGGATGTCCAGCTTTCTATTTTTTTTATTTTTTTAAATGTTTATTTTGAGAGAGAGAGAGTGAGAGAATGAGTGCAGTAGGGGCAGAGAGAGAGAGAGAGAAAGAGAGAGAATCCCAAGCATTCTCTGTGCTGATGGCACAGATATGGGGTTTGATCTCACAAACAGCAAGATCATGACCTGAGTTGAAATTAAGAGTCAAACATTTAACTAACTGAGTCATCCAATTGCCCCTGGATGTCCAGCTTTTTAAATAAATATAACAGCTTAGTCCAGCAAATCTGTTCATAATGATATTTCAGTTATAGAATTAAAGCCCTGGATGTGGGTCACATCTCATCTTTGATGATAGTTTAGCAAAAACAGTTAAATTTTTAGGTTCCCAAGTCCCCAGGTGCAATGCAGAAAACACTTATTGGGCATTTATTTGAACAAAACATTTTGCTCATGCCACTCACTTATTCATTAACAAATCACTTGTTGAGAAACTAGTTTGCCCTCATATAAGGCAAGATACAGGACAAAGATGAACAAGATCTGTGCCTTGTAAGTTTATGTAGTTTACAGTCTGGTGGGGGAAACGATACACCAAATAAAATAGGATGAATGCCACAGAAAAGGCATGCACATACATGGAGAAAAGCAAAAGAGTTGCTTCCAAGCTCTTCTTAAGAAAGGCTGAGATGCTCGTGCAAAGTGTGTGACGTGAGAACTGAATCTGTTACTTGTCTGTTAAGTTTTTTTTCTTTAAGGTAAGGAAAAGATAGCAGCATGCATAAAGCACTGAGCTTTAGAAGAACTAGAATATAGGGTAGTGGATGATAAGGAGACTGGAGATGAAGGCAGGTGCCAAATTGCACAGAGCCTTGTAGTTCTCCTTGAGTGTTGGAAATTCTTTCTGAGGAAAATGGGGACATTGATTGGCTGCGTTTAAGTAAGTGCCATAATCAGATTTAGGCTTAAAAAATCTGACTCATGACAACTGAATGCAACATATTATCTTTGATTGGATTCTGCACTGAAAAAAATAGAAGGAAAGAAAACATCTATAAAAGACATTGACATCATTAGGACAGTTGGGGAAACATGAATTTGGGCTGTCTCTTAGATGATAGTACTACATAAATGTTGGCTTTCTTGGGCGTGATCATTGCATTGTGATTTAGCCAGAGAAACATCCTTGTTCTTAGTAAGTACATGCTGAAGAATTTAGGGGTGGGGTATCATCAGGTTTATAAGTAACTCTCAAATGTCCACCAAAAAATTATAAATACACACATACTCATCTAGAGCATTGTTGGCTCTTCCCCAAAAAACTTACAACACTTCATGTGTGAACTTTCTAAAGTATAAGCAAGAACTCAAAGCTTCTGGGTGGCCACAAAAACAAATGGCCACCATAGTTTGTCTCTTCATTTTTTGTATGCTGGAACAATTTTATAGTTTTGAAAGTTTTAAATTAAAAAAGGAAAATAAATTTACAACTGTAATTTATAAGAAGTAAATTTGATTGATCTTTTTCACTTGCCTCAGACTGAATTGCCATCCATACTTTTCCAAATGCAAAGTTTTTAACTGGAAAGCATTGATACTTTGGTCTACAATGATGTCAATACAGAGGAGAATGAGAATAGGAAAACAAGAGCTTGAAAGACCCTGCAGAAAAGACCCCTCCCCTCCAGAATAAGAACACCATATCCCAAATAATCCAACGCATGATTGAGGAACCCCAGCAAATCCACAACCCACCCAAAGTATATCCATTTTCCTGCCAAACATCAATTCTTTAGAAAATGCTAGCTGGCATTTAACCAAGATCTTGAATGATCTTCTCAGATGAAAATCAAATGCAAATGATTAAAGATATAATCCCTTAAAATAATCCCCATGTTCATCAACTAATTGTCTACAGGATTTTACCCATATAGACACCAGGTAAAACTCTTGGCCTTTTAAAATGAAAATGGGTGTGAGGGATGTCTGTTAAAGGTCTTGAAGTGTTGTTCTATTTCCACATGCTATTTTTCTTTAATTTTATTTATTGGCCTGTGCTTTGTGTGTTTGCTTTCTGAACAGGGATGCCTCATTTTAAGTGATGAGTTAAACCATGCATCTCTCGTACTCGGAGCCCGACTCTCAGGTGCAACCATAAGGATCTTCAAACACAACAGTGAGTATCAATGCATCTCTCCTGACATATACTGCTTTCTTCTAGAACATGCGGCTTTGTCCTTGCCCCATTTGAATGGGGGAACTTAGCCTTATGAAACACAATTATGTTTATTTTCACTACTGGCTTATTAACCTCTGCTGACCTTAAACAAATGGTTGAAGTGTCTTAAACACCTAGATTGCTAACTGTAACCCAAACACATTAGTGTCACTGTTATTTGTCATCTTACAGTGCAGCCTCTGAAAACATGACTGATCTCTTAGGACTGACATTTAATCATCAGAAGTGTTATAACTCTCCCTTTTATATAACTCTGCCTTAGGAAAGTTTTAAGACTTAAGTTTTATGTTATTGTCAGGTAAAAAGTGGTGTTCTTCCTTAGAAGAACTCCTTTCACTATTCCCACCCAGCGCATGCTTACAATCTACTAGGAGAGGCAGATATGTATCAAAGTAACTGTATTGTGGATTAAGTAGAAAAAGGGCCACAGCAATATCAGGCAGTGATTAAGAGTACAGGCTTTGGCCAGTGGACCCCTTCATGTTCACCAAAATGGCTAAAATAAAAAAGATGACAACACCAAATATTAGCAAAGATATGAAGCAACTCTCACCCATTGCTGGAGGATACAATTATACAACTTCTTTGAAAAACAGCTTGGCAGTCTTATAAACATATCCCTATACCATGATACATAAATTCTTCACCTTGGAATTTCCAGCGCATGTCCACAAAAAGGCTTGTACAAGAATGTCCACAGCAGATTTAGTCATAATAGCCAAGACTGGAAACAACCCAAATATCTATAATAGGAGAATGGAAAAGATCTGTTACATTCATATAATGGAATATGACTCTCTGATTTAAAAAAAAAAAAACAACAACGGAATAAACTACTGATACCCACACCATGGATGACTCTTCAGAAAAATTATTTTTAATGAAATAAACCAGACACAAAATAGTATATAGTGTATGAGTTTGTTTATAGCAAATAAAAAACAGACAAAACTAATCTATGGTCATAGAAATCACAAAGATGCTTGACTCTGATTGTAGGGGAGGGAATTGGTGAGAAGAGGCATAAAGGAACTTTCTGGGGTCATAGAAATATTTGATATTTTGATTGGGGTGATATTTACATTCTTATTAAAATCATTGAATTTTACATTTAAAATATGCCAACTTCCTCATAAATAAATTTTCCTAAAAATATAATTGTTATCATACAATATCTTTGGTGTTAAAGAAAAAAGTATAGGCTTCCCCCCTGCCCCAAGCATTTGTGTCCTTGTCCTATAGCTTATTAGCATGTGGTGCTAGTCAAATTATTTAACCTTCTTGGATCTCAATTTACTTATTCCAAAAATGATAATTACAATGCCTGATTCACTGATATGTAAGTGAAGGCATATAAAGTGCTTAGCACAATGCCTAGCAGTGAAAACTTCTGAGTCACTTGTACCTGCTGTATTATTGTGATTATTATTATCCTCATCATTTTCATTGCCAGTGCCACCAAGGATAGTAGAAAACATTATGATGACCCAGAGGAATGCAAAGATCATTTCACTTTGGGGATTGCATGAAATGGATAGTATTTGCCATAGACTTTGAAGGATTAAGAGAATTCTGATCAGGGATATGGGAAAGGAAATTTCTAAACAGAATAACCTGGAGTGTGTAAAAAGCAGCAAGACCTCTAGTGTGAGGCTGAACTACTGGAGAAGAGCTGAAAAATAAGGTCTTGGCCAGTTAATGAAGAACCAATATGTTATATGATATATATGTGTGTGTGTATATATATACATATACATATATATATATATACACATATATATACACACATACATACATATGTGTGTATATATATGTATAGGTATATATGTATGTATATGTATATATATATATATATATATACACACACAAACTAAGATATATGTACTTCAGGAAGCAACAAAAGGTGTTTGGACAGTTCTGCTTCATTCCATGCTGATCTCTGGATGAATTGGCTTTGTTCAATGGCTTTAGTAGCCCTCCCTCGTGTCTAGTGGCAGTGAAAACAAAGGTATAAGCTTTGATTTGAGATAGGCTTTGAACAGCCTCAGAAGGAAAAGACCCATCTGCTTATGGATTGTAAAGATCAACTGTCCCCATAACAGTTCTCATACACCTTCACTATCCTGCGTTTGTTACTATTTGGAATTTAACCCAAATTCTACCATTCTCCAGATTTCCCTTGGCGGTCTATAGAGATGATGATAGAAAGATAGATGATAGATGGATAGATAGATAGATAGATAGATAAGCAGACAGACGTGTATATACTCAACTGGGAGACTAAACGTTTTCTTAAACACTAACCAAGAATTTCCTACTCTCCAGCTTAAGACTTTATGGTAGTGATTCTCCAATGATTCCCCCCCACCCACCTCCCGGTATTTATGCCTTGAATAGTCCCTTCCTGGATTGTCTCAGGATTGGTTTACGTGATCGAAAGAATACAGTAGAAGTGATGATATGTCATTCTTAAGGCTAGGTGTTAAAGGCTTATGGCTTCTGCCTGTTCTTCTCTCTGGCATCACTAGTGAGGGCACTTAAGCAGCCTATACAGAAGAACTGAGGCCTCTTGCCAACAACCATGTGAACAGGATATCTTTACTGATCTTCTGGCTTCACTCAGGCTTTCAGATGACTGTAGTTCCAACATCCTGACTGCAGCTCACAACTTGCTTGAGCCAGAACACCCACCTAAGGTTCCCAAACTCCTAACCTGAAGAATCTGTGGATAATAAGTGTTAATTGTGTTGGGGTAATTTGTTACGTAGCAATAGATAACTAATACAGCTTCTCTAGCCGCCATTGCTGGGGCAGAAGCTGGACACCCAAGTGTCATTTCCTACTTCTTCCTCCTTTGAATCTAAAATGAATGACTCAGCAGACTCGGAGTCCTTTTATGCCACTTACACACCCGGTCACTGGAAAAGCAGCCAAAATGACTTGCAGGACAAGCCATTCTTGGTCTACATAGAGACAAGAAACTTGAGAGCTTGTAGCACATAAGCCAGGAAGTGAAACTGGTTTCGGCTAATGCTTCTTGAGACAATTTCCCATGGCCAATATGGCAAAGGAACGTCAGGCCCTGACCCGCTATGTTAGCAGCCCTTCCTTTTGAGGGGAGTGGGGCAAGGGATGGCTTGAATTGATTCTTTTCCTGCTGGCTGAGGCTAAAATATGAATAGAAGAGATAATCATCCCCTGCATTCCAATCCCACAGTTATCAAAAATTCTGCTGTTATTCATGGGTATATAGAGTAGATGCCAACAACATGAACACATCAATGAAGATTATTTCCACATTTTTGTTCAAACACAAATATATACAGATGATTGAACAGAAACCATACAGTGGGAAAACTTCTAAGCAGACCCCTACAAAACAACTTTATTTTAAATACTCAAGTAAAGTATGCAGTTCACCCACAGATTGAATCTTTCCATTAGTTCCAACTGCTCAGAAATTATTCCAGGGACAGAGAGAAGTTCAGCCAGCTTCTCCTGGTCCTGCCCATGCCACCCTATGCAGTTATTCCATATCTCTTACTTCAGATTCTAATCTCAGGATAGCAATTCCAGTGAAAATACATCCAACAGAAAGCACAGTAACTATATCAGGAAGAAATCCGACAACATCTGGATAACTGGTAAAAACTGATATCATTGGTGAGGGACAGGTGAACATTGTGTGTCTCCAGATGTGATACACTGAGAAAGATTCAACATAACTAACATAGTATACAGATCAGAACACTGAGTTTTATTGTTAGACAACCCCAAAGTAGAAACACTTTGTTGGAAAGAAAACAAAAAAAAAGGGAATGTATGCTGTAAATATGCTAATATCATAAAAAACAAAGAAAGGCTGAGGAGATGATCCAGATAAAAGGATACCAAAGAGCTGTGATAACTAAGTACAGTACCAGACCCTGGACTGGATTCTGAAAGAGATAGGGAGATGCTATAAAGGACATTCCTGACTAATTCACAAAATTGGAATATGGCCAGTAGGTTAGATAATACTAGGTAAAATTAGTTACATAGATAAAAAAAATTAGTTAGATAAAATTAGATAGATAGATAGAATGATAAAGTAAATGGAATAGTGTTAATAGATGAATCTGGAAAAAAGAGTATGTGGGCGTTCTTTGTAGTACTCTTATTCTTATAATTTTTTGTTGAGTTTGATATTATCTTCAAATAAAATTTTGCTTGTAAAATTTTTTTTGCTGGAACTTTAATTCAAGAATTTCATTTTATCTACCAATTTTACAAAGCTCTTAAAACATTCAGTAACTTATTCTTCACGCCTTCCCTTTGTGCTCCCAGAAAACAGAAAACATTTCTCATTTACATCTTTCTAATAAATGTTAGCTGTGGTCATTTTATACCGGTAAACAGCACTTACTGCAAATTTACTTTGTGCCAGATGCTGAGCTAGTGGCCTTCTCTGATGTACTTATTTAATCTCATGGACAACCCCATGAGGTAGGTGCTAGTTTACAAATGAGGAGATCCAGGCTTTGAGGTATTAAACAACTTGTCCAAGATCATACAACTGCTCAGTGGTGAAGCCCGGAGCTGTCTGTATAAATGCTGCCCCTTCCAACTAGCTGAGAGTGTGTGCAATGCGGGTCCCGATTCCATCATCTAGTGAAAATTCTATTATTAAACTGCTGTTGCTCTTCAACTTTCTGTGGTTGGTAGAATAATGGCCTTTAAAAATGTCCATGTCCTAATCCCAAAACCTATAAATATATTATGTGATAAAGAGGAATTAAAGTTGCAGATGGAATTCAAGTTGCTAAACAGCTAACCTTAAAGAGATTGTCTGCATGGGTCCAGTGTATTCACAGAGTCTTTAAACACAGAAAAGGGAAGCAGAGGAGGGAGTGTCAGAGTGATGCCATGTGAGCAAGACTCTGATGGTCACTGCTAGCTTTGAAGAGGGAAGAAGGTCACACACCATGGAATGCCAGAAGCCTCTGAAAGCTAGAAAAGGCAAGGAAATAGATTCTCCACGTACAGCTTCCAGAAAGGAAGGCAGCCGTGCCCACACGTTGATTAAAATCACGTGAGACCCATTTCAGATTTCTGGTCTCCGGAACTGTAAGAGAACATGTTGTTTTGAGCCATTCAGTCTGTGCTAATTTCTTACAGCCTGGTAGGAAATGAATACACTTTCATTCTCACACACAAAGCCTTTGTGCCCACTCACTAGCGTGCTTACTACCTTTAGGAATGGGCACAATTTCCCAGCTATTGTGTTTACATCGCGAAAACAGTCACGTCTGAGAGGGGTTCCTCCAGGGGCCTTTGAATGACTTCTTCCTTGAGACGTGAGAGAGATGAGACAGTGTACAGAGGAGAAAGAATTAAGTAGGATCACGGTATGTAAGGCATCAGTAGCTGCTGACTGTCTTTCCCACTTTGCTGTTCCTAGGATACTACTAAATTCCTCAATAGACAATGATGCTTTAATCCTCAACGTGCATCCATGCAGATTGGAATAATAATGTAAATAAGATGTAGAGGATATTAAGTTGCCTTCCTGTGTGGGGATAAGCATACAACACAACAGAGACCGAAGCTAATAACGTGTGAGATGGGTTCTTAAGAATGGCCGCCTAAACCAGAATGTACTTAAACATCGGGATGATGGGATTTCACACAACCGTCTACTTGTTCTGCCCTCCTGGGCTTTCCTCTGCCTGTGACCTCTGCTTATACCTTGAGATACTCCCCTGACTTTTGGAGGAGAAGAGGTCCTGTTTTATGTAAATCAGTACTAAAGGATACTCTTTGTTATTTAGAGCAACTGTATATCAGTCAGAATTGTGGATCCTTGAATTTTTTAACTGTGTATGGCTAAAATATACCTAAGGTGCAGTTACACCTATTCAGACCAGTGTAAGCTTTGAATTCTATTTGGACAAGCTTGATGTTCAATCCTATTTGAACAGCTTAAATAACTTCAAGCTATTCCTCATTTCTCTATTTCCCACAAGATCAGAACAAGCAACAAAGGGACCAAACAGAAGGAAAATTGTGAAAGGGAACAGAATCAGAACACACAAAGGCTACCCTCCAGGGGAAAATCTCCAAGGACTCAGAGTGCATTTTTAGCCATACCAAATTCAAAGTCAGGTACTAGAATTCTTTATCACCATAGGTTAACTCTTCCTGGATAGTGAATACGGACAATTACTGAGACCATATTTATCGCTAGGCACTATGTTAAGCCCTTTGCATAATCAGTTCATTTAATTTTAACAAAACCCCATATTTATAGTTCTATCCATTATCTCTACTTATTAAGAGAAAACTGATTCTCAAAATGATTAAATGGCCTGTCCAACATCACACATGATAAACGGCCAGAGTCCAAATTCAAACCCACGTGTGTTGCTCTTATCATGGTTCATTTCTCCCAGGAGCGACCCAGAGACAAGGGTTTGAGTGTAACTCATTTATTTAGGACATGATCCAAGGAAGCACCAGCAGATGAGCAGAGAATGGAGACAGAAGGAAAGGCAGCCAACAAAAGGCATGTTGTCAAGCAGGTTACCACAATAGACAGCCAGAGCTTAATCCTACCTGGGAACTCAGTGTAGACATACTTCAGTGGGGTGCGGGAACTGGATTATTTATACACCAATTCCCATGTGTGGGAGGTTGGAGGCTGTTCCTGCTTAGGCTCAGTATGCCCCCACAGCCAGGAAGAAAGCTCTTGGACCAAGAATGGCCTGTGTTTTCAATAAGGAGCCAGGCTGAGGGATATAGGCAGGGCCTGTACAGCATGTGCTAGCTAACACTCTTACCCACTAGCTAAGTCCAGCTACTTCCAGGCCATATCAGTGTATTATTGTGTAAAAATCAATCTATATGATTGCTTGTCCTGTTAGTGGCCTAAATTTTAACCCAGAATGCTAAAATTTAGCCTCTGAATTCCTCTGGCTAAATGCTAAGAATATCTGCATTTTCTCCTTTGGGCAGCTTCAGTGAAATAGCCAGTCCTTGGGTTGCCTTTGTGACTCATTAAGTGCCACAAAAAAGACTCTTCAGCACATTTGACAGTCTAAGCTACGGAGTCAGCTCTGACCAGTGACCAGTAAATCTGTTCTCCACTGCGATTCTGGTGCATTTTGAGAAAGTAGGCCGCAGCTCCTTGGGGCATGCAGATGCCTTTGGTAGACACATTCTCTGGGCTGAGTATTAACACCCTGGCATTTCAGGACCTCAAACCCTGGGTAAATTTTAAGTCTCTGGAAAGGGTGACATCTTGTTGCAGAGATATGGGAAAATCAGGACTGAGTTATTTTTTTTTCTCAGAACCTGCTCACTTTGCTGATAATTACTTAGGATCTAGATTCTGGAACAGTGTTTCTCAGACTTTAACATACACTGAATTCACTAGGGGGTGGTTGTTTAAATGCAGACTCTGATTCAGTAGACCTGGGGCGGGGCCTGAGCCTCAGCATTTCTGCCCATCTCCCAAGTGTCACCAGTACTGCTGGTGCAGGACCACACTTACAAGGCTGTAGGGTAGGCAGGCAATCTCCGACCTAAAGGGTGTCACAAAGGGCTTCTGGAACTAGTCTTGGAGAGGAGAAGCAATTTTTTTCTCAGCTAGGAGAGTTTCAATGAGGTCAGAGGGCTGGGCAGACCAAGAATTTAGAGCAGTTGGAAAAGAAAAAAAGTGGAGAGGAAGAACCAAGGTTCTACCTAGAGGCATTTAAAGGGCAAGGGGAGACAGAACAATGAGTGCAATGTTTGTGGGAAAACTCTGAGTTTTGCTTCTGAGGGCTCAGGAGTGCTGTTTGAGTGGAAGATCAAACCTATAAACAGCACTGAGACTATTTTTTTTTTATAAGCCACAACTTTTTAGATCTTAAGGTCCTCCTTGGACTCCTGAACTGAGCTGTTCACTTTAATAAAGACAGTGATTGTTTCTATATGTTTTACAACAACTAATAGTATTGAACCCTTGCTGCAATGAGCCTTTTACATGCACTAAGTCATTTGAGCCTCATAACTACACAATGAGACACCTGCTAGGATCATCTCCTTTTTACAGGGGAAGAAACAGAGGGACAGAGTGGTGAGGAGACACAGAGCTAGCTAGACACAGAGGCAGAGGTGGCATTTACACCAAGGAGATCTGATTCTAGTTCCCTTGTTTTTAAGTTTATTTATTTATTTGAGAGAGAGAGAGAGAGAGAGAGAACAGAACAGGCAGGGAAAGAGCAGAGAGAAGGAGACACAGAATCTGAAGCATGCTCAGGGCTCTGAGCTGTCAGCACAGAACCCGATGTGGTGCTCCAACCCACTAACTGTGAGATTATGACTCAAGCATAAGTCGACGCCCAACTAACTGAGCCACCTCGGTGCCCTTCCAGTTCCTACTTTTAAGCACAATTCGCCTTTACCTCCTTTCCCAGCCTTTCCCAAGGCTGTCTCCCCCTGGCTAGTGGAATGCAGGAGACTTGCTCTTCCATGCAGCCCTCCCAGAGCAAGGCAGTTGGGTTAGGCAGATGCAGCCAGGGTTCACACTGGTTGCCCTTGATCTGAGATGCAGGATCCCAGAACTGACCTCTTGAGCCCCCAAGTTGTTCCCTGAATCGCATCTTACCTTCCTGCATTGACCTCAAGCACTTAGGGATCCCAGTTGAGTACTATGTTTAATTCCTCCCGGAGAATCAGAGCCCTACGTGCTGCATCGGCCCAGAACTCTGAGGACACTCTGTCCCCATGCTTTAGGCTCTCCCTGTCCTTTGTCTCATGTCCCTGAGGTCAGAATTACTGGTTTCCCTCCCCAGGTACCCAGGCCCTGCCCCTAGCACCTGCCTCACCCTCAAATCAGCTCAGTCCCCTGCTCTCTGTTGCCTTTCACACTCTTGCAAGATCACCATGCTTCTTACAAACCTGTCCAAAGGCCATGCAACACCTGCCCACATACTGACAGAGCTACCAAGAAAATCTGAGCCTAAGTATTTACCCAAACTGTAAAACTTAACATACCAAATTTTCAATGCATCAGAAATTCCCTCACTGATCTCATGAGGAAGAGACTATTAATGTGACTTGAGAAATACATTTACTTTGCTTACCAAAGTTAGCCATCATGATTATGCTTTTCCCCATAGGGTAAAAAAGGAGGCATTTCCCCCATAGGCTAAAAAAGGAGGCATTTCCCCCATCACCATCTTAAAAGTAAGAATGATTTATTTGTCACCATTCACAGTTACTGAAGTACCCATTGCTTAATATTCCACATTTGGGCTCAGCATTTGAAGGATGAAATTGGGCATCTCCAAAGGAACAAGAAGAATGGGGGAACAGATGGGAAGCAAGGGCTTAGAGTAACAGGTAGCATTCCTTCATCATCCAACCATCTTTTCACTTAAGAGATATCTGATGGATGTCTATCATGTGCAGACATGAAAATATCTTTGGTGAGCAGCCCATGGAACAGGGAAGCAGAGAACGCATCTAAATGTAGCTGTAGCTGGAGGTGGGTTTTGTGGACTTTTGAAGGAAGAAGGTGTGAACCATCAACCACACTGAGCAGCATATGGAAGGTACAGGCCGTATTCAGCCTGACCATGACAGCTGGCCCTGGATCCAGAGGAAAGGAAAGCCACTGACGGATGAGCAGTAAGAACGGTCTTGTGTCTCAACAAAAGGTCAGTGGCACAAGAGAAGAGGAACGAGGAAACCATGGCAGAAGAAACAGTGTTGTCACTGTATGCAAAAGTCAGAACAAAGCCCAATATCGACTTCTTATCATCAGGAAGACACTTTTTGAACTATACACAACCTCTCTTCTGAGAAGAATATGGCTTCCTTGT